>NW_028270180.1:41345958-41648988 GCF_037043375.1 Chiloscyllium plagiosum
CTGGACGACGACAATGATCCTTCAGTAATGCAGTACATTTCCCCAGACAGGTGAGGTTGGTCTAACCTTGGTGGGAAACCTACAGCAGTATGGAAAAGTCATGTTGTTGTACAGGATTTTAGTGAGATCACATCAGCAGTAGTGTGTACAGACTTAATCTCCTCACTAAGGAAAGGATATTGCTATTACCTCAGGGATTATTCTCTCAATTAATTTCTGTTACGAAGTTGTTAAACATAGAATCACTACAGTGTGGAAGCAGGCCATTTGGCCCATCGGCTCCACACTGATCCTCTGAAGGAGACCATTCCATCCAAACGTACTCACACCACCGCTCCCCACACAATTTCTGTCAGCCCGCATTTTCCATGAGTAATGCACCTCACCTGCACATACCGGATAATTTAGCATGGCCAATCCAGTGATCCTATAGATCTGGGGACTGTGGGGGGAAATGGAACACACGATGAAAACCCACGCAGACAAGGAGAAAATATGCAGACTCCACGCAGACAGGAACTTGTTGTTGGAATTGAAACTAGATCTTTGGCACTGTGAGGCAGCTCTGCTAACCATGGAGCTACTCAGTGTGAGCAGCACAGCTTGCACATGCAAATAATCAGCGATACAGCCTTGTTTGTGCCAAGGGAACCTTCACATGTGAGGTGAATGCAATAACCACGACACTGCAGAAACGGAGTGTGGCCCCGTCCCGCTGAAGTTCTGTCGTCCTATCGATTACGCTACAACACAGGACCCATAATCGACTGTGCAGCACTTGTATCCTGTTACACAACAATCAGATTACACCGTTCAGTCTTCTAAATGCTGCAACACTAGAGCTGGAAAAGGCCACTGGGTCACTGGATATTTTCACACTTGGTTAAGACCATTCAGCGTAATCCGTCTGTTGCACAAATACAGGAAAAGGACATGAAACCGTTTCAGATGTTTTGATGTGAACGGGAGGAGATAATTCAGCCACTTGTATGTTGTATGGGAACAGGAGACTAAAAATCTCTGTCTCTCGATGCCATTTCACGGATACGGGCAGGAGACTGTTCAGTATCTCAATCGTGTTGTGAAGGTACTTGAGGAGACATTTCAGTCACTCGAAATGTTGCACTGCAGCAGAAAGATTCCATAAGTCATCAAACTGCTCATACAGCAGCGTGCAAGAAATTTCGGCCTTGAGCGGCTTGATCTGGAACAGGGGAAGGACATTCAGCCCATTGATACTGTAATGTAAGAAGACCAGGAAGACATTCAGCCTATCGACACAACAATGTCGGAGCACCAGGAGGACATTCAGCCCATCGAAACTGTAATGTAGAAACAACGGGAAGGCATTCAGTCCATCGTGACTATAATGTAGGAACACTAAGAAGGACATACAGCCCATCAAGTATGTAAACCTGGAACAGAATTAGACTATTCAGCAACCTATGTCTCTTACACAGCAATCAGAGCAGATCTTTTATAGCTTTGTGCCTGTTACACAGGTATTGAAAGGGAACATAGACGTTATAGAAAGCAATGAACTTAGAATAACCAATTTCACTAGAGAATAAAAGGAAGTGAAACAATATTGAGATTGAATGCAAATTGTTAGGCTAATTTAGTAAGGAACTAATAACAGGAGATTGTCAAGTTCAACCCATAGTCAATCACAGTCAACATGATTTTATGAAGAATAAATCGTGTTTGAATTATTTGCCTGAGGTCATTTTTTTTAAAATGTGGCAATCAAGTTGGAGGATGGGGATCCGACAGACGTATTATACCTGGAATTCCAGACGCATTGCAAAATGTGCCTCATAAAAGATTAATGTGCCAATTAAGAGCACATGGGGTTAGGCAAAGATTATTTGCTTGGAGAGAGGATTGACTAATCAGGATATGAAAGTGCTGGTGTTTGACTGCTTGAACAAGGTCAAAAATCACTCGACAACAGATTATAGTCAAACAGGATTATTTGAAAACCCTAGCTTCTGGAGTGTTGCTACTTAAACAGGTGTTAGTGAGAGAGGATGATGTTCGATACATAATTTATATGGAAAAGATCAAAGGGTTGTACTACACATACGCTTTAAGTGAACACACTCGATGGTTTTTAGTTCTTTAATTCGTTAGAATGGAGGTGCAGTATTTAATTGATTAAGGTGCAAATCCCAGAATTTCTTTCAATTCATTGCCTGGAGGTAACAGGTGTGTGCACGCGTGTCCGTGTGTGTGTGTGTGTGTGTGTGTGCATGTGTGTGTGAGAGAGAGAGCGACAGAGAAAGAGTGAGAGAGAGAAGGGTTGTCTGGGGAGGTGGGGAGAAGGTGAGTGTGTGTAAGGGGGAGAGTGAGAGTGTATGTGTCCAAGTTAAGATATCGACAGATACAGCAGATGCCTTTTCTCACGCATACTCACTCCATGGCTTTCGATCTGCCCCTCTATGCAGCCTCTGTTTCATTTGTTGTGCATGTTGCAGACCCAGACGCTGTAACTACAGTTCCCATGCTCCATCCAGATTTAGGCCACTAAATCCTCAGATCTCCCTGAATGTCTGAGGCATTCACAGAACAACCTGCAGCAAAGCATCCTCAGCACCTCCACTAATTCGTTAATATAAACCGTCAGTCAGAAGCCTCTCAGCTACTTGCTAATGCCAATACTTCACAACAATACTCAAGTAGCTTCCTTGTGTTACTAACAACACGATCAACTGACAGGTACAAACATAGTCCATCAGTGAACAGGCACAGACTAAGTTTCAAGGTCACGCATCAAAGCTGCTGGAAACCCCTGTGCAACTTCAAGCATCACATGGGGCGCACCAGGAATTGAACAACAGCCCGACGCACACCATTTCATTGTTTCTGAGCTTCCCACTGGCAGCACTCGACAGACTGGGAGCTAAGAAACCAAGTCCATGGCAAGATACAGAGGGACAGAAACATTCACATTAAGATAGAATCAGGCAATTCATGAACTGAGGACATGGGTAGAAACATTGGCGGGTGGGGGAAGACAGGGGAGTGAGACGTACTGGAAGTGATTCACCTTGAAAGGTCCAAATCACAGGAAAGAGGACATTGAATAAAGGCATTACAAAACCAGTTGAAATGGTTCGTTGCAACAACGTCTGGATCTGTTTCACAGAACCATCCCAGACACTGCAAACTGGGACAAGGCAACAGCCCAGCACAGAGAATTGCGCAGATTATGCTAGTGTATTGCTCAGTAAACCAGACTCCCTGCCCAGTATGGGAAGTACTGCAAACTTTTGCCACTATAATCCTGCTACGCTTGCACGAGCTATCTGCCTAACAGAAGTAAGCTGTAGCATTCTGTAAGGTAAAGCAGGACAAGACTTATGTGTACGGTCTTGTGAAGTGTTGCCACATAAAAAGACCTTAAGAGCGATAATAGAACGCTTGCAGTGTGAAAACAGGCCATGTGGCCCATCAACTTCACACTGACCCTCCAAAGAGTGTCCCACCAGACACACCCGTACCCGATCCCCGTAATAATGCAATTCTATAGTTAATCTGCACATAACTGAATAATGCAGTGCAATTCCTCAAATGCCCGTCCAACGAAACTGCGGATGTTTAGAGTGTGGAAGGAAAACGGAACACCTGGAGAAATACACGCAGACACGGAGACAATGTGAAAACCCCACACAGGCAGCCAGCCGAGGGTAGAATCAAAGCCGGTCCAAGGCACAGTTCTGACCACTGAGCCACTATGGCAACTCAATGGTCAACGGAGAGTGACTGCATTCATCCACTTTCCTCTGGATTTGTCACGTGTTCAGATGTTTCTAAATTCCATTCGGGTACCTCAAACATGACCTTCTTTTCCTTCACCCGAGGATTTACACACCCCTCACCCCAGCCAAACGCTGATAGGTCTGTCCTCCGGCTGTCACCGCTCCATCACCTGCAGTTTTGCCGTTACCCTTTCCCCTTCTTCCTTGACCAAATCATCCATTTATATCGTACGAACAAAAACTGAAGCTCTTCAACCATATCGTGTTTTATCTGTTGATCCCGATGTGCTCTCCTCTACATTGGGGAGACTGGACGCTTCCTAGCAGAGCGTTTTAGGGAACATCTCCAGGACACCCGCAACAATCAACCACACCGCCTCGTGACCCAACATTTCAACTCCCCCTCCCACTCTGCCGAGGACATGGAGGTCCTGGGCCTCCTTCACCGCCGCTCCCGCACCACCAGACGCCTGGAGGAAGAACGCCTCATCTTCCACCTCGGAACACTTCAACCCCAGGGCACCAATGTGGAGTCAAAAGTTTCCTCATTTCCTCTTTCCCCACCTCACCCTAGTTCCAAACTTCCAGGTCAGCACTGTCCCCATGACTTGTCCGGACTTGTCCTACCTGCCTATCTTCTTTTCCACCTATCCACTCCACCCTCTCCTCCCTGACCAATCACCTTCATCCCCTCCCCCACTCACATATTGTACTCTATGCTCCTTTCTCCTCACCCCCACCCTCCTCTAGCTTATCTCTCCACGCTTCAGGCTCTCTGCCTTTATTCCTGATGAGGGGCCTTTTCCTGAAACGTCGATTTTACTTCTCCTTGGATGCTGCCTGAACTGCTGTGCTCTTCCAGCACCACTAATCCCGAACAATACTTGTCAATCTAATATAAAACAAATCACTGCAGATGCTGGAGATGGGAAACAAAAACTGTTCTGATGAAGAGTTCCCAGATTTGAAATATTATCTCTACTTTTTTTCCTACGGCTACGACCAGACCAACTGACTTTCATCAGCAATGTCTGGAATAGCTAATTTCCTGTTTGAAGTATGCACAAAATTTGCTCCACAGTTTTACCTTCGATATATAATTTCTTGCCTATATATATATTTTTCTGGACCTGGTGTTTCTAAGCCCTGGGCAAAATATTTGTGTGTAATCTGAGCACTGTGGGCTGTGTTGAGATTATTGGTGCAGTCAGTGAGATGTTTCCTAAAGCCTTCCTTGATCTCATGATAATCTAGCTGCCTCTTATTCATTCTCATCAAGGGGAATGGTGACAATCTCCGTGAGCCGCCCTTAAACTTATGGAGGGTGAAGGACAATGATCTTCCTAAAATGCTGTATATTCCGCTCGATGGTTGAGACTGCTGTCACTCAAGGGAAAATTCAGATCAGGCAGGCATGGTCTGGTGCCATGGCACCCCACACTGGTCCTGGGGGAAGTGCAAGTCCTGCTTGTGACCCTGCCCTCCCAGGAGGAGATCTATGCCCATGTGCACAATCTGGGTTTAGGGAGGGGTATAATGTTTCCATTTAAAGGCTCAATATCAGGGGCTTTGCACGGTAGCTCTACATGGACTGTGCGTGTTCCAGTGCATAATGGGCTTTGAAAGATGGCACTGATTCCTGGGAGGCTGGGTAATTCCAGACTCTTTGCTGAGAGTGGGAGGGGGGGCGGTGCTCTGGGAATGTTGTGTCGAAAGAACTAAGGGAAACCCAATTTGACTTGCATTGTGTGGGCTCGAAAACCAAACAATGTGAGGAGTTGGTGAGATCCATTCCGCCTCCCAGTGCGAATTTCTACCCAAACTCAAATCAACTGGTACGTTTTACACAAAAACAATAAGATTACTGCAAAGCAAAATAACATAAGAAATAAGACCAGGATTAGACTATCTGCCCCAGCGAACCGGCTGTGCCATTCAATCCAATCATGACTGATATTTTCATAGACTCAGTTCCACCTACAAGCTTCATTTCCTGCAATGTTCAAATTCCTTAATGTTTTTCCCCTAAAAACATGCAACCACGTAGCCCCGATTGCTTCACTGGGCATTTTATTCCACAGATTCACAATCCTTTGGATTAGTCAATGCTAAATCTGCTCTTCCTTATTTTCAGGCAGTGTTTCCGAAATCGTGTTTCACCCGCCCGTGGGAAAAGCGCTCTCTGTTGCTATCATATTCGTTCTCTTGATGTTTTTCGATAACATTCCCCCTCATGTTTCTAAATTCTGATGAGTATATACCAGTCTACTCAATGTGCACTCATCCGGCAACCCTCTCAACTCCGGAATCCACGCAGTCAACCTCATCTACACGCTACACGCCATCAAGTGCCAGTGCACCATTTCTCAAGTAAGGAGACCAAAGCTATACACAGTACTGCAGGTGTGTACTCACCAACACCATAAGCAATTATAACAAAACCTCCCTGATTTTATCCTGCATCCTTTTGACAATGAAGGACTTTATTACCTTCTAAACCTGCAAACCAACTTTTTGTGATTTATACACGAGGCCCCTCTGCACAACAGCATGATCCAGTTGTTAACCCTTTAAATGATAGTGCATTTGCTATTATTCCGAGCAACATGCACAACCGCAAATTGACAAACATCATACTCCATCTGCCAGACCCTTGCCAACTTGGTTAACCTATCTATATCACTCTGCAGACTTACATTGTCCTCTGCAAACTGTGGAGTACAACTCATCTTAATATCGTCTGTGAACTTTGACACAGTGCACTTGTTTCTGAACACTAAATCATCTGTGTAATGCCTTGAACCAATTGATTTCAGATCCCCTTTTTCGATCGTAGAGATGCCCTCCATTACTCAGAGATCTCTCCCACCTCCTTCACAGTTTGGTAGAACACTTCCAGGTGTACATGTTCTCGAAATTCAGTTCCCAATATCAGTCATCCTGTCACCATTTCTTTCTAATGCCATTAAATCACACTCATTTACCTCAATATATACATTAATTTCCTCAATTTCGTTCGATAATACAACACACATTTAGACAGACTGCCTTTCATTCAGCCCTTTACCCGATTATTCCCTGATACATTGTCATCTTTGTTCCTCATATTGACCCAGTCAGGAAATATTCTGGCATCACCATACTCTCAGAATCAGACCCGATATTTGACGTTTTATTAAGCCCCATCACCATCCCTGGGTATATCCTGCCCCAACGGCAGGACAGACCCACCAGTGATGGGGACACCGTGGTATACAGTCAGGAAATGAGTTACGCTGGAATTCCCCAGCATTGATTGTGGAACCCGATAAATCTAATAGTAATAGTTCAGATATTGTCAGGAAACCTCTGGCCGATGCACATCTACTGCGCTCCACACCACCCCTCGGTGATAACTCAGTTCTCCTCGATGTTGAAAAAAATCGGAGGAAGCACTGAAGCAGCTGTCATGGTGCATATCGGCAACCCTGATACAGGTTAAAAAATGGGATGTGGTCATACAAGCAGAATTTAGGGAGTTATGAGCCAAGTTAAAATGTTGAACTTTAGAGATAGTAATATCAGGATGGCGACCAGTGCTAGTCGTAGTAGGAATGATAGAATAGGCAGGATTAATGCGTGACTTGAGAGATTGTGGAGGAGGAAGAGGATCACATTTTGGCGACATTGGGACTAGTTTTTGGAGAAGAGGGACTATTACAAATTGGACGGTCTTCACCTGCGCTGGACTGGAACCAACGTCCTGAGGGGTGCTTTTGTAAACGCTGTTTTGGAGGATTTAAACTAATGTTGCAGGGGGTGTTGGAACCAAATGGGCAGTTTAGTGGACAGTAAGGGGCTCGTAACTAAAGCCTGTCAGAAACGAGATCATGAAGTCAGCTTGACTAAGGTAAGACGAGGCACGAAGCGGACTATGAACACAAAGCAACAGGTGGTTTCAGGTGTATTTGCTTTAATGTTAGAAGTATAGTAGGTAAGGCAGATGAACGTCGTGCTTGGATGGGTATTTGGGAGCATGATCTTATTGTTATTACTGAGAACTGTTTGAGGCTAAGGTAAGATTGGCAACTAAATGCCCCACGAGAAAGATGCTTCAGGCAGAAAGCGAAGGAGGTAAAAGGAGTGGAGGAGTTGCAATACTGATCAGAGGGAATATCACGGCTGTGCTGCAAGAGGGCGTTATGGAGACTCGATCTGGAGGCAATATGGGCAGAGCTCAGAAATAGGGATGGTGCGGTAGCAATGTTGGGCGTGATTTACAGGCCGCCCAACAGTGAGCGTGAGATCAAGGTACGAATATTTAAACAGAATATGGAACATATACAAGAAACAGAGTGCTGGTGATAGGATATTTTAATTTTCCCAGCATTGACTGGAATTCACATCGTGTTACTAGTTTAATTGGAGTTAATTAAACATCACAATGATTATTTAATATGATGAGATTTGATACTGCTAAAGAGTCATGATTATGACTTCTAAGAGTAAATTTTAAAACTCTGTCACCAGTTATTGATTGGCAGCTGTAAAGGAATGATGGGACTGGCCTAAAGATAAAAGAAATTAGACAATAGTGAAAATGGGGCAATTCTGATAAAATACAATTACGTCTTATTTTGTTGCAAATACATTCAGACTTTTGACAAAAGTTATGACTGAACAGGAAATTGGAGAAAATTCCATTGATACTTTGTGCTGCTACGAGTGCACTTGTGTTCTGAATGTGAAATTGATTGATCCAATGCCGCAAAGCCCAGTCACATTACGTCACCAATTTTAGTGAGTCAACTGGGCAGTCAACTCTTTCCCCCTCAGTTTTGTTTTGTTTGTATTAACTTTAGTTCAAATACTGCAAGGAAATAAGACCACCATTACTTTGTTATTTTGTTTTAAAGACAACTTCCAGGAAGTTGCTGCTTTTGAGGAAACGCTGGTGCTTCAAATGGCAATATTTCCCATGGTTTCTGCTTTAATAGTGCTTTTTTTAAAAGAAAAATGATTAATTCAGCCTCTAAAGAAAATGATAGTTGTTGCTGTATGAATGCCCTTTTTCGATGGGCAGATATTGGCTTCGCGTTGGTAATCCTACTTGAAGTTGTCTGTATTATATGAAGTATCATTAGCACTGCACAAGCCTAGAGTAAGTCAGCACAATTGTTAAAGTATGACCACAGTATTGCATAGCATACAATTTCTTGTATGCGTTCTTAATCTCTCAAAATAAAATTTGATTTCCTTTCACAAAATATCACTCAACAACAGATGTGGTCCAATATGTTTATTTGGAGACGCTAAATTTCGAAGCGCTGCTTCTTCAGCAGTTGGTTAAAGGAGCAATACTTCGAAGGCCAGTGCCTCCAAATCAACATGTTAAAATATAACCTGATGTCATGCGATTTTATAACTTTGTCCACCCCAGTCCAACACCGGCTCCTCAAATCACGTTTAGATGGAGCAGAATTTGTAATGAGCAAAGAGGAGTGTTTTCAAGGGCGGCATGTTAATATCCAAGTCGGGAAGAGTCTATATGGACCTGGTGTTGGGGAATAAGACTGGTCTGGTGGTTAAAGTTTCCGTAAGGGATTACTTTGTCAGTGGTGATCACATTGTTGTAAGTTAGAAAACAGCCATGGACAAAATCGAGAGTAGTCGGATAGGAAGAGTTCTTAATTGTTGGGAGGCCAACCGTGGCAAGATTCGGCTGCTGGGCAATGTGGATTGGGAGCAACCCTTTGAGGATAAATCCAGATTTGATATTAGTGAGGTTTTTAAAGAGAGATTGATTAGAGTCCATGAGAAATATGTTCCTGCGAAAATGAAGAATGGAAATGGCAAGATTATGGAGCCATGGAGGACGGGTGGAATTGAGAGAGGAGCTAAGAAGATAAAAGCAACATTTGTTACGTCGAGGCGACTTAAAGCAAATGAAGCTTTGGAAGGATGTCAGTAAAATAGGACCAATTTGAAACGAGGGATTAAGAGGTCTGAAAGGGATGATGATATAACTTCATCAAGCAGGGTTAAGGAAAATTCCAAAAGCATTTATTCGTATATAGGATTGAGATGGTACCAAGGGAAAGGATAGGCCCACTCATGAACAAAGTAGGAAAGTTATGGGTGGAATTAGAAAAAAATAGCTGAGATTCTGAATGAGTACTGTGAGTCGGTACTGACAGAAGAGAGGGACATAACAAATGTTGAGGTTAAGGATGAATGTTTGATTACTCTAGGTCAAGTCAGCACAAGGACGGAAGAAGTGTTGGGTACTTTAAAAGGCACTAAGGTGACATGTCCCCAGGTCCGGATGGGATCTGTCGCAATTAGTGAAGGAAGCGAGAGACGAATTTGTTGCAGCGATACCAGATGTCTTTGCAGCATCCTTGGACACGGATTAGCAAGTTTTCAGATGACACTAAGATTGGTGACATAGCAGATAGTGAATGGAACTGTCTGAGAATACAGCAGAATACAGATACATTTGGAGTGTTGGGCAGAGAAATGGCAAATAGAGTTCCATCCGAGAAAATGTGAGGTGATGCAGTTTGGAAGACCTAATTCTGGAGTGTACTACATGGTAAACGAGCAAAGTCCTGGGAGAAATTGAAACACAGAGAGATCTGGGTGCAGAGGTCTACTGTTCTCTGAAGGTGGCAACGTAGTGCAATAGCGTAACCAAGAAGGCATACAGAAAACTTTCCTTCATTGAACGGTGTTTTATGAGTTGTCAAGTCATGTTGCAGTTGTATAGGACTACGGTTTGGCCCCGATTGGAATACTGCGTGCAGTTCTGGTCGCCACATTAGCAAAAGAATTTGGGTATTTTGAAGAGGGTTTAGAGAAAGTTCACCAGTATGTTGCCTGGTATGGAGGGCGCACGCTATGAAGAGAGATTGAATATATTAGAATTATTTTCCTTCGAAAGACATAGATTGAGAGGGACCAGACTGAGATCGAGAAAATCATGGGAGGTGTAGACAGGTTGGAAAGTCAGATGCTTTTTTTCCCCCAGAGTGGGGACTCCATTACTAGGAGTCACGAATTCCAGGTGAGAGGGGAAAAGTTTAAGGGAGATATGTGTGGAAAATTTTTCATGTGGCGGGCACGTTGCCTGGAATGCATTGCCAGTGGGGGTGACAGAGGAGCATACAATAGCGCCATTTTAGATCTATCAAGACAGATACATGAATCGGCAGTGAGCAGAGGGATACATATCGCTGGAAAATAGGCGACAGGTTTAGTTCGAGGGTGTGAATTGGCACAGGCTTGGAAGGGCGAAGGGCTTGTTCCTATGCTGTGACTTCTTTTTAGCTTTTATTCATTGCTACAATGACAGAGGACGTACATTTGGTGTGGGACTTCAATGTCAATCACCAAGAGTGTCCCCACAGGCTCACCACTGACTGAGTATGTCGAGACCTCTAATACACAGCAGCCAGACTGTGGGAAGTGATGGAGGAACCAACAAGAGGGACACATTATCAACAAACTACTTTTCAGAGATGTAGGAGCAGCCAGCTCACAGTCCTGGCAGAGGAAAAGGCTCAGCCTTATATATTGAAGATATAACCTACTGTGCCATGTGGCAACTCCTCCTCTGTAGTACTGACAAATGGAAACTGATTATCCATGAGTCACTGTGGGCTATCAGCAACCGCAGCATCAATGACCTTGCCTCCACGATAAAGAAGAAGTGGATTGTTCACTGATGGTTTCAAAATATTCAGCACCATTCAAAACCTGCACCTATCCTGAAGCAGATGATTCAGCCCATCAAGAGTTTTAAAATGGAACAGAATGAGCCTGTTCAGGCATTCGGGGCTGTTACTCAGCAACTGGAGCAGATCTTTTAACGTCTCATGTCTGTTACACACCAAATGGAAGGGAATATTCAGCCTTTGAAAACTGTGACACAGGAATACGGGGAGGACTGGTTACTGAGCAGAAGCAGGGATAAATTCTGGATAAATTAGTCTTTATCAGATTAACACAGATTCACTATGACACAGTGACCGGTGCTGAGAACTCAAGTATTTGCAAACTATTTCAATCGTTTTGGTAAATGTAACGAAACAGTAGCTAAATTTGTGGATGAAACTAAAATAGGCTGGAAACTCAGTTATCAAGAGGAGGTAGAGAATCTCTAATTGGATACGCAATTGTCAATAACTGTTCGATAGTATATAATATGGGTAACTGTGAATCTGTGATTTTTCAGGCAGAATAAAAGGTTGAATATTACATAAATGGAGACAGATTACTGTATGTTTTGACAGTGTGTACTGGAGGGTTCACTCAGTTCCTTACAGACATGGGAAGGGTTGCTTCATCTCCTTGATGGTCTGCTTCATGCCGTTCACCGTGGCGCCATTGCTGTCGGTATACACGGGATAATTTCATGTCGTCGGTTGACGGTGGGTAGTGATGAGGGGGAGATTGTTTTAAGCCATGTATCAAAGGGTCTGCCTTTATCTGAGAGTTCATCCTTTCTTTCTCCGTGGAGACCCGAAGACGATGAGAATGGTTGGCTGCTTCCAAATTAAGAGGATGTGGCTGCTGCCAAGACAGTGTGTATACACCAACATGATGAACTGTGCATGGGCACAGTTTAACATTAGTACAGTGAGATACGGAAGGTCCAACCACAAGAATGGAAACATAAAATAAATACATTGTTAGATCAGCTGAAATAGTTACTTATATCAGGTTCTCAATCTCACTTGCAGAACCAGCCCATGTACCAGAAATCCCGAGGAGATATGTATTCAGCATTGAGCACTGCGTTGAGCAAGCTCTACTTGATCCACACCATCAGTCCACTCAGAGTGCAACAATGTGCAGACCAGGGCCGTGCATTGATCTATAAACCCGGACTAGATATCTGTCCAGCAAAGAGAGGTATGCAGACCACATCCATGCATTGACCTATAAAACGGGGTGAGATATCTGTCCTGCACAGGGAGCTATGCAGACCACAGGAGTACATTGGACCATAAATTCAGACTCGATATCTGTCCAGTACGGGGTGCTGTGCACAACACTGCATTCATCGAGAAACACGGACTAGATATCGAGTCATAGAGATGAACAGCATGGAAACAGACACTTCGGTCCAACCCGTCCATGCCGACTAGATATCTAAACCTAATCTATTCCCACCTGCCATCACCCTACCCATATCCCTCCAAAAACTTCATATTCATATACCCATCCAAATTACTTTTACATGTTGCAATTGTACCAGCCTTCTAGTACCAGGAGTTATGCAGACCACAACACTGCACTGACCTATAAACGTGGACAAGATATGTGTCCAACAAAGGCAAATATGCAGACCAAAACAGTACAGTTGTATCCAGGAATTTTGGAATAATTTGAGACGAATTTTATAACATTTCGTTGATGTACTTTTCCAAATTATAGTGAGAATTGATTGAACTTTCCGGAAACAAGCCCAGTGGTTGTTTTCGGGGCAGAAATGGGTGTGTTGGATTCATACAGACATGGTACTTTGGACGAAACTGATGTATTCCGATGAACATGTACACTCACGTAGTCCCATTTCCCTGTACGTATCCCATATCCTCTGTAACATTGCCTCTCCATGTACTTGTCCAAATGCCTTTGCAATGTTGTTAACAGACCCGTCTCAACCACTTCCGCTCGTAGCTCATTCTGTATGAATACAACCCTCTGTATAAAAACATTGTCCCTCAGGTTCCCTTTTCTCCTTTCCCCTCGATGCTTTCTCATCCTCGCTTTCCCAATCCTGGGGAAAAAAAATGTGTTCATTCACCATATACATGCCTCTTATGACCTTATATTCATCCATAAAATGCACCTCTAGAAGAGACACCACAGTCTCCTTTGCTGGAAAGAAACAAATTCCTACCTTGTCTGAACTCTCTCTGTATATCAAACTGTTGACTTAACGCAACATCCTTGTAAATTTCTTCTTCATCTTTTCCAGTTGAATATCATCCTTCGCTTAGCAATTAGAGAATAAGAGGGCAGATGAACACCCTGTTGCAGTGAAAGCACTTTGAGACCAGTGACCATAATTCTATTAGCTTGAAAATAGTTCTGCAAAAGGATAGTGCCGATCCAGAAGTTTATATTATAAATTGGGGCAAGGACCATTTAGACGGTATTCGGCAGGAACTTTCAAAAATTATTCAGGGAAACTGTTCACAGGTAGAGGAACATCTGGCAAGTGAGACTCTTTCAGAAGCGACAAAATGAGAGTCCAGTGACACTATGTTCCAGTCAGTGTCAAGGGCAATGTTAGCAGGAGTAGGGAACAAAACATGGTAGAGACTCTGGTCAAGGAAAAAAGAAGGATGCATATGTCAGACCTAGGAAGCGGGGGTCAATTAAACCATTAAGGACCATGGAGGATGTATACTTATGGGAGAAATCGGGAGAGCAAAATGGGGCATGAAACAGCTTTGGCAAATAGTTTTTGCAGAATCAGACAAGATTCTACACGTATATGAATGGCAAAAGTGTAACCAGGGAGAGAATAGAGCCCCTTAAAAATTGAAAAGCCATTTATGTCATAGAGTCATTGGGATGTACAGCACGGAAACGGACCCTACGTCCACCTCGTCCATGCCGACCAGATATCCGAACCCAATCTATTCCCACCTGCCAGCACCTGGCCCATATCTCTCTCAACCCTTACTTTTGATATACCAATCCAGATGCCTTTTAAATGTTGCAACTGTACTAGCCCCCATCATTTCCTCTGGCAGCTCATTCCATACACGCACCACGCTCTGAGTGAAAAGGTTATCTCTTACGTCACTTTTATATCTTTCCCCTCGCACCCTAAACCATCTGCAACCTATTCGCGATTATTCATAGGAGAATAATTAGGTTTATTAGATTTATTATTCTATGCACTCACATGAGGACAGTAAAAATGTTACAAGTCGCCATATGTGATGCGATCTTACAGACAAAGGTAACAGCTCCCCACCCTGCCTTACCCACCCCCATCCGAATCACCCAGGGTCAGAATCCTGGCACAAAGCAGAAAAATAAAGAAAACAACATTACAATATAAAACATTTCATCGCTTCCTATAAAAGTGGAAAAAAACAGGAACATAGTTGACAGTTCAACAAAACAGTTCATAAGTGTCTGGCCAAGCTGGGTTCACATTCCTCACAACGACTCAACCTTCCCCACTCCTCTGCCTTACAGTCTATTTCTGCCGATGTGTGAGGTCCTATCCAAATATACCTCATGAATATTTACTGTGGGGAAAGACATTCAAGCGAGTGAAATCGGGGAAAGGAATCCATGTAGTGATGTTTTGAAAGGAGGCTACGTGACAAAAGTTGAAGTGCTGGAGGTCTTGAAATGCTTACCAGTACCCAAGACCTGTTTGTATATGCCAGGTCATTGTGGGAAGCACGGGAAAACAATTGCAGTACCACTAGGAAAGATATTTGTATTATTCCTTAGAGATCTGAGGAAGGGTCACTGGACCCGACAAATTAACTCTGATTTCTCCGCACAATATTTTAAATGATGTAATGGAGACGGGAGCTTTGAGATATAAGGATAGAATGGATAGTGCGGAATTATTTTCCACTTTTGCGTGGGTAGTGATGAGGTGACCTTGCAGAGGTTGATAAGAGCACAAGGGACATGGATAGGGTGTATCTTTACTGGACGGTACAGGTGTCCAAACCAGGCAGGATAAGTTGACAGGCGAGAGATTTAAAAGGTAAAGAAGATGCAGCAGGATAAGTTGACAGGCGAGAGATTTAAAAGGTAAATAAGATGCAGCTGTTTCTCAGACAGGGTGGTGTGCTTTTGTAACGAGCTGTCAGTGGAAGTGGCACAGGCGGGGACAATTACAACATGTAAAACACAATTGAATGGGGACAGGAATCATAGTTTCAAAGAGGTATGTGCCAAGTGCAGGCAAATCGGATGAATTCAGTTTAGAAAACGTGGTGAGCATGGACAAGTTGGACTGAAGCGTCATTTTGCTTCTTGAATGTCTCTAAGTGTCTTTTACTTGAAAACGTCTCTTTCTTCACCAATTCTCCAAAGCCCTCAATGCATTTCCAGGTCAAATATTCTCTTTAAATACTTTCAATCATCTCCGAACGTTTTTAGAGTATTCTTGACATTGATTTGGTGCTGTGGACCACAGCAGTAGCTGCAGAATTATATTCAACGACAATCTGTAACTTTTTGGCTGAGATAAGTCTTCAGTCTGCTATGACCATCAAGCCGATCTATGTTTGAGGAATGAGTGTAGGTGAATAATCAAGGGTCAGAACCATGTGTACCTACACCTGATGGCAACCCGTGACAGCTAACGCACTTGACCGCTTACATTCCAAACAGCAGGACTAACATATGATGGAGAGGGCGAAATGTTCCCAACACCAACAGACGAAGAGTCATTTTACATCCAGTCGTAAATGGTGATGGAAACAACTCACTGAAGGAGACGTCTTCACAAACATACCGTTGCTAAATAATGGAACAGCCCTTTCCATCGGTGTAAAAGACAAGGATGTAGTATCTGCAATATCTTCAGACAGAAGTGTTGTCTCGACGATCCAACTCACACTCACCACAGAATCACAAATACCTGTCTTCAATCAATTTGATTCGCTGACCGTGACATGAAGAAACAGCTGATCACAATAGATACGACAAAGGCAATGGGCCCTGACACCATTCCTGCAATCGGAGTGAAGACTTGTGCTGCACAACAAACCGTGTCCCTGGGGAAGCTGTTTCATTCCAGCACAAACTCTGACATCTCCTTGGCGATATGGAAAGTTACTCAACTATGTCCAGTCAGCAAAGAGGGGAATAATCACAGGCTGACCAATTAGCACCCCTCGATCTCATCACAACAGTCAAACCTCTGGAAGTTATTTTTTCAGCGCTGTTAAGAAGCACAGAAATATCCCGCTCAGTGTGGCTGGCGGTAGATACACACGTGGAGATTGTGAAAATGTCACTGGAAAATTAATCCTCACCAGGCTAATGCTCTGGCAACTGGTGGAAGTTCAGTACAAGTTAAAAAATCAAGATCTAAACTCTGGTGTCAGTAATAATCACGTTGAAGCCAATGTCGTTTGTAAACTCTAATCTACTTCCCCAATGTACTTTCAGGAAACAAATATTCCGTGTTTTCGTGGTCTGACTGAAAAGTGACTGCAGACACACAGACATGTGATAAACCCTACAATGGTGTCTGAAACGGCAAAACAAGAGACTCAACTATAGCAAAGTGCTCCGAGGCCTTAACGGGTTAAGTCGGTCAGAACACCCGTCAACAGCCTTGATATCGGAAAAAGGAATTGGAAATACAGTCCAGTCGACCCTGCAGAGTCCTCCTTCCTACATTCGAGAGCTTGTTGCAACATTTACAGAACATTCACATAGACTGCACAGAAACACTAAGAAAGGAATAGGTCGTTCAACAAATTAACCTTCCCCCATTGTAGTACATGACTGAGCATCTTCCCAATGTATCTTTCTCACACAAGGCATGTATTACTTGTTGTGATTGCTCTTTGCAAAAATGTGAAGTAGGAACTACAAGTTTCCCTTCAGTCCAAAGAGTTTTCTACCCCATAGATAGCTAATTCTCTATCACAACAAAATATTCCTTCTCCCTCCGTACCCCTTTCGTGTCTGTACGTCTTAATTGATATCAACTGCCTTAGCTTCCATAGCCTTCCATAGCCTTATGTGGGAGGAACTTCACAGTTTGCCCCGTCTCTGAGTGTAGGCATTTATTGTCATCTCAGTGTAGAATGGCCTGCCTGTACCTAACACTGTGGTCCCTTTATGTTAGACGTCCCAGTCAGGGGAATTATCGTCCCTGATTCCAATCTGACTTGTCCTGCCCTGATTTAGATATTTCACTGATTTCTCCACTCATTTTCCGATACCCATGGAATACAGGCCCAGTCGACTCAAACTCTGCTTACACAAAGAGCCTGTCATCGTAGAGGTCAGACTGGTTATCCTTCGTTGCAATCACTCAATGTCAGATTTGTTCTTTGGTAGATAAGGAGACCAAGACTGCACACAATACTGAACAACGTTCGAGACAAGGTCACACCAAGGCCATGTACCGCTGCAGATAGGCACGCCAACACCTGTCCTCAAATGCCCATGAATTAAAGGTTCACACACCATTTATTTTTTAAACTGCTTCGTTTTCCTGGAATATTATTTTCAGCGATTGGCGTGCAGGAAGACTCAGATTCTTTGCAATGTTACAGCTACACACTTGCTTGGTCTATGTACACGAGTCCACAGATGTGCAGGTCAGGTGAATTAGCCACACTAAATTGTCCATAGTGTTAAGTGCATGAGCCAAAGGGAAACGGGTCTGGGTGGCTTGCTGTTCGGACGGTTGGTGTGGACTTGTTGGTCTGAAGGGCCAGTTTGCACACTTCCAATGCCATTCTCAGTATCGACCTCTCACTTTAGAACTCACTGCCCTGCATGGACCTCAGATGTCTCAGAAGGAAACATCAAAGAGCATAATTCACTTTATACAATAACGTTTTTCAACCAACCACTTTCAAAATAGTAGGCTGAAATCTATTGTTCTCACCAATGGGCGCAACGTCACATCTACCCACAGTATTATCCTTCTGCCAAGTAGTTCCACATTCACTCCACTTGCCTCCATCACCATGGAGATATTTTTAATATCCAGTTCACACACTCACAATCCAACGTCATTTCGTACTGTCAGCAAACTGGGTTATATTACATTTGATTCAATCAACCGTATGCTGAATGTCTATTGTGAGCAGCTGGTGACCAAGCGATGGTGGTATTCCCTGACATCTTCTGCCCTTGTCCACCTGGATAGACGTGGTCATGGTTTTGCAAGATGGTGTCTGCGGATCTTTGATGAATCATTTCAGTGCAGCTTGGAGATAGTACAAACTGATGCTGATGAGAGTTGATGCTGGAGAATGATGGGTGAACTGATAGTCAAAACGGCTGCTTTGTCCTGGACGGTGTGAAGCATCTTGAGTATTGTTTGGGCTGCACTCATCCAGGTAAGTGAGCAGTATTGCAACAAATGCCAGTCAAAGTTTAAATACTTCTGTTAACATCAACTATGATCTACTGCTGACCTGTCTACCCTTATCAGTTTGATGAAAAATACTTGTTCCTTTAGTTTGAGACATCTCATCAGCTACCGTCCTGTTACCATTTTATTTATATCATTGAAATATTTACGGTGCCTTCCGCTGTGAGGAATCATGTAAAGTACTGGTGTAAATTATCCGCCTGTTCTCTGCACTCAATTCCACGGTCACGACTTTCAAATGTTCTCAATAAATGTTTTCAAACTTTGACTGCTGCCAAAAGTCGCACACTCATGTTGATTTTTTTCTTATATATGCACAGAAATCTCATGATGCTTTTGCAAACATTCATTGCCAATTTACTTCTGTAATATTTTCTACCTTTTTTCTCAGCTGTATAGATTCATATACCGCAGAAACTAATTCTGATCCAACTTGTCCATATGGCAAAGTTTTCCAAACGTGGCATTCTCTACAGTGTGGAACAGGCCCTTCGGCCCAGCAGGTCCACACCACCCCTCCGAAGAGAAACCCACCCAAACCCATTCCCATACACCATATTTACCCCTGATTAACACTGTGGGCAGTTTAGCATTGCCAATTCACCTGAACTGCACATCTTTGGATTGTGGGAAGAAACGGGAGCACCCACAGGGAGAATGTGCAAACTCCACACAGATCGGCGGGAATCGAACGCAGGACCGTGGTGCTGTGAGGCATAGTGCTAACCATAGAGCCACCTTGCCGCCCACTTAATTAGTCCCATCTGTTTGCACTTGGCCCAAATGCCTCTCATCGTTCCAATTCATAGGATTGTCCAAATGTCTTTTAAATGTTGTTGCTGCACTTGCATCTATCACTCTTTCTCTGGCAAATCATTCCATACCGACATAAGCTTTTGCGTGAACAAGTTGTCCCTTTGTCCCTTTGTAATCTTTCCCCTCGCAACTTAAGCCTCTTCCCTCTATGTTTGAACACGCCTACAGTGTGGAAAACACTTTGGCTATTTACCCTATCCATGTCCCTCATGATTTTATAAACTTCGAGAATGTCACTCCTCGACCTCCTACATTCCATGTGATAACAACTTCACGAAAAAGCCTTTAAAAGTAAGCACTGCAAATTTGAAACTATATTTAAAATGACAGTTGAACAGCACTCTGCCGAACACATCATACTGTTGTTTGTTTTTCTTCATATTGCAATGCTAAGGCAGCATGAGAAGTTTAATAGTGCCAATATGAAGCCAAGGACCTGAGTTCTTTTTCTAAAGGAGCTAATGATCTCTCCAGTGTAAAAGCATTTCTGCCAGATCTATACAAGAAAGGGAATTCTTCCATTACACGGTCAGCCTACACTTGCCTTAAGCAAAGTCAGATGAAGGCTGCATATACTTTTTGAAACTTGCATGAAAGTATGAATTCTGTACAAAGCATGAAAGATGTATTCAATAAGGTTTACTACAAGTAAACTTTCAAGAATGAAATGTGAGTGGAAGATGTCAAACAGCATAAATGGAAAGGCTGAACCACACTGAGACCAGAGGTAGAATAGAAGCACAAAACTCAGATTGATGCAAGTGCATGGACGATAGACTTAATTAAGCAGCTCAAGGTGAACTGCGTGACAATCATGTCAAGGAAAGCTCTGTAATTTGAGAAGGAGAACAAGGAATCAGAGGTATTGTTATTAGCATTGAGTAAAGCTTACTACAATGGCACGAGGGAGAGCGAGCCAGAATCAGTTGGAAATCAGCAGGAAAAAAGGTCGAGCAGCAGGTGCAGGGCCTTCTGGAGATAATTCAGGAAGCACAGCTGAAATTCACGCCTATCACGTGCTTCTGGTCCCAGGAATAAACCCCTCTAAATCGGTCCTGACAGTAATGCTCGCCAGTTTGTGATTGAATACTCTCCATGAGAGACTTTATCAACCATGGATGCATCATCTTCTTATAGAGTCTTTCTGTTTGATCAAAAACAATAATTGCTGAGTGTTACTGGGTATACGTTTGTATGTCTGCCCATGCATGCCCACTGACCTTGCTTTCGGTCTTTTTCCACATCCTGCTTCAGAACAGATGTAACCCAGCAATCCTCAATCTCTGTGCCTGGTTCATTTCTAACATTCAGGGAAACATCTGCAAGTGGCTGACCACATGATCAGTTGACAGTGACTCAATTCTCCTAGTTTCTGCATCTCTGTGATTTTTGTGTGGTGATACCATATTCCCGTGAGCAGTCTTTGATATGACCTCCTTTTCCTTCAAAATAGAAATCCCCTTAAATCTTGTCGGCTGAGCCTCCAGCTGTGACTGTCCCAACTCCTGGGCTTCTGGTCTCACCCCTTGCCCTCCTTCCTCGAACAATAACAGAGATCCCTTTGTCCTCACTTCCCACTGCAGTCGAATCCACATTCACAGAATATTCGTCATCTACTTCCACTCCTCCCTGCACGACAGCGCCATCAAACACATGCAATATCGAATATTACAGCGCAGTACAGGCTCTTCGGTCCTCGACGTTGTGCCGAACTGTGAAACCAAGCTGAAGTCCGTCTAAACTACATCATTTTATTTTCATACATATATAAATCCAAAGACAATTTAAATACCATTAATGGTGACCAGTCTACTCCTGTTGCAGGTTCCATGATTCTACTACACTCTGATCAAAGAAAATACCACTGCCATCTGACAGATGTCTGTCACCCCTCAATGTAAAGCTATTTCCCCTCGTGTGAGCAATCACCATCCGAAAGAAAATGCGCTCACTGTCTACGCTATCTAAACATCTTCTTATCTTATATGTCTCAATTAATCACCACTCAACCTTCTCTCCATAACTTTATCAGTCTCAAGTTCCTCAGCCTTTCCACGGAAGACCTTTCCTGCATTCCCGGCAGTATCCTATTAAATCTCTACTGAACCATTTCGAAAGCCTCACTGTCCTTCTTGTCACACATGGGATTGTATGTGCTTTAGTGGTTTGGATCAGAAATTGGCGAGCTGAAGGCAGACATTATTGGTTGGCCGAAAACATTCTTCAGCACGATCCACAACTCTACCGAAGTCAACCACAAATTTCTGAATCCATCCTTCTCCGCTCTCATCCAGGACATTTATGAAAATGACAAAAAGCAGTGGCCCCTAAAGAGATCCTTGTCGTATACTAAATGCAACTGCACTCCAGGATAAACTTTTCCTCGCAACCTCCACTCTTTGTCATCTTTCAGCTCGCCAATTTATAATCCAAACAGCCAAATCACCCTCCGTATTTTGTGCGATCGCCGACCGTGGGGAACGTTATGAAACGCCACATTAACCGCTTTACCCTCATGCAACTGTTGGTCACCTACTCAAAGAACTCCATGTGGTTTGTGAGGCACGTCTTATCCGTCACAAAACCGGGTTGATTATCCCTAATCAATTTATTCCTTTCAAGATAATTTTAAATCCTTCCTATTATAACCTTGATCAACACTTTACCCACAACCGAAGTAATGCTCACTGGTCTATAATATCCAGCGTAGCCTCTACTCAGCTTCTTGACCGAGGGAACAACACCCTACCGTCTTCTGGCACTATACCTGAAGACAATGACGACATAGACATCAAAGCCAAAGTCTCTACAATCTCCTCCCTGACTTTCCAAAGAATCCCAGGTTAAATCCCATCCAGGCCAGGGGACTTATCCATTTTCACACTTGCCAGAATATCTAAAAACTCCGCCTCGCGAACCTCAATCCAATCGCGTCTAGTCGCGTGTATCTCAGTATCCTTGTTTTCATTTTCCAGTGTGAATGCCAACGAAAAATATTCATTCAGCGTTTGCACTACCTTCTCTGACTCGAACGCACAGCTTTCCACTACTACTCCACTCCTATTGGCGCTAAACGTCTTCCAGTCATTCTTTTATTTCCTGCCAAACCTATAGAAAGCCTATGGGTTTTCCTTGATCCTATCCGCCAACGCCAATCCCCTTCCTGCCTCCTCTGACTTACAGCTTTAGGACTTCACTGGCAAAATTAAAACTGTCAAGCAGCCCAATTGAGCCTTCCTGCGTCATCCTTACATAAGCTTTCCTTTTTCTCTGGACAAGAGCTTCTAACAGGGTGACCAGTCCATTCATGTTTCCAACCTAAGTCCATCCTACTTTTGTAGACGATTCCACAAACGTTTTTTCTGCCTCTGCCATCTTCCCCTTCGTATCATTGTCCGCATTTCATATAGTTCCTCTCCATTTTTAATATTCTTTATCACTTTGAACACTTTTCGAATTCCCCCATAGCACCTTCCCATGCAATTGCAGGATCTGAAACACTTGCATGAACATCTCTTCCCTCCTCTTTGTCCGAGGCCCCAAACACACCTTCCATATGAAGCAGCATTTCACTTGTCATGTTGCAATCCAGCTTTCTGTTATTGCTGTTCAGAATACAGTCTGCTTTGGACAGGGAAAACCAAACGGAGACTATTTTGAGTAAAGCTGTCACACCATCTGTTGGAATTATCCTAACGTTCGCAATGCTTCCCACTTCAATAACCCAACTTGCTCTGATGCGAACATTTCAGCCCTGGGCTTCTGCAATGTTTCAGTGAAGCACAACCGAAGGTCGAGTAGCACCTCATTTTATACTTTGGGACTGTATAGCCTATAGGAGATTATGTTCAATTCCATAACTGCACAGCTGGACCTCACCATGACCGCACTCCATTTTCCTTACATTCTCCCTTTTGGCCTCCCTATTACCTTGCCTGGGTCTTGTTTATCTTGGTGCAATAGTGAGAACCCATTTCCCCCATGCACTCCTTAATTTTCACCAAATTTATATCTGTTTGTCTTTCACAACAGCGAAATGGCCATTCTCCTGTGGCATTGTGCCTCCACATCCTCTATTTCCCATCACCCCCCTCCACTTCTGTCAAGTTCTGAAAAAGCCCATTTTACGGTCCATTTGTACTTCTGAAAAATAGTCCCACTGGACTCGAAAAGTTATCTCTGTTTGACATTCGCCACAGATGCTGCCATA
This sequence comes from Chiloscyllium plagiosum, assembly GCF_037043375.1. Classification (NCBI taxonomy): domain Eukaryota; kingdom Metazoa; phylum Chordata; class Chondrichthyes; order Orectolobiformes; family Hemiscylliidae; genus Chiloscyllium; species Chiloscyllium plagiosum. The sequence continues at coordinate 41,369,846 of NW_028270180.1, forward strand.
TCTTCTGATTTTCTCCAGAAATTGATGTTTTTGAACAATTCAAAAGATGCGTGTTTAACCATGAAGCACCGTACACTGGGGAGTGAATGATAATGCAAGGTGTGCACATTCATTTGTTCTGAAACGACATAAGGCTGGAATCACCGACACGACAGAGCTCTTAATCATAGTCGGGTAGAGAAACAGAGGGAAACACATCATTTCAAACAGAGAAGATAACAACATTTGAATGAAAGGTTTTAAGTGAAGATGTTGCATAGTTTTGCGGAACGTGACACCATGGACAGACTCTCAGAGGAATTAGAATATTGAAATGGATGTGTTACCATGTCAGACATCAGAGTGGCTAAATGGGTACAGGGGTGATAGTTGTATGGGTCTCGGGGTACCTTCGGGGACAGACAGCAGACTTGCCCTGCAGATATTTCAGCACAAACTCATATTCATGTGGTGCTGTGCACCACAGCGGAACAAAAGCAGAATTGTAATCAAACACAATCTGTAACTTTTTTGTGGGAATAATCCCTCAGTCTACCATTACCATCAAACCAATCTATGGTTCAGTGAGAGTGTAGGCAAACGTGCCAGGGTCAGGACCAAGTGTACCAAAACTTGATGACAAACCGTGAAAGCTACCACACTTAACTGCTTACATTCCAAATTGCAGAAATAACATCTGAGATAGAGGGCGAAATGATTTAAAAAAGATCTGATCGAATTTTTTGCATTCCTGCCACAACCAGTCAGAACTGGAGTTGAACTCTGAAACATCTGACGAGACAAAATGACTGCAAAAATATTATTTTTAATCAAACAATTACTCTTGGGATTAGGATATGTCTCATTTATTGTCCAGTGGGCAGTTAAGAGTCAACCACATTGCTGTGGGTCTGCAGTCACATGTGGGCCAGAGCAGGTATAAATGGAAGTTTTATTCCCTAAAGGATATTAATGAACCTGATGAGCTTTTCCAACGATCGACAATGGATTCATGAGCATTATTAGACTCTTAATTCCAAACATTTATTGCATTTAAATTCCCCCATCTGCTGTGACAGGATTCGAAGTCATGTCATCAGAGCGTTACCAGGACTGCTAGATTAACACCACTAAACCATTACTTTGGCATTCCCCTGAAGAATGGAACAGCCCTCTATATCGCTATAAAGACAAGGATGCAATGTCTGCAGCATTCTCTGCCAGAGGTGTTACGTGACGACATACACAGAATTACAGATCCCCGTCTTCAAATAATTCGATTGCTGCACATCAAGAAACAGCTGAATACAGTAGGTACGACAAAGTCAGTGGGCCCTGACACCATTCCTGCAATAGACCTGAAGACTTCTGCTGGACCATAAGGCGTGTCCATAGGGACGCTGTTTGATTCCAGCTCTAACTTTGGAATCTCCCTGGCAATTTGGAAAATTTCTTAAAAATGGTCAGTCCCTTAAGAGGAGAATAATTACAATCTGCCTAATTGCCACTCCCTCACTTTCATCACGATAGTTAAACTTGTGGGGGTTCTTCTTCACAGAGCTTTCAAGCACCAAAGAAATAACGTGCTCAGTGTGGTTGACGATAGGCGCTGTCATGGAAATATCACTGAATTTCTAATCCTGACCAGACTAATGTTGTGGCAGGTGGTGGATGTTAAAGATAATTTCAAATCTGATGCCAGTAATATTGACCTTGACACCAATGTCGATGGTAAACATCAATTTCATTCCTCAATGTACTTTCATGAAGGATATCTTCCCTGTTTTCCTGGTTCTGGCCTGAAAACGACCTCAGACACACAGATGTGTGATAAAAACTTCAATGGTCTGTGAAACGGCCAGGTAAGATATTCAACTGCATCAAACTGCCCCCATATCTTAAAAGATAAGCACTGACAGAACACCCGACACCAGACTTGGTATTGGAAAAGGGAACGAGAAACACAGTCCAGGACCTACTTCCAAACATCGGAAAGCTTCTGGCAACATTTAAATATTTTTCCCCCAGACTGCATAGAAACATCCGGAAAGGTGGAGGCCATTCAATGCATTGAGGCTGCCCCATTCCAGTTCATGGTCAATCAGCTTCTTCATTATTTTCCCCAAACACTGTGTACTATAACCATTTGAAGTTATTAACTATCGGAAAGATACAAAGTCGGAAATGCAGTCGGCCCTTTAGTTCGTCAATTTTACTTGCCCTTCAATATAATGAGGGCTGATCCTCTATCTCCATACCATACACCGAGTGCAAACCCATGCATTTCGTGTCTAGAAATCCTTACTTATATTCAATGTCTTGTCTTCCACAGCCTGATGTGGGAGATAATTTCCTAGTTTCACTAAAATCTGCATGCTGACATTTGTTTGCATCTCAATGCAGCTTGTGTCGCTGTAATTAATATGGTAGCACCTTGGTTTAGACTTCCCACCCAGGAGAATTGTCAGGATTTTATATACTTCACGGAGATCTCCACTCATGTTTCTGAACCCGATGGAATACCGGCCCAGTCGACCCAAACCCTGCTCCCATTTCATCGGTCATCCCAGAGATCAGTCTGGTCATTCTTCGTTGCGCTCCCTCAATGTCACGTTTGCCCTTTGTTTGAGAGCAAAACTGCATACAAGACTGCACAATGTCCGAGATGTGGTCTCACCAAGGACTGTACAGCTGTAGAAAGACACCCTTACTCATCCAGTCAAACCCACCTGAAGTGGAGATCAATACATCAATTATCGTCTGAACGGCTTTGTGCTCCTGCAATATTGTTTTCAGTGATGATATACATTGAAATCAAGATCCCCTTCAATGTTCCAGCTACCGACTTGATAGATCTATGCACACTGGTCAGTGTGCCAATGCCATTCCCAATATCATCTTCTGGCTTCGGAACTGCCATTCATGAGCTTCGGAATTCGCTGAAGAATTCAATCAACGTATGCACATAAGAATTTCATAATCCAACATGTTTACATTAACATCTTTAGAAATGATAACCAGCCATTCTGTTTTCCCACCAAAGTACTTAAGGCAACGTCCATCCATATTGTTCTTCCTCTCCCACGTATTTGCCTATCCAGTTTACTTGTTTCAATTACATTGGAACTTCTTTAAATGTTCTTCACCAACTCAAAATCTCACTTTTATGGCATCAGCAGATTTGAAAAGATTGCATTTACTGCCCTCGAACAAAAGTGTGATCTGCTTTCTGAGTATCTTGGTCCCAAATATCAATTTCTGGATTATCCCGCCAGTCCCTGCTTTCCACTCCAAGTTCTGAATCAAATTCTGGAAGTGATCTTAAGCAGGTTTAAGGTGCATATCCAAGGAGAGGTACCGCCAGTCAAACGTTTAATTTTTAACACAACAGTATTTCTTTTCAAGATTATCAAAAGAACCACAAACAAAAGCGGATAGAATTTCGAATAACTTAGCCTATCTGAAAACTGAAGCCATTATCGCAAATTCATGAAGTTGCTCAAAGTATTTGCAACAATCCACATAAACACACATGGCAATAAAAGGAAAAAAAAAATCCAATCTCAGGTTTTTGCAGGAGAGATGCCGTAGAGTGGGAGGATCAGCACTGTACTGCTTCTTTGGGTTCAGCATCTTCACAACTGCCTCCCTACTTTCAGTGTTGAGCCAGCCTGATAAACGCCAAATCAAACAAACTAAAGCAGAGGAGCAGGTGTAGGCCATCTGACCCTTCCAGCCTGCGCCAACACTCAAAAGGATCACAGAATTTTTTTTTCATGAATTCCCATCCACTTACCCTCGCTCTCACCCTATCCATTAATTACTTTACTGCTCAAAAATATCCATCTTTGCTTTGAAAACGTTTACTGAAGTAGCGCCAACTACTTCACTTCGCAAAGAATTCCATCGATTTACAAACCATTGGGTGAAGAAGTTCGTTCTCAATTCAATCCTAAATCTGCTGTCACTAACCTTGTGGCTATGCACTTTTGTCCTAGCTTCACCTGCCATTTGAACCATCCTGTCTACTTCTATCTTGTGGCTTCCGTCATAACTTTATATATTTCTACAACATCCCCCATCGTTGTTCTAAATTCCAATGAATATATTTCCAGACTAATCAGTATCTCTTCTTACATGAACCCCTCAACTCCAGATTCTAACTAGTGAACGTATTCTGCTTTCCCTGCAGTATCAGTATATAATTTCTCAAGTGAGGAGAACAAAACTGCACACAATACTCCAAGTGCGACCTATCAGCACCCTATTCAACAGAAACACCACCTTCTTGCTTTTAATCTCAAACTTTGTAACATGATGGACAGCAATTGTTTGCCTTCCTAAGTGCCTGTTGCACCTGCAGACCGACCTTCTGTGATTCATTCACAAGGATAGCCAGAGTCCTCTCCATAGCGGCATTCTGCAAAATTTTATCATTCAGGTAATAATCGTTTTTCCGGGACTCTTATGAAAATGATTGACTTCACGTTTATTACCATTGCATTCCATCAGCCTGACGTTTGCCCACTCACTTTGGGGATCGATATTACTCTTCATAGTTTCACACTCCTCTGCACACTTTGCTCTGGCACTCATCTACCGGTCAACCGCAAATTTTGACACCCTACACGTGGTTCACAACTCCTCCTCATCTTTATACAATGTGAATAACTACAGTTCCATCACCGATTCCTGAGGCACTTTTCGAGTCACTGATTGCCTGCCAGAATAACACTCATTTTGCCCCACTCTCTACTTCCGGTTAGTCATCCAATTCTATGTCCAAACTAATACTTGACCCCAAATGTCATGCATTCTTATCCTATGCAGCGACCTATTGTGCAGCACTTTGTCAAACATGTTTTGGAAATCTCGGTTCACCACAGCTACCGGGTACCCGGCGCTCTCTTTTCTAGTAATGCCTTCGTAGGTTTCCAGAAGATTTGTTCAGCATGTCGTGTCTTTCATTAAATCCTGCTGTGTCTGCTCAACGGGACAATTTCTCTGGAGGTGCCTTGCACTTATTCCGTGATAATGTCCTCAAGCATCTTCCCCACATCAGTGGTTATACTAATTGGTGTACAATTGCTGATCTTTTCTCCAACTCCCATTTTGAATCGTGATGTCACATTCACTGACTTGCAATCCGCTGGAACTTCCCTAGAATGCAGCTAATTTTGGAAAATTAGCGCAAGTCCACTTGCTATTTCTCCCTACATCACTTTTCGTGTTCTGACATGCATTCCATCAGGTCCAGGAGACATGCCTATCCTCAGCTCCATTAGGTTGCCCAACACCGCATTACCGTAATAATGATTGTTTCCAGGTCCTCACCTACCTTCATCTCTTTATCAAATACTGACATGTTATTACTCACACACTTTGAAGACCGTCACAAAATACCTGTTCAATGCCTCTGACGTTGAATCAGATCCAATTACTAAATGAACCTTCTCTTCCTCGAACCGACCAACGTTCACTTTAGCCATTCCAAATCGTTTAATATATTTATAGAAACTTCTGCTGTCTATTTTTATTTTCTGTGCTTTTTCTCATGTTCTCCGTTAACTTTCTCTATCGTACTTTTTGTGGCTTTCTATTGACGTTTAACATTTTCCCAAACTTCCATTTTGTACACACTTTGGTCACTTTGTATGCCTTCTCTTTAAATATGATAGACTTCCTTAATATCCTTAGACATGCATGGCAGACTACCCTTTTCTCAGAATCCTTCCTTTTCATCGGTATATATTTTTGCTTTGGACTTTGAAAAAATTGTTTTATGAGTTCTTCACTGCTCGTCAACTCTCTCACCATAAAGTATTTGGTCCCAGTCTACTTTAGCCTAAGTCCTCCCTCTCACTCTATTACAGTGTTACCTGCTGAAGCACAGGACCATGGAATTGGATTTTATTTTCAGTTTCTCTCTCTATTCTAAATTCAACCAGACTGTGATCACTCCTTCCAAGAGGATGTGTAACTATGAAGTCATTAATTATTCCTTTCTCATTACACAGGGCCACATCTAGGACAGCTAACTCCTCATTGTACAAATTATATTTTGACGTTCAAAACATTCCCTCATCGTCAAACCCAGATGTTTCGGAAACGCTGCTTTTGCGACATCACTGATTAAAGAAAAACGCCAAGGACAGCTTAACCTTGTTAAAGGAGCAGCTTTGCCACAACATTCGACTTGGGACATCATCAAAAATGTTTTGTGAAAATCAGAATTCACAACATCCATTGTTTCACCCATAATTTATTTACTAGTCTGTTTGTCAAATATGATTCGCCTTTCATAATTCGATACTGCCTTCACCTGTATCATTACGTTTTAATTAATTCAATTTTCAAAGTTCCCTGGTAATGCATTCTGTAGAATAGACCCTTGTATTGTTCTGACTGCTTCTTTGGTGCTCAGCAGACTGCAATTTCCTGCTGTCTCCCTGCCTCATTTGGAAATATTATGGTTATATTTGCTTCTCTAAAATCTGAAACTTCGGTTCCAGAAAACCATCACTTCCTGTCTTAATCTGTTAAGTAGATGATTTTCCACAATCATACAGTCGGAGAAGTATGGAATCTGTACCTTCAGAAATACAACACCGTCTACGTTAGTCCCACGTTCCGACACAAGACCCGTTGCCGTGAAGGTTATGATATTCTAGGTGCTCGCCCAATTACTTTGTTTTCCATTTTTTGTGACAATTGCACAGCCATGAAGTGCATTCCAAATCCACAACATCATCTGGATGAAAACAATCCTCGAACCCTCTCTGACCCTCGAAACCTTCACTTTCAAAAGTGTATTCCCTAGTTATTGATCCTTTGACTAAAAGGATTAGCTGCTCTCTATTCACTCTGTCCATTCTCATCGAAAGCTTATCCTTCCGAATCCCAGCACCCCCAGCCTTCTCTGCTCCAAAGCAAATGTCCCGAGCTTATCCAGCCTCTCTTCATAGCTGATATGCTCCATCGCACGGAACGTCCTTTTGAATCTCCTCTGCACCCCATTCAGTGCAATCACATCCTTCCAGTAAAGTGGTCGCAGAACTGTACACATTATTCCATCTTGGCTGAAACATTTTTTATATCGCTCTTACAATCTGCATCTGGATGAGTAAACACTATATTTACTACTCCCAGTGGCTTTTTAATAACCGATCACTCTGTTCAGTAACATTCATAGATTTGTGGAGAAACATCCTCTGAGCCTCCTAGTGTGCTGTCACTCCCCGTCTGGTTCCTTCTCCCAAAATACATCACCTCATATTTATCAGGTTTCGAGTCCACGTGTCATTGATCTGCCCATCTGAGCATTCTATCTATATCTTCCTCTAACATAAGACCCTCCCACTCAGTGCCAACCACCCACGCAATCTTTGTGGCAAGTACAAACTTACTTACCACACTGACCACACTGGTGATTCCACATTCACACCAACGTTATTTATGAATACCACAAGTAATAAGGGGCACAGCAGTGAACTCTGTGTACAGTAGTGTATGCTGGTTTCCAGTCGCACAAAGACTGTTCTGCCGCCAGCTATGTACCTTAGTTGCCCTAAAACTGTTGGAAAACCCACTGGGCTCTACTTTCCTGGTTTATCTCCACCAGACTTCCCATCAAGGGTGTTCTCCAGTCTACTGGCACAACCCCTGTGAACAGATTCTATTAAAACGTTTGCATCAGCGCCGTTCCTCCCTTGTCTCCAACAGCAGCTTGAGATACAATTCACCCAAACATAGGGACTTTTCCAATGTTATACAACCTAAAACCGTCAATCCCTATTCACATCTTATGACAATCTGTGAAAGAGTTTTCGAGCCCATCTTCTCGAAGTCCATCTCTGAATCCCCAATGCAATCATTAGGTCAATTGCTGCCTCCTCCGAAATTTCGGTATGAAGGACATCTGGTCCGTCAGAATTAAAAATCCTCAATCCAGCCGTGTTTCTAAATATTACCTCGTTACTAAAATGATTAAATTTTCGTCTTAATTAATAAGGTCCTGTCGTCACTTGGTCTTTCTGGGAGCTTTTCTGGACCTTCCTACATGCAGACAAACGCAATATAACTGTTTAGTTTCACTGTCTGTTTTCTGTTCTCTACAATAAATTATCCTGTCCACATATTCACTGTTCCACATTTGTTTTCATTTTCCTTTCAAATATCAACAAAAGCTTTTTGCGAATATTTGCAAGGAACAAAAAAAAAAGAAAATCACATCACAGGAACAGGCCCTTCGGACATTCAAGTCTCCACCGATGTAGATCCTCTACCTAAACCTGTCGCCGATTTTCCAAGGACCTGTTCCCCGTGCTTCCTGTCCATTTATGTATTTGTCTAGATGCGTGTTAAATGACGCTATCGTGCCCAACTCTGCCACTTCCTATGGTAACACATTCCAGGCACTGACCACCTTCTGCTTGAAGAACTTTCTGAGCATATCCTCCAAAACAATATCACCTCTCACTTTGAACTCGTGACCCGTAGTAATTGAGCCCCCACTTAGGGAAAGAAAGCATTTTGCCATCCATCGTGGTTGCACCCCACATGATTTGTCAATCAGGTCATTTGTCAACCTCCGTCTTTCTCATGAAAACAATCCAAATCTACTCATTCTCTCGTCATAGCAAGCGTCGTCATACAGACAACACCTGGTGAAAATGCTCTGCACCCTCGCCAAACTATCCACATCCTTTTGTTAATGAGATGATCAGAACTGTACACAATATTCCAAATGTGGCCGAAGCAAAGTCTTGCACAAACATGACAAACCCTCCCAACACTTGTACTGAATAAACTCCAACAGATTCCCTCCTGTGGATGACAATTCATCACAGTAATTCTCCACTTTCTCTTTTCTTCCCTTCTTAAATCCTTGGAATGCAAGAAGGAAACTATACCGTATGCCTTCTTGATCACTTTATGGAACGCGTTGCCACTTTCAGTGTAAAATGGACTTGAACTTCCAGATCTCTCTGTGCATCAATTTTCCGAGGTATTTTCAATTTCTCATATAGTTCGCTCTTGAATTGGATTTTCCAAATTGCACCACCTCACATTTGCCCGGATTGAACTCTGCCTGTCATTTGTCTGCCCAACTGTCCAATCCATGTTATATTCTGCAGCATGTCCAGACAGTCTCCATCATTATCTGCTACTCCAACAACCTTACTGTCATCTGCAGACTTACTCATCAGACTACCGAGACCGGCCTTCAGATCATTTATGTATATCACTAACAACAGTGGCCCCATCACGGATCCCTGGGAAACACCACTGGTCAGAGTTTTCCATTTTGAGAATCTCCCTTACACCACTACTCTCTGACTCCTGCTTCCCAGCCAGATCACTATCCAGCTATCTCGTACATCCAGGAACCCATGCGACTTTAATTTCTCCATTAGTCTATCTTACCAGACGCCTTGTTAATGTATATGACATTGACCATCTTTTCCGCATGTTCAATTTTGTCACTTTGTGCAAGAATTCTACTAAGTTTGCTAAGACGTGACCTTGCCTGCACAAAAAAGGGACGTACTTGTGCAGAGTCAGTCTGTGCCTTAACCTGGAGTCAGATTCTTTCTTATTTTCAAAGTAGGACATTAAAAATGCTATATTGACTGCTGGAGGAGAAAGTGAGGTCTGCAGATGCTGGAGATCAGAGCTGGAAATGTGTTGCTGGAAAAGCGCAGCAGGTCAGGCAGCATCCAGGGAACAGGAGGATCGACGTTTCGGGCAGAAGCCCTTCCTGAAGAAGGACTTATGCCCGAAACGTCGATTCTCCTGTTCCCTGGATGCTGCCTGACCTGCTGCGCTTTTCCAGCAACACATTTCCAGGTCTATATTGACTGCTGGTCTACAGAAATGTATGTTTTTGAACAAATGGAACGTATGCAGAAACTTGCAAATGCAAATTCAACAAATAGGTTAGTATGTGTGTGCGTGTTCCTGTGTGAACGTGCGCGCGCACGTGTGTGTGTGTGAGAGAGAGATAAATGGAGAGTGTGAAATGGGGAGACATTGAGAGAGAGTGTGTGTGCATGTATGTGACAGAGAGCTCGGGGGTAATCTGTATGTGTATGTTTGTGTGCTTGTGTGTGTGTAAGGGTGAGAGTGAGTGTATCTGTGTATCTAGATGAAGACCCAGACAGACATGGCAGATCTCTTTCCCCCCACACAAACTCACTCCGTGTTTTCAGATTTTCCCCTCTCTGCAGCCTCTGCTCCATTCGCTGTTCATTTTGCAGACGCAGATGCTGTAGCTACTGCTGCGTCCAGAGTTGCGACATTAAATCCTCTGCTCTCCCTGAATGCCTGAGGCAATTCAGAGCACAACCTGCAGCAAAGTAAATCAAGCACCTCCACTAAATTTTCAATAACAGGTGTCAGTCTGCAGCCCCTCAGCTACAAGTTCGATGCCTGGTCCTTTACAATAGTACTCGAGATGCTTCCTCGTGTTACTTGCCGCACGATCAGCTGAGAAGGACCAACACAGGCATTCAATGATAGGCAACGACCAAGTTTCAAAGACTTGGCTCAAAGCTGCTGAGCCCCACTATCCAATATGGAGCACCACATGATACACGCCAGGAAGTGAACAACAGCCCGACACAAACAATTTCACTGTTTTTGAGCTTGATAATGCCAGCACTCAATGCACGAGGGAGACAGAAACCAAAACCAGTGAAAGGAGAAAGGGGTAGAAGGATTCACATTCAAGACAGAAAGAGACAATTCAGATAAACAAACCACATGTTGTTGAAATAGGGCGAAACAGACATGAGAGTGGGTCTAAATAGAGTAATGAGACTTTCGAGAGTACAATCACACGAAAGAGAACGTTGAAGAAAGGCAATGCCAGATCAGCTGAAATAACTTGTTACTTAAAATGTTGAATCTGCCTCACAGAATCAACTCAGACAGTATAAACTGGGACAAGCCGACAGCTCAACATGGAGAGCTGTGCAGACTATGCCAGTGGACATAGTCATTAAGCTGGAATATGTGCCCAGCATCGGGAGTATTGCCAGCATTTGCCAGTGTAATGCTGCGCCGCTTGCACTCGGGAACTGACAAGCACAGGAAGATTTGCAGCCCATATTGCGAATGACAGTAAAAGGGTCTTCTACAGGTTTGTGTCTCGGCATCTCCATGCATCAGCACAAGGCAAGGGGTTTCAAGTGTACAAGTGTGTGCTTGTGTCCGGAACAGTGATAGATGTGAAAATCATGGTCTGAGAGAAAATGTGCATGGAGGAAATCAGTTAAAAGATGAACAACTGTTGGAGTTCGATAAATGGACAGAAAGAGATGGAGAGGCTTTGCATGGATAGGTGTTATGAGGTGCTTAAGAATATATAAGTAAACCCAATAACAATGTAGATCAGTGTGCACATGAGTAATGGATGAATGTGGATTTTGTTGTGAGTTCAGATACGAGCTGTGGAGTATCGATTCAGATTTGTTTCTGCAGAGTTGAAGCTGGGAGTCTCAGTGGCAGATTATTGCCATCATAAAGACATCATTTCATAGATCAAGAATCAAACAGCAGATGGGATGTGACAGTGAAGTATCGTCAGAAGAGGTCAGATATTAACTACGGATGGGATTCAGTCGGAGGAACGAAATAGCGTTTGCAACCACAAGAGACGACAGTGATCTCCATGCTCCCAATATTTAGCTAACAAGGGCAGTGATACAATGAATTGTGGCTCACAGCTGAAACTGGGTCGGTCAATACAGAGACCCATGAGAAACACTGCCAGAAGCAAACAGGGAGAGAGTGCAATATCAAGTTCATTGATGTAGTTAGTAATGGTTTGTGAAGTGAAAATCTGGATTCAGAGTCTTAGCAGGATAAAGAACAGTGGCAAGGATAGTAGAATAAATTAAAAGAACAGTGTAAAAGTCAAACATGATTTGTAGGGTTACTGAGTGAACAGCAAAACTTACCAGAGACACCAACGAAAGCCAGGATTGGATAATAAAAATATTGAACAATGTAAAGTGCATACAAGGTCCGCCATGATAATGTTACTTTTTCATCAAATGTAGAAAAAAAACAAACATCCAAAGATAAACTCCTGTTCATTCTTACAATATTTCAATCTCCCTTGCTCAAATCCTTAATGAATTTTATAATATTCCAATCCCTTGTACTCATATTCGGATCTCTCCTCCCCCTCTCTCTGGAGCTGCTAATCCCTGTAAATTCTGTCGGTGATGCTGCCGCACATACAATGCAATAATACATTGCCAGAGCCCATTCATCATTAAACAATTGAAACCAGCCACTGGGGTAATTATAATCCATGGAGACTGAGATTAATCACAGACACCGAACAAACAGTTTCAGTTAACACCTTCCTGGCATCACTTTTTAAATCATAATAAAAGGAAACATGTACTCGATCTCCATTGAATTTATGGCGGTTGCTGAGGGACAAACCATAAATTTTCAAACATTTTACTCTACCTTTCTTGCATGTGAGCATATTGCCAGACCACTTTAGGGTTATATATGTTCCAACCCGCTTATAAAAGTTGACAAGTATAAAATAACAGATCAGCTGGATAAAATATCTGGTGGGGAAATTTCTTGAGATCATAAACCACGGTTACAATATTTATTGCCCATTGACATTGCGCAATTCTGCTCCTGGTTTGAAGTGTTCCATTATCAAATAGATCCAGAACAATCAGACATTATTCAGAGCATTGAGTCTGTTGGTCAGGAACAGCAGGAATCAATTCTGTCACCATGTGCCTGTTTCAGATTACTAGAGGAGGCTATTCAACCTCTCAGGCCAGTCACATGGGAACAGGAGGAGGCCATTCAGCCTCTCGAGTCTGCTACTGTTGGCTAGTAGGAGGTCACTTCACCTCTTGTGTCAGCTCCAGAGGGACAGGAAGAGACCATTCAACTTGGGGGAACGTTGCAGAGGGATAGGAGGAGGTAATTCAGCCGCTCAAGCCTGTTACAGAGGCACAGTAGGAGACCACTCAGCCTCTCGTGACTGGTACAAAGGGACAGGCAGAATTTATTTAGCCTTGCAAGTCAGTTACTCCATAAATATTAGTTTTAAAATAGTTAAGGAAAACGACAGACCTGATGTCAACATTACATAGAACATAGAACATAGAACATTACAGCACAGTATAGGTCCTTTGGCCCTCGATGTTGCGCCGACCTGTCATACCAATCTGAAGCCCATCTAAACTACACTATTCGATATGCTTGTTCAGTGACGATTTAAATGCACTTAAAATTAGCGAATCTACTACTGTTGCAGGCAAAGCATTCCATACCCTTACGACTCTTTGAGTAAAGTAACTATCTCTGACATCTGTCCGAGATCTATCACCCCTCAATTTAAAGATATGCCCCCTCGTGCTTGCCATCACCATACTTGGAAAACGGCTTTCCCTGTCCTGCCTATCTAACCCTCTGATTATCTTATATGTCTCTATTAACTCACCTTTCAACCTTCTTCTCTCCAACGAAAACAGCCTCACGTCCCACAGCCTTTCATCGAAAGACCTTCCCTCCATTCCACGCAACATCCGAATAAATCTCGTCTGCACGCTTTCCAAAGCTTCCACATCCTTCTCATAATGCGGTGACAAGAACTGTAATGCGGCCGCACCAGTGTTTTGTACAGCTCATGGTTCCGGTACTCGATCCCTTTATTAATAAAGGCTAAAACACTGTATGCATTCTGAACAACACTGTGGACCAGGGTGACAACTTTCAAGGATCTGTGTACCTGGACACCGAGACGTCTCTGCTCATCTACACCACCAAGAACTTACCATTAACCCAGTACATTGCATTCCGGTTACTGCGACCAAAGTGAATCACCTCGCACTTGTCTGCAGTAAGCTCCATTTGCCACCTCTCTGCCGAGCTCTGCAACTTACCTATGTCTCTCTGCAACCTACAACATCCTGCGCCACTATCCACAACTCCACCGACCTTAGTGTCTTCTGCAAATTTATTAACCCACTCTTCTACGTCCTTTTTCTTAAAATGATGAACAGCAGTGGACCCAACACCGACTCTTGCGGTACACCACTAGTAGTAACTGGACGCCAGGATGAATATTCCCATCAATCACCACCCTCTGTCTTCTTTCAGCAAACCAATTACTGATCCAAACTGCTATATCTCCCACAATCCCATTCATCCGCATTTTGTATAACAGCCTGCTGTTGTACAACAGCCTGTCGAATGCCTTGCTGAAATCCATAAACACCACTTCAAGCGGTTTACTCTCATCTACCTGTTTGGTAACCTTCTCAAAGAACTGAATAAGTTTTGTGAGGCACGACCTACCCTTCACAAAACTGTGCTGACTATCCCTAATCAAAGTATTCTTTTCCAGATGATTATAAATCCTATCTGTTCTAAGCTTTCCAACAATTTACCAACAACTGAAGTAAAGCTCACTGGTCTATAATTACCAGGGTTGTCTCTACTACTCTTCTTGAATAGGGAAGCCACATTTGCTATCCTCCAGTCTTCTGGTGCTATTCCTGTAGATAATGACGATTTAAAGATCAATGCCAACGGCTCGAGAATCTCCTCCCTGGCTTCCCAGAGGATCCTAGAATAAATCCCATCCGGCGCAGGGAACTTATCTATTTTCACACTCTCCAGGATTTCTAATAAATCTTCCTTATGAACCTCAATCCCACCTAGTCTGGTAGCTTGGAGTAAGGCCAATTATGAAAGTGTCAGGCAAGCCCGTTGAAAGGCTGATTGGGAGACCGTATTCACAGGTAAAGGGATGGCTGGAAAATGGAAGGCATTCAAAGTTCTATTCTGCGCTTCCATAGGCAAGGTGTTTCTATCAGTGAGATGGGCAGGGCTGGTAAGTGCAGAGAGTGCTGGATGGCCAGTGATATTCATGTTCTGCTCATGGAAAGGAAAGAAGTATATGTCAGGTAAACATAGTCGGGAGGGAGTGAATCCCCAGTGGAGTACAAGGGCAGTACGTGGAAAGTCAACAGGGCTTTCGGGGCAGAAAATGTTGGACATGAGATGGCTTTGTAAGTAGGGTTAACAAGGTTTTGAAGAAATTCGACAAATACGTAAAAAGATTAACTTGGGAGAGAATAGGGTCCATCAAGGATCAGTAAGACCGTATGTGTGGAACCACAGGAGATGGGTGAAATGCTAAACGAGTATTCCCCCTCAATTTTTACTGTGGAGTCGACGACAAGAGCGAGACAACTGGGAAAAATACTTCGTGATATCTTGAAAAGTGGCTAACTTTCAAGAAGTGTTGGACGTTTTAAAAGACATAAAGATGAACAAAACACTCGGACCTGATCAGTTGAATCCCAGAACTTCGTGGAAAGCTCGGGATTGATCTCTAAGTCTTTTGCTGATATATGTGTCTCGTCGATTGCCAGAGGTATGGTGTCAAAAGACTGGATGGCTGCTAACATAGCCAAGATTAGAGTGGTGCTGATGGAGGTCTTTTGCCCGAAACGTCGATTTTCCTGCTCCTCGGATATTGCCTCACCTGCTGTGCTTTTCTAGCACCCCTCTAATCTCGACTCTGATCTCCAGCGTCTGCAGTCCTCACTTTTGCCTGGCTGCTAACATCGTGTCATTATTTAAGAAAGTAAGAAAAAAAAAACATGGAATTATAGACTGGTGAGCCTGAAATCAATGATGACGATATTGTAGGAGGGACTATGAGGGAAAGGCTCTATATATATCTGTAAGAGCCAGCAATGAAGAGGGTTTGTCCGTGGGAAATCGCGTTTTTGAAGGCAGGGCTTTCGATATTGCCTTCATGGATATCAGTAAGACATCGACATGGTTCTGCATGCTAGACTAGTTAGCAAGTTTAGACTGCTTGAAATCCAGGATGAGCTAGCAAATCAGATAAAAAAATTCCATGAAGGTTGAAGACAGCACGTGCAGGTTTGTTTACTAAAATTGGAGACCTGTGTCCAATGGCGTGCCACAAGGATGAATAGTTTATACACTGCCATTTATTAATCGACTGGGACAAGTTTTATGTGTTGAGTCTGTGGGATGACCTCTTAGAGTGTTATGCCATCATAAGCGGGATAAATAAGGAAATTTGTCAACAGCTTTTTCCCAGTGTGGGAAGGTCAAGAATTAGAAGACAAAGATTTGAGGAGGGGGGGGGGGGGGGGGAAGATTTAAAAATGGGAAATGAGGCGCAACTTTTTTACACATAAGGTGTTGTACGTGTAGAGTGACCAACCATAAGAGGGTGTGGAAGCAGGTAAAATTCACAATTTAAAAGGCATTTCGATGTGTACATGCATAGAAAGCTTTCAGACATGTATGGGCAATGTGCTGACAAACGGGACGAGATTAATATCTGATATCGAGTCGGCATGGACAACCTCGACCGAAGAGTTCTTTTTTGCTGTGCTGTACATCTCTGAGGCACTATTCTCTCCTGAGTGTGTAACAAATGAACAGGAAGAAATCATTCAGCATCAGAAATCTGTCAGTCAGCTTGCTTGATGAATTACTGAGAGTAAAATACAAAAGTACAACATTTAGATTTTGAAGATGTGTTACAAAAGCAGGAGAAAGGTTTTCAGTCAACAGAAGCTGTGAGGAAAGTGAAGAGACCAATTAGTTCATGAATTCCACTCGAAAGGAGCAGCAGGATAGCACAAAGCTGATGGAGCCCGTTATTCAGGAGAAGCAGGAGAGCGAACAGGTATTGGAGCATTTTACTCACGAACAGGAGGAGGACATCTATTTTCACAAGCATGTGGCAGAGGAAAAGGAGGCAGTCATTCATCTGCCCAAGACTAGGAGACAGGAACAGGAGGCAGTCATTCAACGGCTCGAGGTTGGGATAATGGAACAGAAGGGAGTCATTCAACTTCTCGACACGGGGACAAAGGACAGCAGGCAATCATTCAACTGCTCGGGACGAGTACAAATGAACAAGAGGCATTCATTCAACTGCTCGACACTGGGACACAGGGACAGGAGGCTGTCATTCATCTACTAGAGACTGGTACACGGGGACAGGATGCAATCCCTCAACTGTTCGAAACTGGTACACAGGAACAGAAAGCAGTCATTCAGCTGCACCAAACTGGGTTACGGGGACAGGAGGCAGTCATTCAAATGTTTGAGTGTGGGGCACCCGGAAATCTCGAAGTCAATGAGGCCCCAGGATACCGATACACAGGAAGGGAAATCAAGGTAGTAGTTTCATGATTAATGCTCGGCCCTCAATGAGTGTTGTGGAGAAGACATACCTTGCATATCAGGTGCATGGTTCTCTGAAAGTGGTGTTGCAGATAAACAGGGCAGTGAATAAGGCTTTTGGCACACTGGCCATCATCAGGACATTGAGTATAGAAGTTGGGATGTTTTGTTGCAGATGCACAGGACGTTGGTAAGGCCTCAGTTGCTCAGGGGAATCTTCGGCTTATTGAGCTGAATCTAATAATAATTTAGCTCAGTGACATTTTCACTGAATTTGACAGAGGAATTGCCTGCATCAAGCTGAGCTAGTTTCCTGGTGTTACCATATTGAACTCACCTCATTAACTGTCTACCCCACCCCATGGTGTTCCTAAATTCAATGCCAGCTGCATCTCCACCCATCATGCTGGAGGTACTCACCATTACCCAGATGGCGCTGGACTTTCTGTGATTCCAGGCACAGGTATCATCTTTAAAAGACCAGTGAGCACACCGTTGAGATTTCTCAGTTCAGAGCTGCCCTGCACAGTTTACCCCGACGATGGTAGATAAGGGGCAATTACACCACTGTTTGTTGACAGGGGTGTGGAGGGCCTGTGGATGGGCTAGTACAGAGGGGACAATTCGCTTACTGGGGGGGGAGTGCGGGCAAACTACAAGACCTATCAGACCCATGGTCTGAGCTCACAACGCAGCTCAGTGCAGTATCTGCGGTCTGAATATATGTACAGCAATACACGACAAGAATCAGAAAACTTCTCCACTCTGTCAGGATAAATGCCACTATATTCGCTCTGCCCTCTCTAACTCACAGCATGTCTGTCATCGAACTTAACCCCGAACAAGACCCATGCTCACTGTTGCAGGCAGAACCACTCTCACTGCTGCAGACAGGATATCCCCTCTCTCTGTCTTGCTTTTTTAATACCCCCTAAACTGTTAGAGAATGCTGTGAAGAGTGCCGATGAGGGAATGCCCCAAATAATGCTCCAATTAATTCCCAGTTTCAGGAAAATGGCAGTGCCCCAGTGTGGAAACATAAGAGGGAGGATCAGATATGTATGTTTTTAAAATCAATTGCACTTCAAATCCATTGTGAGTCCATATAGCCATTCAATTGTGGTTTAGCATTTAATTCGATCACCGCGGATCTGTATGTTGTCTCAGCTCCATGTTACGGGAACTTTCATTCGTTCCACCCCCTGTGTTCCTGTCACTGACCAGTTGACACTCAGGCACCTTTACCAAGGTGTTCATCGAGGATGTGTTCGGGAAGCATTTCCCACGAGGACTGACTCTCCAATATATTCGATCAGGTTTATCCTTTCAAGTAATAGTAAGCATGCTTTACACAGACCAATCAAAAATCAAAACGTGTTTTATAGTTTTCGAAATCCAATCGCAGTTAGTAATCGTCTCCCACTCAGTTGGCTTGATGGCTGGTTTGTCATGTAGAGACAGGTCAAATTCACTGATTGAATTCCCCAAACTGACTGAGGTTACCATTAACAGGCCGCTTTATCAACCTCATTCCTCCCCCGAAATGTACTGATCCTTAATTTAAACGACCATTTGTGGTCTCTCGAATGAGAGTCCTTCGGGACTCTCTATCAATGTTAACATTTTAATTTTTAAAATGTTTTTTATTGAGAAAGATATTTATTAATTTTATAATAAACCAATAACATCACAACTCAAAAACTGTACAAATTGAGCAGCTTAACACCAATGGGCATGTACATACAAAGCAGCAAGGTAAACACAGCTTTCGGATAGAAGAAAAACAAAAATAAATAAGCGATAAATAAATAATGGAGCTCAGCAAAACGACATGATAGCTCTCGTTCTTCGAGGGCTTTACATAGTTTACATTCATACGTTCGTAATTCTTCCTGTCTGTATATTAAATTCATTAGAAAAGACCGTCATGGCCATACAAAAGCCCTGATTAGAGTGGAAGATAAGCCTGTATCTACTTGTGAGAAAGTCCAAAGTGATATGTTCCATGACCAGCTTACGCCAACCTTACAGATCAGAAGGGTTTTCAGACACCTAACAGAACATAATATTTTTTCTACCACAGAAAGTAATGATGCTATCTTTTTTTCTCCCCAATGCACATCTGCAGAAGGTACCCTGGAAAGGCACTGGAAAGGACAAACCGGGTCCTTCTCCAATTCGATCCCCAAGACCCCCTCTATCACACCGAAAACTGCCCTCCAATGTATATGAAGCCTGTGGCAAGGCCACAGGCAATCAATAAGAGTGTCCGGAGTCATTCTGTATTTAGGACATGTTGACGATAACCCCACTTTGAAGTATGAGAACCACTCTTGGCCAGATAGACTCGATGAAGCAGCTTTATCTGCATGGAATGGGTCCTATTACATATTAACATCCTTTTAGTATTTTTACAAATATCCTTCCAGGTCTTCCAAGAGATCTGAACACCAACTCGCTTTCTTTGACATCACAAAGCCACACAGTCCACTCTCCAACTAATGATATATTGGACTCGCTGAGAGTGCGATCTAAGCATTAAGCACCCTCTTCTCTGTAAAGGATCTGTCAGGCTCCATTAATGGTGTTGTTCTTTTTTGAAAAAAATCTCAGATGTGCAAAAAAGGAAGAGGTCTGCATAACGTAGTCCATACTTGCCAATTATTTGATAAAAGGACATCATTGTGTCACCCGCAAATACTGCACGGTAGATCAATGGTTAGGACTGCTTATTCACAGCACTAAGAACTCGAGTTTGATTCTTCCCTTGGGGGACTGTCTGTGTTGAGTTTGTAAGTTTTTGCAGTGTCTGTGTGGATTTGATTCAGTTTCCTCCCACAGTCCAAAGATGTGCATGTTAGATGAATTTGCCACGCTAAATTGACCATAATGTCCAGTGATGTATAGGACAGGGACATTAGTCATGGTAAATATAGGATGATACTGGAATCGGTCTGGGTGGGATACTCTTTCGTGTGTGTGTGGACTTGTTGAGCCCATTGGCCTGAATCCACACTGTAGGGTGTTTTCTGATTCTAAATCTGCCATGCAAGATACATGTACGCTGCCCACAGTTTAAACCCAGAATCCATTGTTACTGGTTAAAAACCCTGTATACCAAGTATAGGGGGAAGAAATGTGCTTTTGGGTGTGTTGTCCTAGAGATGACGCATTGCCTTCCATGCTGTAACAGTACTGATAATTATTGAGTAATGACAATACTCCTTAACTTTCATGGTTTTTTTCTAAGAACAACAGACTAAGAATACAGCACTTTACCTGAGATGCTTCGATATCTAACCATATTGACGCCGAGTCCTCTCAGGACCAGTTACTAACATAGGATAAAAAAGGGCTTAACTGTTAGCTTTTAATATGTGGGGGAGCCTCATCCCCCAGTCCGTGGGACAGTTGAAATTTTGTTATCTCGATAAAGTATCAAATACAATGCCAAATTAAAGAGCTAAACTAGACATTGAGTTTCCTAAATATTTGCCTGGGAAACATCAAAGGAAGCATTCGCACGGGGGAGAACAAATGAGGAAGGACCATCATTTTAACTGGATCTATACGACCTAACAAGATATTAGAAGTGCCTCCCGTCTTCGAAGGTCTTGTTTCAATTTTGACAAAAAATGGGCAACTTTCATATAAAATGAATGATCAAAGAGCAATGAATGCACCTAAATAGAGGCTGCCTTTAAAACGAAATCGTCATTCAACCACGGCATCGACCACCAGATGGCATGGCCATCGAAATTGTAAAATTAATCTTACAGCTGGAAAAGGCGCCAAACGAATTGATGCGTTGCATCAAGTGAGGTACGAATACTGGGGGATTTGATAAAAAGATAAGAGCATCATCTGCATGCAATGTAATCTTATTTGACTTTTACCCAATGTCTGGGCAGATATGTTGCGGTCCCGACGGGTGTCCTCATCCAATGGCTCTATCAACATCGTAAACAACATAGACGAAAGGATACAATATTATAGATTGCCTATAGAAACATTAAAATTAGTGGATCGCTCACCTTTGGTGAGAACAGCGGCCAGAGGAACCTTGTAAAGGACCATCACCCACGTGATAAAAGCTTCGCCTCGACCAATCTGTTGTAATGCATAGAAAACATACCACCACTGAAACCAACCAACTGCCTTCTCTGCATCGAAAAATACCACTAATCGTTGTTGACACGCTTGAATCATATTGAGTAATCGCATAATAATGTTGGAAAATCTGCAGTCCATTGTAAAGCCCGGGTCGGCCTCCACCAGTGACACTATCACCAATGTGAAAAACAATGGTGAATGAGGACAACTATGTCGACTGCCTCTAGAAATATGGAAATTACTGGGTCGCACATCAATTGTGAGAACCGCTTCCAGAAGATCGCTATAAAGCACCCTCACCCACTTCATAAAACTTCACCTGGACCAAACTGTTTTAATGTATAGATGACACGTGACCACTCAGCCCAATCAAATGCCTTCTCTGCATCAAAGCAGACCTTGAAGCCCTTTACAAATTGATGTTGACACGCTTGCATCACATTGAGTAATCTCCTAACATTATTGGAAGAATAGCCATTTGTCGAGTCAGTCTGGTACTCTTTAACAATGGAAGGTAGCACTGTTTCCCGGCTAAATGCAAGGGTCTCAGATAGGATTTTAAAATCGCCAGTTCATCGTGACATGGGCCTATAAAATTCACAGCCCTCTATGGTCTTCCCTTTCTTCAGAATAAGAGATATATTTTCCTCTTTTAAGGATGGTGATAGGCAGAATGATTTTATGAGTGACTGAACATGGCCCTGACAACATTCATTGGGAAGGCGGTCACGATTGGGCGTTTTTCCACTCTGATGTTGGTTCACAGCGTCCTGCAACTTCAGCACTGGCAATGATGCATTAATGCAGACACTTCTTCAGAGGTTATTCATGGAAGATCCAAGTTCTTGAAAAAATACTCCAACTTAATTAATCTATCCTCACAAAGTTCAGTCTGATATCGGTCGGAGTTAAGTGACCGAATTGCTGCATTTATCTTTTTGGAATCGCAGGTAAGGGTCCCCGTACCTTTCCTAATTGAGGTAATGACTTGGGAGGCGCTCCTTTTCCTGGAAAGATTCGTTCAACACTTGCCCGGCTTATCACCATTCTCAAACAATCTTTGTTTTACAAAAGAAAATTCCTTCTTGGCTCTGTGAGTGAGCATGGAATTCAATGTAGACGGAATCATTGTGATCATCTGTCGCTCAGCCACCGAGGGTTGATCAAAGTCTGCCCTCTCTCCAGCACACAACCTTGTCTCGAGCAACTGCTGCTGCTCCCCATTCTGCAGCTTCCAAAAAAAATAACTATTTCCTTGTCAGAAACCTGAGCTGTTTCCCATAGAGTGGATGGATTACTGGCGAAATCTGAATTAATGCGTCAGGAAGTTCTGGAATCGTTATAGAAATAGACGGTGAACCTATAACCCTTCAGGACAAAGGGATCAGTTTGCCAGTGTCTCTACACTGTTATATTGTCCATACTCTTAGCCAATAAGTATACCACTGCATGGTTAGAAATGGCAATATTCCCAATTGCACTGGACACCCTCGAATCTGAGATTGCTGCAGGGTCTGAGAAAGTGCTCAAACCTCCTTTGACATTACTGCAGGTTAGAGAAGAAAGTAAAATCTCGACCTGGGGGCTGGCGATTCCTCCAAATATCTGCCTGCTCTAGTTCCACACACACATTTACGAATTAATTCGTTTGCAAAGAGGGTATTGGGAGCCTTTGGGCGTCTGTCAACCGTGAGGTCCACAAGACTATTGACATCGACTTGTACATCAATGTGTGGCGATGCAAGATTACTTCATTTGAAAATACATCTACCAGGAATTTAATGGGGTGTGCCGCAGCAAATAAACTCTCGAAATACCGTATTATTTCCCATATATCAAGTCTTTGAGGATTATGACCTTTCTCTGAATGTCTTGTACTATCTAACTGTTTAAATAGAAGATTCGTCCTATGAAGTATGGCTTCTCCGCTACTCGTGATATTCAAAGAAGTGAAATAGACTCTATCAAACCCACGCTGCTGTAAATTCAAACGTTCTTGTCATCAAGGTGCGTTTCCCGCAATAGAGCAATATCAACCCTCACCTTTTTAAGAGGAGAGAGTAACTTTTTCCTCTGAACTGGCGAATGGCTCCACTTAATGTTCCAGGTACACAATTTCAGTACATCATTGGGAAGAACACACTGTCACAACATTTGAAATCCAGAGAGGGAGAACTCCAACAACAAATCGCCGAGCATAAATGAAAAAAAAGAGCCTAAAAACTACACAGACTAAATCTACAACAATTAACATGCTGTCAAAACCTGCCAAAACTACTTACATACAAAACCACAAAAAGAAACGCTTCTAGCCACTGCGCACTGGGGGCATTCATATACCCCAAAACTTTATATTCTGCCTAGCTACCAAGGTGGTATCCAGGGCAATTAATTACAAAAACGGGCTTAAGCACACCATCGGGGGCATTTATTCATCACAGCCACATTGATAACGACCACCAGCTTGCGCCACACCCAGAGGAAGTTAAACATGAACATGCTCCCCATTCCTGACTATAACATAACATTGGTTGATAACAGAAAAATCCAGCAAACATTCTTTCAGAATGAAAAACATGGTTATCTGTATTTTTAATTCATCCAACACACCGCAAAGTGTGCACAAAGGTTTCGCTTTCACTGGAGAGTCAAGTAAGTTCGAGGACCTATTGAGGAGAAAGTGAGGTCTGCAGATGCTGGAGATCAGAGCTGAAAATGTGTTGCTCGAAAAGTGCAGCAGGTCAGGCAGCATCCAGGGAACAGGAGAATCGACGTTTCAGGCATAAGCCCTTCTCGAGGACCTACTGAAAGTTATATAGAGCACCGCTCGGTACCTGAAGGAATACTGAATCCCGAGTTCCCTTAGTTCTCTTGATAACATCGATAAACTTCCTTTTTGAATCACTGCCATAGAAAATTCCCGAAAGAACATAATCCTGAAGCTCCCGTGAAGTCAACCCGTCCGAAACTTCCACTGGGTGTTGAAAGCTTCTGTATCTCTTTGTTTGTTCCCGTAACTACGTAATCACACAATGGCAAGGCGAAGGCGCTAATTCGAGCTTGCCTGCGGGCCGTAGCACGATTAGCTGTCTCAATCTTCATCCGATCCGTTTCAGCATCTAATTGAAGGAATCGTGACAGCCAGTTCTCACAAAAACTCAGTGGCTGACGGCCTTCCATCCAGTCTAGCAGACCAATGATGAGATTTTTTTTTTTCATGCTGCCTCTGTAGCCAAGGTCAATTTATTCAGTTAAGTAACTGGCCTCTTTTTCAAGGGTTTAGGATCTGCTCCTCAGAGGGATCGATCTCAGTCTCTGCCGCTTCAATTCTTCGTTTGCCTTTTTCCGTTCTGTTTTCAAGGCTTTCAGTTTGCTGCTCATGTCTTTGGAGCTTGACTGAGAACTGGGTCTAGCCTACTGCTGAACATGTCTTCATTTATGGCTTCAATCATTTCACGCCTCTTTGTGAAGTCCATAATCTAGGCTAGTAAGGGATCGATCCATTGAATAAGCAGAGTCGATTGTCGCTGCAGCTGCAGGTACAACCATTGCTTCTGACGGGTGCCTCGGGCGTTGGTATTTCCTTCATCCTTTGCCGTGTTTTGTCATTTCCACTGAACAAGGTTAAATTGGTAGGTGGAGTGAGTTAGCCGCAATCAAAGCCTGTGCTTTGATTGCGGCTACCTGGGATCACACACCCCCCAAAAAAATGTTTTATTACCTCTTCGTTTTGCACTGGATGATGTGGAGCCTTCTCATTTGGTACCAATGTCAACATATTCTACAACACTGCACATTTAAGTCCACTCCCCGTAAATTCTTGACTTCTTTACGATTAATGAATCTTGCCTCAAAAATATTCAATAAATCTACCTCCAAGACTCTGTGAGGAAGACTGTTATAAAGGCTCACAACACTCTGAGAAAATTAAAGTAAACGTACTATTCGGTGTGTGAAGTTATACTTTGTTGTGTGTCCTTACCTGAGAAAGTATATAGTTACATTGAAAGCATTTCAGAGATGTTTCCCTTCACGTATTCTGGAGAAGAATGGTTTATATTATGGAGGCTTGAAAAGGTTACTCTTGTAATGAGAGGTAATCTTATTCTTACATACAAGACCTTGAGCAGAGCGGATCAGGTATTTACCCACGGGGTGTTCGTATAGTCAAAATCTATTGTAATTCTAAAAGAACCTATGCAGTGTGGAAGCAGGACAGTCCGCCACATTGAGCCCACAGGAACCCAACGAACAGCATTTCACCCAGAGCTGCTCCTCCACCCTATCTTTGTAACCCTACACCTTCCATGAGTAACCCACCTAAGATACACATCCCTGAGAACTATGGACAATTTATCATGGCCAATTCACTGTAATGTGCATGTCTTTGGACTGCGGAAAGAAACTGAACCATTTGAACGAAAAATCCACAGAAACTGATAGATTGTGCAAACTTCACATAGCGGCTCGCCCGATGTTGGAAATGAACCGAACTCCTTGGTGGTATAAGGCAGCAATGTTGACCACAGATCCACAATGCTCCTCCTTTAGGTTCTAACATATACTTGTGGTTGACTATAAAAACCTGCCTGATTGTTCTTTTCACTGAACCTGACCCAGTCTGAGTCCTTTTTTCATTGGTCACGTCATCAAACTGGCTATAATTAAAATCTGTTGCGATCAGTGGAGGAGTGGAATTTGAAAATGAAACAGTGACACTCTGAGTCAGAACAGAGTAGAAATTCACAAATTGGGAATTCAGTCAGTTGGTAATTCTCCTTGCCAGAAATTTGTGTTGGTCGGAAATTTAAATTCTATCGAAGCTGAGTTCATTTGTTTATTGATAGACAGGTGATTGAGGGACAATGATGTATTGACAGAACAGTGCATCGGGGAGCACAAAGAGATGAGCCATGACCATATTTACTGGTAGAGGCGTGTCAAAGGATTGAATTTGATGCCCCTCAATCCCATGTTCTGATGTTCCAATTAGCCCGAAAAACCCGGTACACAGGATTTCCGTCGACAAGACAGTAGACGACACCGATTAGGTATTGTTTGGAAAATGTGCTTAGAATGTCTAGGCTGAGGTATGAGTCGGACCACACCTAGAATATCATGAACAGTGTGAGCGCCCAAAGGAAAGATATTCTTTCATTGGAGGAGGGTCAGAGAATTTTCACTCGGCTACTCATGGGAATGAAGGGGTTTTCTGATGACAAGAGTTGGAACATATTAAGGTTGAACACATTGACATTTGAAAGAATGAGCGACCATCTTTATGAAAAATCCAAGGTTCTGAAGGGCTTTGACAAGGTAGATGCTGGGAAGAGAGAATATAGAACAGGAAATCACATCAATAGGCCATTTCGTTCACCATAGCTTTACCGACCATGATGTCATTCCAAATTAATCCCATCGGCCTGCACGTGGTCCATACCACTCCATTCTCTGCTCGTTCATGTTTCTATCTAAATGACACTTCAAAATGCTGCTAAGATGTCCGCTTCAACCACCTTACGGGTTGCTTCGCCCCAATTTAGACAAAAATATCTTTATTCAGTCATTTCGTTTAAAATTTCTCACTCTCATCTTAAACTGATACGTCCTATTATATTACATTTCCACAATGGCAAAGAAATTCCGACTATCCACATTATCCACGCCTCATGTGATGCTATAAACCTGTATAAGGTCGACCCTCCAACTCCGACACTCAAGCAAAACATTCAAGTACGTTCAAACTCTCCTTATCTTTAACACATTCTCATCGAGGCAAAATACTAGTAAAACTCTTTTGCATCCTCTCCAAAGCCTCCACATCCTTCCGATAGTGGGGCTATGAGAATTGCACACAACATTGCAATAGTGGCCGATTTGAAGTTTTATTATGTTACAACATGACGTACAAATGTCTAGACTCAACGTTGCGACCGAGGAAGGGAAGCGTACCATACTGATTCCTTATTATCTATCCTGCTGTGCTGTTATTTTCGGAGAGCTATGGATTTTCATCCATGATCCCACTGTATATGAATATTCCTTCGAGTCAGGTCATTTGCAGTGCA
Organism: Chiloscyllium plagiosum; assembly: GCF_037043375.1. Classification (NCBI taxonomy): domain Eukaryota; kingdom Metazoa; phylum Chordata; class Chondrichthyes; order Orectolobiformes; family Hemiscylliidae; genus Chiloscyllium; species Chiloscyllium plagiosum. Next base: position 41,397,238 of record NW_028270180.1, read on the forward strand.
ATTTTCTCTTGTATTTGACTTCCCAAAATGCATCACCTCACATTTCTGCCGATGAAATAGAATTTTCCATTTCTCTGTCCAGCATACCATTTGATCAACATATTGCTGAAAACTTCAACATATATCCTCACTGCCCACTATTTCCCTCAAATATCACTAATTAGAACATGCCTTTCCAAATGTCGACGGCAAAATTACCAATCAGGTTCTGGAAATTTCCATCTTACTTACTAATGAAAATAACAAGTAGCAATTACCGCACTGATCCTTGCGAATCACGACTGGCCACTAACCTCCAATTAGAAATGCACCACTCCACATTCCTTACCCTCAAAATTAACGTTGCCACTTCCTTTGTTTCCTTGTGCAAAAATATGTAACCGGGGGCATAAAATGCCCAGAAAGAGCTCACTCTTTCAAGATGGAGACGAAGAGTACTTTCTTTTTTTCGGAAGGTAAGGAATCTGTGGTAATTCCTCACTGCAAAGGGCTGTCGAGGCTCGGCCTTTAAGTATATTTAATAAGGGGTGGCGTTTATTCACGAAGCAATGTGGGAGGAGGTGTAGTCTTGGTAGCTGTGGGACTCTGTGGATTTGTAATAGATGTATGTGGTTAGTTGGTCGCCGGAGATGGTGATGGAAGGTCCAGGAAAGGGTGGGTGATGGGCGAGATTGGTCAGGTGAACCCCGATCTCTTATTACAAGCGCACCGACTTCCACAGCTGCCGAAGTTACGCCTCCTCCCATCCGACCTCCCTTATTCCCAATTCCTCCGCCTCTGCCGTTTTTGTTCCCAGGATGACTAATTTTACCTCAGAATGTCCCAGATAACCTCTTTCTTTTGAAATAGTAACTTCCATTTCCACAGGATTAATGATGCGCTCCAGTGCATCTTCTCTACGTCAAGCACCACTGCCATTGAATCCCACCCTTGCAAATGCAACAAGGTCAGTATCCCCGGTCCTCAGCTTCCACACCATCAACCTCCATATACATTGCATCATTCTCCATGACTTCCTACACCTCCAAACTGATCCCTCCACCAAAGATATATGTTCCTCGTTGCGCCAATCAGCGTCCAAAAGTGACTTTCCCCTCCGTGACTCTCTTGTCACGTCCACGCCCCCCACAAGCGCGCACACTACTCCTGACACCTTGCCCTGCCACTGCAGGAATTGGAACACTTGTGCCCACGCCACTCGTCTCACCTCAATCCAAACGCAACACAGGGATCCTGTCACCTCCTTCAGAAATTTATCTCTACCACTACCAATGTCATCTGCAGCAAGCGTTGCATCCGATGTGGTCTCCTCTACATCGGGGAGAAAGGATGCCTTCTTGCAGATCGTTTCAGAGAACATCTCTGTGGCACTCACACCCACCAACCCCACCACTCCTTGGCTGAACATTTCAACACTCCCTCCGACTCTATCAAGGTCACACAGGTCCTGGGCCTCCTCCACTGCCAAACCGACACCAACTGACGCCTGGAGGAGGAACACCTCATATTCCGCCTTGGGACCCTGCAACCACACCGGCTAAATATGGATTTCAACAGCTTCCTCATTTCCCCACGCCCACACGTTATCCGAGTCCCAAGCGGCCCATTCGGCACTGCCCTCCTCATCTGCCCACCAATTCATGCTCTGACCAACCACCTTATCCCTCACCTTCATCCACCTATCCCTTTCTCAGCCACCTTGTCCCCAATACCACCTTCTCATTTTCATCTCTCAGCACAATCCTCATTCCTGATAATGGGCTACTGCTGGAAACATAGATTCTCCTGCTCCTTTAATGCTGCCTGAAATGCCTTGCTTCCCCAGCAAACACACTCGCGACTCTGACCTGCAGCATCTGCAGTCCTCACTTTCTCCTGTGTTCTCTAAAAGACCTCTTTACTATCTGTTACTCCCTCAGTTTTAATGTCATGTGGAAACTTGCTAGTCAGGCAACTTATATATTTCTCCAAAAAAAGTATTTACATCAATAAAATGGTCCCAGCACCAATCCCTGTGGGACATTATTAGTCACAGTTCTCCATTTTGATTAACTCGATTCCACTATTCGTTTCTGTCTCATGTTTCAAAGCCATTTCTCTCTCCATTGAGCTATTACACGCTTGACCCCTTGCGAATTGCCCTTGTCCACCAGGGAATGACATTAAGTGCCATACTGAAGTCCACGTACATGACAGTTGCAGCCCTTCCCTCGACATCAACTTTGTCACTTCCTCAAAGAATTCTATTAAGTTTGTAAGACATGACATCCTATGCAAAATAACATGTCGCCTTACACTGATAAGCCTATTTTCCTCCAAATGGTAATAGATCCTACCCTTCAGTATCTCAGCCAGCAGCTTCCCTACCACAGACGTCAGACTCACTAGTTAATAATTACCTGGATCATTCCTGTTTCCTTCTTTAACAAGGGGCAATATTATAAATTTTCCAGTTCTTCGGACCACACCCGTATTAAAGAATGCTGGAAAAATATATGTAAAAACTCCAGCTATTTCCTCTCTCTGGCCTCTCATTAACCTGCGATAGATCCCATCCGGACCTCCGCATGTGTCCACCATCATGCCTTTCAGAATACCAACATTTCTTCCATCCTTATGCCGACTTGCCCTAGAGCAATCAAAATCTATTCCTAACCTTAACAACCGTCATTCCCCTCTCCCCGGTGAGAAACGGTGCAATGTACTCATTAAGAATCACATGCATTTCCACTGACTCCAAATATACCAATTTTGCTTTGCCCTTGCTGGGCCATCCTTATTCTAGTTGCACGCTTTTTCCTTTTATATGAGTAAAAAGGATTGAGATTTTCCTTAACTGTGCATATTCCATGGCCCCATTTAGCCTTCTTAATTCATCATTTCAGGTTGGTCATACATTCCCGATATTTTTACAAACCTTCGTCTGTCTTCAGTCGCCTAAACCCTGTGCACGCTTCCTTTTTCCTCTTAGCTCATGCAACAAATTCACCTATCATCCATTGTTCCCTAATCTTGTCATTTCTATCCCTCATTTTCGCAGTAACCTATCTCTCCTGAACTCGAATCAACCTCGTTTGAAAAGACCTCTCACATATCAAATACGGAATTACCTTCAGACGGCTGCTCCCAATATATCTTCTCCATCTCCTCCCGAGTTTTGGTATTATTGGATATCTCCCAATTTAGCAGCTTCATTTTGGTCCACACTGGTCTTTGTCCATAAGTATTGTAAATCTTACGGTATTGTGAGCAATATTTCCAAAGTAATTTCCCTTCTGAAACTTCAAACATCTGGCCAGAATCATTCCCCAAAACCAGGTTCATTGCAGCCCCTTTGCAAGTTGGACTAGTTACATACTGCGATAGAGAATACTACTGGGTGCTCCGTACAAATTCATCTCCATCCATACCTCCACCGCTACGTAAATACCATTCAATTTGGAAAACTAAGATCTCCTATCGCCACCACGCTGTTGCTCCGACATCATGTCATAATCCGTTGACATATGCTTCTCCATCCCGTTTACCTCCCTTTACTTCCCGCCCGAAGCATCGATATCTGGGGATATTTAGATGCCAAAAATAACCTTTGGGCAATCAAGTCTCACGAATCGCAAGAGCATTTAAGAAGGTAAAAAGGCATTTGGTCTGCTTGCTGTAATTGCTCAGATCTTCTGTCATAGGAATTGGGACATCATGTCAAAGTTGGACATGACAATTGTGAGGCGTCTCCTGGAGTACTATGACAAGTATTGGTTGCCGTGTTATATTGAGGATATTTTAGGTTGTGGAGGGTTCAGAAGAGATTTAGAAGGCTGTTTCCATGAAAATTGCGTTTGAATCAAATCCAATAGAACAGCTCAGTTTCAGTCAGCAGGGTCAGCAGTTTGCATCTTTCTGCAAAGTTTGCTTTGTGAAAAAATGGCTTCCACAGACATGTTATGTCAAATCTGGTAAAATTTTCTTCCATAATCCCACAGCACTTTTTGGGCAGAACAGATTGGAGCTGTCAGCAAAAGGAGGCATATACTCAGAGCAGGGTGATTTTTCAGGGGTGGAGGTTAGAGATCGGGCAGATCATCCTCAGGTTCAGAAAGGAAAGGGGCAGAAGGTTGCACGGATTGGGAATCATCATCGGGGGTTTCATCAGCAAGGGAAAATCGATGCACCTGCGAGTTCACTGGAGAGGTGGGCGACAACAGTGAAATGAACCAAACATGGGATTGTGTGCAGATTTACGTCGATTTCTCGTCCAGAAATTTCAACTGCAAGGGCAAGCTGCAAGTCGCTCAAATTCGATATTGGCTCAATGGTGCGAATGAATGGCCTTCAGCTAGAGTTCTTGAAATTTTGTGCACAAACTAAAGTATGTGACTCCTGTTTTTTGGAGGTTATCAGGTTATCTATTGTGTCCCAATTAATCATAGTTAGTGAAGGAAAGAAAATAAAGAATGTAGTGAAAGGCAGAGAGATCAGGCTGAGCCATTCTCGCAAGGAGGCTGAACTGATATCTCTTCAGGACCTTCTGGTTTTCCTCCGGGGTTTCACACTCTTTTGCATTGCATCGCGTGCGACCTTTTCGGCCTCCAACTGACCATGCCTAAAGTGCAGATGACCAGCACGTCAAGGCATAGACCTTTTCACCAAGGCTCCAATTGGTCCCGGTCATAATTATTTGGCTTGGCGTACATGTGTAATAAACTTTGAAGTGTTTTGGTTAACTGATGCAGGTATTTCCCAATTGTTCAACATTATTGTCGCTGCGTCATCAGTCGGTAGGATTATTTTCTTTTATCTACTCAGACATTTGCTAGTATTAGACTACATTCATAAAAATCTATGCAATGTAATCCTATCAATGCAAGTTGGAGACTAGTAAATGTCCCAGGACGTAAGGAATTCGTTCAACAAAAACAGAACATTCCCTTTACAACATTTGTCTTTTTTTTTCCACAAATCAGTCATTCTTCAGCTCTGTATTCAGCCGCTTTCTGAACATCTAGGTGCCACGAAGTTTGTAAAAAAGTATTGGCTATTCACTCCTCTCGCACGTGAGTGGGGAGATCAACTATAACAGGCATCAGCGAAAAAGGAACACAAACTTTCGAGCAGTGCCCACCCATATTATGGTTTGAGAATCGAGGGATAACCCTATTTGAAGCCATAGGTTGTGAAATTCAGCAGGGCCTTCCACTGTGATTACTGTACTTTATGTAGGTCTGAATTGCCCGGGTTTTGCTGGACAACCAATGGGACGAGAAGAGTGGAGTGTAATGTTGCCTGCTTGGCAGCAGCGACTGCCCGCTCGTTTCCTTTCGAGACTGCATCAGTTACTTCAGCGTGAGTCGAAGATTTTAATAACCGCCAGGCTGGATGGACAAACCAGGATTACTAAAAGGATGTCCCTTGGAGGTTAAATTAAGTGAGTTCCCACAAGTCTCCGTTATTGTGGGTCACATCAAAAATTCCACGACAACCATTGTATATGCACTGAATTTCTCCTTGCTAGCATGTGAGCATACCGATCACGAGGTTATCTCCACGTGTACATTCAGGACGCATCGCCCCCAAAGTGGTTATATTTCCACAGTTAAAGCAAAGGCTCGTCATTCGTTCCCAGGAGTCATAGCTGATTTGTCCCCAGTCGTAAAGGTGCAGTACTGAGGCCTGCCTGTCCCCATATCCAGAGTCCCCTTGTGAAAGGGTTGCTCAGCAGTGCTCCCTGGGTGGTCATCGGAGGTTCCTTCCAGCCCCAGTGGATATCTTGTTCCCAATCAAGCGTCTAACGCATAGTAGACGGTATGCGGGATCACGAGGGCACTGGATATAATCACTTTTACTTATAAGTCGCGTCGTGGTTCAGTCTAGTTCTGGCCATCCCAATAGAAAATCACTGTCCATCCCATTTGCGACTGGAAATTCCTGGACTGGTTCATATTGTTTGTCTGGATCATGTCAGTGACAACACGAGGAAGAAGCGTCGGGTGAAACAAAATTGAATCAGCTTGTCGATTATTTTTCAAATGTGGGCTGTACAACACCTCCCCATAGAGGGACCACTTATTTCAGTTTGATAACACAAACCATTCGGATTCAGGCCACTCCCAGAACTTTGTTGACTTGACAACTTTATCATCCTTTGGACATATTGAGCAAATTGGGCCATATAGATCATGCACTCAGTATCTCGCTCTGATTACTCTGATTACCCGGATGGTGGCTCGTTTAGGATAGCTCAGCCCGCTCATTCCAATGATATTAGCCATGAAGACTGGACGCTTTAGTTTAAAAAGAAGGAAGGGTTTGTAATGAGGGAGTGTGCTGGGGACAATTAGGTGATCTTAACGGCTCATTGTGTATCCTGGAATAAAGTCCCCATTCCTCATTCCTATCAGTGTCATCACCATCCTCAAATAGCGGCAGTATGCCAGCCATAGGCTTTGTATTCCTGAAGAGCATAATGTCTTTGTGTTTAGTCAACAGTGCGGTGCTGAAAGGCACAGCAGGTTAAGCAGCATCCGATGAGCAGGAGAACCGCCGTTGTGGGGAAAAAACGCTCTTCATCAGGAAAGAGACGGGGAGGGAGGTGCGTGGGTGAAGCTAGCTGAAGTGGGGGTAGCTATGAAAAGTCGAAGCGGCGGGTGGAGTTGAACAGGTGTTAGATAGACAGATGGAACGTGTCATGAGGAAGGTGCTGGCGTAAGGTGGGGAAATGGGGAAATGAGGAAACTGATGAAATTCACATTGATGTTATATTGCAGGAGCACCCCAAGGCAGAAGATGAGGCGTTCTTCCTCCAGGCGTCGCGTGGTGAGGGATTGACGATGGAGGAGGCCTACTATCTGCATGTCCCCTCCATAGGGCGAGGGGGAGTTGAACTGCTGGCCTGGGGATGGTCAGATTGATTGATGCAGATATCCTAGAAGTGTGATCTGAAACCGTCTACATATCGCATCCTGTCTCCCAATGTGGAGGAGACCACATCGGGAGCAACAGACCAAAAATGCATGTGTGGAAGCGTAGGTGAAACATTGATCAATGTGGCAGACTCCTTTTGGGCGTAGAATAAAATGGGTGGGAAGGTGTGGTCGCAGATTTTGCAACTCCTGCGGTGGCAAAGGAAGATGTTGAAAGGGGTGGGTGTGTTTTTATGTGGACGTGATTCTGATAATGTTGTGGAGGGAACAGTCTTTACGGAAAACAGATATGTTTGTGGAGGAAATTATATCTCTGCTGGTGCGGTCCGTTTGCAGTTGGCAAAAATGATCGAGGATGATGGGATGTATAAGAAGATTGGTGATGAGAAGCTGAGTGGTGGGAGGGCGGGTTTCGAGGGTGGAGTTGCGGGATGTGGTTGAGATGCACTAGAGGGAATCATCCCCAACGTGGGTGGGAAAATTGCTTTCTTTAATGTAAGAGGCCATCGGGCATGTTCTGTGGTGGAACTCGTCCTCCTGGGAGCAGATGCGGTGGAGGAAGAGCAGTTGCGAATAAAAGATCGCATTTGTGCAGGAGGCAGGGTTGGAGGACGTTTACTCCAGGTAGCTCCCCGAGTCAGTGGGTTTGTGGAAAATGTCAGTGTTTGTTTCGTCAACATCGGTGGAAATGGTGAGGTCCAGGAAAGGGAGAGTGGTGTCAGATATTGTCCAGATGAATTGAAGGTGTTGTGGAATGTGTTGGTGAATTTAATGAACGTTCAACCTCCTCATGGGAGGACGAGGTGGCGCCGACGCAGTTATCAACGTAGCGGAGGATAATGTGGAGAGTGGTGACGGTGTAACTACGAGAGATGGTATATTTCAATGGCCGACAGAGACAGGCATTGCTGGGGCCCTTGCGGTGCCCATGGCTCCCTCTTTCATCTGAACGAAGTGGGATTTGAATGAGAAACGTTTGAGGGTAAGGACCACTTCAGCGAAGCGAATAAACGTTTGGGAGGGTAGTGTTGGGGACATCGGGAGGGGGATAACAGAAGGAATGGAGGCCCTGGCCATGACGGGTGGTGGTATATAGTGACTGGATGTCCATGGTGAAGATGAGGTATTGGGAGTCAGGGAAACTGAAGTCTTGGAGGAGGGCGAGGGCATGGGTGGAGTCGCGAATAGATATGGTGTGCTCCCTGACTGGGGTTGGTTAGAACAGTATCGAGGCATATGGAGATGAATTTGGAGGTGCATGCAAAGGCTGAGATGATAGGTGCTGGGGTACCCAGGCATGTGGGTCTTAGGAACGAGGAGGAATTTGGCGGGGCGGAGTTCACATACTGTGAGTTTGGAAGCTGTGGGTGGGAGACCCCCTGAGGTGATGGGTTTGAGTACCGTTTGGGAGATAATGGTTTGGTGATGGGAGGTGAGGTCGTGGTCGATGGGGCAGTAGTAGGATGTGTCTTTCAATTCAAACCCGGCTTCAGTCGTGTACAGGTCAGTGCGCTGAACTACTCCTGCAGCCCGCCTGTCCGCTGGATTGAAGGAGAGTTTGGTGTTGGAGTCGTGGGAGTGGATGGTTGCATGCTGTGAAGATGAGATGTTGGAGTGGGGGAGTGGGGTGGACAGATTTAAGCAGTAAATATCTCAGTGGCAGTTGGACATAAAGAGTTTGCGGCCGGGTAACGGACTGCCACGTTGTGTCTGGTAGATGGTGTGTGCTGGAGCCGGACGAGTTTGTCCTCGGAAGGTGGGCGGGAGTGTCGATTGGAAAAGTCAGCTCAGAGTCGGAGACAGCGGAAGAAGTGTTCGATGTCACAGCATGTATTGAATTCAATGATGCGTGAATGGAGTTGGGTGAAGATAACTGGGGAAGTGTGGTAGAGGCGGTCCAGTGGTGTCACCATTTGTCTTATTGATGACGACCCCCGGTTTCTGTGGTGCGAGGCGGTAACACTGAGATTTGTGCTTGGCGCGTTGTTGGTGTGCATTGAATTGGGTATGTGGGGTTTAAAGAAGTTGTGACGTTGGCAGCTGCGGGGATGGATGTGGTGAAGCCCATGGTGTAGGTGATGCTGCTGGTGACAGTAGTGGTTGCAGCAGATTAGAAGCTTGTGTTGGTCTCCGCAGCAGCGGATCTTGTAGCCATTGCAGCGGCAGTTGTCTGGCCCTTGTAATGATTGTGGTGGCAGCTGCGTGGCCCTCATGGTGATCATGGCCGAGGGTGTCTGGATCTCGTGCAAATCTGGGCAGAGTTTATCTGGCCATCCTAGCGATCATGGTAGCGGTTGTCTGGGCCTCGTAACATTTGCATTGGTGGTTCTGTGGCCCTCATCACGATCGCAGCAGTCGTTGTCTGTCCCTCATAACAATAGCGGTGGCAGTTCTCTCGCCCTCGTGGTCACAGCAGCGGTTTTCTGGACCTCATTACGATCACGACGGCATTTCTCTGGCCCTCATCCCGATCATGGTTGCAATGCTGTGGCTCTCGTAGCGATGACGGTGGCAGCTGTCTGGCCCTCGGAATGATGATGGCAGCAGTTTTCTGGCCCTCGTAGCGATCGTGGGGGCGTTTGTCCGCCCTCATAGCGACCATGGCAGTGGTCACCACTGTCAACAACACTGCCCCCAGAACCCCGGGATGAGCATCACTTCCCAAATGTCATGACTCCCGGTACCCCAATACCAAGCCCACCCCAGTTATAGTCTCTGCCCCCTCGCAGATCCAGCCCATTCCAGGATCTGGCCCCCAGCCCTGCCATTTTTCACTTTCTACCCAGATCTCCACCTCACTGAGAGCAAACAAACAATCATTCGTATCGGCCGTATCTTTATTCTCATCCCTTCACATACCAACGAATTCAATATGTGTTGTCACATCAAACACTGCTGCCATGTCCGCCTCTGAGCTCACTTAATTCAACGAAGACTCCTTCCCACCATCCAAGGACACCATAACCCATCCACAAAACACTCCACCTCCCTCCTCCAACCATGCCGACCTGTTTCCAGCCCTCGAGCTCTTTACTTTGAAATGCCGACGAGATATTCATAGCCTCAACCTGGCCACACACATCCGCACTCCAAGGTCTTACACTCACAAAGCCCAGCCCACCACTCCCTTTGCTCCAATGTTAACCTCACCATCAAACCAGCAGAGATGGAGGTTCAGTGGTAGTTTGGTGCACTGACCTCTGCACTGCTGAAGCCAGGCACCAACTTAAAGACACCTCCTCTTACCACCCATTCGACCACGACCTCACTACCAGCACCAAACGATTATCTCCCAGACCGTATGCAACCTCATCACATCAGGGGATCTCCCAGCTACAGCTTCCAACGCTTCGGGAACTGCTCACCACCCCATTCAAACCAATACGGAAGACCTACAAGCCTGATCACCTCCGGCGAACTGTCATCTCAACTAGGTCGTGCCCCAACAAATTCATCTCCAAACACCTCGATATTGCCGTTCCCACCACCCCCCCCCCCTCCCCATTCCGGGACATGAACTCCCCTCATATGTTTGGGATACCAGCAACGCCCTTTAGCTCTTCCAAGATTTCCGTTTCCCTGCCCCCAACGCTTCGTCTTCACCATGGACATACAGTACCTATAAACTTCCATCCGCCATGACCAGGACATCAAGCTCTCCATTTCTTCCTCTCCCGACCACTCCACCAGTACCCTTCCATTGACACTCTTATTCCCTTGGGTGAAATGGCCCTCACACTCAACACTTTCTCCCTTCGAATGCTCCCATTTCCTCCAGACGAAAGGGGTAGCCATAGTCACCCGTAAGTGCCCGAGCTATGCCTGCCTTTTTATCGGCGATGTGGAAAAGTCTATCTCCCGCAACACTGCAGACCTTTTCCTCCAATACATTGATGACTGCTTTGGCCCATCTCATGCTCCCACGTGGAGGTAGAACAGTCCATCAACTTCAGTACACATTCAACCCGCACGTCAAATTCACCTGCACCATCTCTGACACCTCTCTCCCCTTAATGGACTTCGCCATCACCATTAACGGTGACCAATTGAACACTGACATTTTCTGCCAACCCACCAACTTCCACAGCTACCTGGATTACACAACATCCCACCCTGCTTCCTGCAAAAAATGTTACCTTTTAATCCAAAACCCTCTGCCTTTTCCGCATTTACTTCCAGGAAGTCCACAAAACATACCAGATGGCTTACTTCTTAAAACAACGCAATTTCCCACTTACGTGGCTGAGGATGCCATCCCGCGCATCTCATCCACATCCCGCATCTCCGCCCTCCAAACCCACCCATCCAACCGCTACAGATCCAGTATCCCGTTCCTCACCTTTCATCTCACCGTATAATCCGCATCACCACCCGCTATATCTGCCACCTACAAACGAACACCACCACCAGAGATATATTTCTCATCCCAGCCCGATCAGGATTCTGTAATGAAAATTCCCTCGAGACTACCTACTCAGAATCATGCACCCTAACATTCCTACCTCCTCTCCCGACCCCTTCCCCTGCCAACGCAGGAACTGCAAAACCTGTGCCCTCACCTCTCTCTCAATTCCATCTATGGCCGCAGAGAAGCCTTTAGTATTCACCAATGTTCCACCTGTACTTCCACACATGTCATTTACTAAAGCACTTGCTCCCGATGCGGTTTCCTTTATATCGTCTCCGGGACATCCGCAGCAATCAACCTAACCACGCCGTGGCCGAACACTTCACCTCCTACTCCCACTCTGCCAAGAGGATGCAGGTCCTGGAACTCCTCATTCACCTGTCCCTTACCATCCGAGGCCTGAAGAAAAAACGTCTCATCTTCCGCTTCGTGACCCTCCCACCCCAGGACATCAATTTGGATTTGACCAGTTTGCACATTTCCCCTCCACCCGCCTTACTCCCGTACCAACTGCCAGCTCGGCACTGTCCTCAGGACCCGTCCATTCTGTCCATCTTTGTTCCCATCTATCTGTTCCACCCTCTCCGCCGCCCTATCACCTTTAGCCCCACCTTCAGCCAGCTATTGCACTCTCTAGATAAATTACCCTCAGCCCCACCCCATCCAATTTATCTGTCCATCCCCGTGTCGGCCAGCCTAATTCCTGATGAATGCTTTATGCAAATAATATCAACTTTCCTGCTCCTCGGATTCTGCCTGACTTGCTGTGCTTTTCTCAGCAGCATATTCTTGGCCATTATCTACAGCATCTTCTCTACCCACTTTCTCCTCTTTAACAATGTTTGCATATTCCTCAGCCTTAGTGGCCTTACACTGTTTCCCTTGGTTTTTCTTTCGACCCATTCAATGTCATCTGAGAACATCTCCAAGCTTGTATGAGTACCATCTGGTGCACATATCTCTATCGCCCTATCACATGCGGAATTCTTTAAACTGGCCAGTAAGGTATTTTTCAATGTTAACAAGGAATAAATGCAACAGCATTTCAAATTACGCAAGGACATAGATCACTGACAATGTACAAAGAAATAAACCAATCAATCCTGCCAAATAATTGTGATTTGTGATTCAGGGCCAGTACAATTGAGTCTTAAAAGAAAATGAAATAAATCATTAACGGTAATTCAGAGGTGGAAACTAAACAAGTGATGAAGGCACTTTAAAAGTCACAAATGGAAATTCAATTATTCAAAATTCAATATGAAAATCTAAAACTTGCACAGTTTCCAACACTGCAGTCCATTATAATTATCTAGTGCCAATCCATTAATATAAATCCCAGAGGAGAAACCTAAAGTAATTCTGACCAGTAAGTGCTCACTTATAATGTTAAAGGCTGTGAAATGACTGCAGCTGCATTAAAACGTGTGTCTGCTTTCATAGAGTCATAAAGTCATAGAGATGTACAGCATTGAGATACACTCTGCCGTCCAACCCGTCTCTGCTGACCGGATAACCCATCCCAACCTACACCCACCTGTCAGCACCCGTCCCATAGACCTCCAAACTCTTCTTATTCATATACACATCCAAATGCCTTTTAAATCTTGCAATTGTACCATCCACCAACAGTTCCGCTGGAAGCTCATTCCATACACGTACGACCCTCTGCGTAAAAATGTTAACCGGCAGGTCTCTTTTATACCTTTCCCCTCTCACGCTAAATCCTCTTGTTCTGGACTCCCCGATTCCAGGGAAAAGACTTAGCCAAATTACCCTATCCATGCCTCTCATAATTCTGTAAATCTCTATAAGGTCAACCCTCAGCCTCCAACGCTCCAGGGAAAACAGCCCTCGCCTGTTCAGCCTCTCCCTATAGCTGATATCTTCCAACTCAGGCAACATTCTTGTAAATCGTTTCTCAACCCTTTCAAGTTTCACAACACCTTTCCGATAGGAACGAGACAAGAATTGTGTGCAATATTCCAACAGTGCCCTAAACAATGTCCTGTACAGCCGCAACATGACCTCCCAACTCTTGTACTCAATACTCTTACCAATAAAGGAAAGGATACAAACGCCTTCTTCACTAGCCTATCGAACCTGCTACTCCACTTTCAAGGGCAATGAAACTGCACTCCAAGGTCTCGTTGTTCAGCAACACTCCCTCGGACCTTACCATTAAGCGCATAAGTCCTGCAAAGATTTGTTTTTGCAAAATGCAGCATCTCGCATTTATCTGAATTAAATTCCATTAGCCACTTCTCAGCCCATTGACCCATCTGGCCAATGTCTTGTTGCGATCAGAAGTAACCCACTTCGCTGTCCACTGCACCTCCAATTTTTGTGTCATCTGCAAACTTACTAACTGTACCTCTTATGCTCGCATTCAAATCATTTATGTAAATTACAAAAAGTAGAGGACCCAGCTCCGATCATTGTGGCGCTGCACTAGTCACTGGCCTCTACTCTGAAAAGCAAACGTCCAAAACCACCCTGCGTCTTCTACGTTTCAGCCAGTTCTATATCCAAATGGCTATTTCTCCTGTATTCCATGAGATCTAACCTTGCGAATCCGTCTCCCATGGAACGCTTTGCTGAGCGCTTTACTGAAGTCCATATAGATCACATCTACCGCTCTGCCCTCATCAATCATCTTTGTTACTTCCTCAAAACCCTCAATCAAGTTTCTGAGACATGATTTCCCATGCACAAACCCATGTTGAGTATCCCAAATCTGTCCTTGCCTTTCCATATACATATACATCCTGTCCCTCAGGATTCCCTCCAACAACTTGCCCACCACCGACTTCAGGCTCATTGGTCGATAGTTCCCTGGCTTGTCCTTATCACCCTTCGTAAACAGTGGCACCACATTAGCCAACCTCCAGTCTTCTGACACCTCATGTGTGACTGTCGATGGTAAGAATTTCTCAGCAAGAGGCGCAGCAATCACTTCTCCAGTTTCCCACAGACCTCGAGGGTACACCTGATCAGGTCGTGGGGATTTATCCTCTTTTATGCGTTTCAAGACATCCAGCAATTCCTCCTCTGTAATATGGACATTTTGCAAGATGTCACCATCCATTTCTCTATATCGATAGCTTCCATATCCTTTTCCACAGTAAATACTGATACAAAATACTCATTTAGTATCTCCCCCATTTTCTGCGGCTGCACACAAAGGCCGCGTTGCTGATCTTTGATGGGCGCTATTCTCTCCCCAGTTACCATTTTGTCCTTTATGCATTTGTAGTAAATTCTTTGGATTCTCCTTAATTCTATTTGCCAAAGCTATTTCATGACCCCCTTTTGCCCACCTGATTTCCCTCTTAAATATTCTCCTGTTTTCTTTATGCTCTTCTAATGAATCACTCGATCTCTCCTGTGCATAATTTACATTTGCTTGCTTCTTTTTCTTAAACTAAACCTCAATTTCTTTCGGGTTTCCTATACGTACCAGCATTCTCTATACATACCAGCGTTTCCTTTCACCCCAACAGGAATATACTTTCTCTGGGTTCCCGTTATTTCATTTCTGAAGGCATCCCATTTTCCAGCCGTCGCTTTACCAGCGAACATTTGCCCCCAATCAGCTTTCGAAAGTTCTTGCCTAATGCCGTCCAAATTTGTCTTTCTCCAATTTAGAACTTAAACTTTTCGACCTGGTCTATCCTTTTCCATTTATTATTTTAAATCTAATGATGCTTATAAGGGTAATGAGGAAGTCGCATTCCAGAATATTCAAGTTACGAAGTTCAGATTCATAAATCATGGCTGTGACACATGGCTGCTGAACCAAAATCTAAAACCTTCCAGCTGTTTCGTTTGCATTTCTAACAGAATGAGCATGGCAAGTTGTTCGTGCCACTACGTGTGTCCAACACCCAGGGGAAATACAACTGAGCATTTAATAATTGCCCAATGTTGCCCAAACATTGCACAAATTCATTAAATTTTGGACATCCTGAAGGAAGCAACTGGAATTACTGCAGATTTGTAAAGCCAATTAAAAACATTACTGGACACTCTAACGGATCGGGGAATCTCGGAGCATGCTGCGAAGCTTAGATTGTGTCCGGGGCTTATCAAATGGAGTTTCGCCTGTCATAACCCTGGATCCACCAAATTTTTAAAAACTAACTTCGAAAAGCCGAAGATGCTCTCAGCATCACTTTCGGTCCGGAAACTAGGACCCCGTTCAATAATCACGCCAATATCTTGTGGCCGATTAGCGAGAATGGTATCAGCATTTCTAGT
This sequence comes from Chiloscyllium plagiosum, assembly GCF_037043375.1. Lineage (NCBI taxonomy): Eukaryota > Metazoa > Chordata > Chondrichthyes > Orectolobiformes > Hemiscylliidae > Chiloscyllium > Chiloscyllium plagiosum. The sequence continues at coordinate 41,412,823 of NW_028270180.1, forward strand.
AGCATTTTGCACCTGGCGAGCTTTCCTTTTTAATTTTGAACGGGACAAAAGAGCAAACGCCCTCTATATTTCATCTCTCAAAGATTATCAGCCTGTGACCTGGAAGGACCAGGATATCTATTACCTTGATTGGAGCATATTTACCACGACGTTTCTGTGTTTTCTTCGAGACACAAATAGAACTTGATCAGCGAGATTGGTTTCATTTGTCCCTGCCGGCAGACATTCTCCTGCATTTAGAATTCAGCGATTCCATTATCCTGGAAAAGAACAACAGGAAGCAAAGGACAAACACCAAAACAAACAGGCCAAAGCAGAACACACACAGAAGACAAAACAGCAAAGCATGACAAGAAAAAACAGATACAACAAAGAAACAGGTTCAGACAACAAATATCGGGATCCCTGCCAACGACACAAGGCAAAGTGTGGCGCGGTCTCCTTCAACCCAAGATTGCTTCAGAGATTTAGAACAGCCCGTACTTAATAGGGAACCCAGCTCCCTACTCATGCCAGTTGGCTCAAAGGACAAAATGCTGGAGGAATTTTATGAAACCCTCCAAAAGCAACCGCTCTTGCCACAGGTCGTTGTCCGAACCTCACTGAATGTAAGAGGAAAAAGAAAATGATCCTGTGGGATCAAAACAAAATGAAAGCAAAAAAGCCTCTGGTGCCACAGCCAAAAGTAAAACACTCTGGCCGGCAACGTAGGGAAACAACACCAGCGGTGAATTAAACTCTCCTGTGTTGTGGCGAGAAAATAGTGTTTAAAACAACGCAGGACCCCGTACATCCAATGAGGAACCGCGTACGCCTTATAAACTCAAACCCAACCTCTTATTAGTGAAATAAAAACGCATAACATCGTCGGTTCAGGGACAAAACGTCGATTACCTTCTTCAATCAAAACACAATCCCGCAATAGTAAAGAAAACACAGAGCACGGTTTCGTAAGGGAGGAAACTGCGTCTCACTTCTCAACTCAAAACTCAACCCGATTGTTTAAGGGAAGAATTCTCGTCACCCTTTTCAAGTAAAAACAAAATCGCCGACTCAGGGAGATTGCAAATAAAAAGAAAAAAGTAAAAGTTTCAGGTCCAAAAATCTCGTGTAATAGAAGTCCTGCAGATGTCTTCAACTTTAAGAACTGGGATAAAAGTATGCTGTGGGTGACTCGCTTGTTGCGGTCCAATTTCACGGAACAGTAACCTGCGCCACACAAATCTTGAGGTATTGATTGCCGTGTGCTGAAGGGGAGAGACAAGTCGATCTTATTGTCAAAAGTCACTCCGACGAGATGGAGAGAGCTGAGTGGTTGTGTAGGTTACAATCATTTAACAATTAGCAAACGTTCATTCCCCGACAATGAGCAAGAGGGCACTCAGCCCAGTCACGAGCCCCAGTCACATATCGTCTTGACAGTGCTGCTTAATAGTCGATCAGCAAGAGTTAGTATGGGACTAAATGCCTGTAAGAGAAGAAAATTCCCTTGTGGAACGACTGCACTATCAGGTGCGAAGACATCTGCTGACCATGCATCCATCTCACTGAGCCTGGGAAAGTACAAGCTTGATGAAGCAGACACTGAGACAAACGTTAAAATTCTTTCCAAGTTTTGAATATATGAAAAGATGCTTGAACATAGAACATATAACATAGAAAAATACAGCGCAGTACAGGCCCATTGGCCCACGATGTTGCACCGATCCAAGCCCACCTAACCTACACTAGCCCACTATCCTCCATATGCCTATCCAATGCCCGTTTAAATGCCCATAAAGAAGGAAAGTCCACCACTGCTACTGGCAGGGCATTTCATGAACTCACGACTCGCTGAGTAAAGAATCTACCCCGAACATTTGTCCTCTACCTACCACGCCTTAATTTAAAGCTACGCCCCCTCGTAATAGCTGACTCCATGCGTGGAAAAAGGTTCTCATGGTCGACTCTATCTAAACCTCTAATCATCCTATACACCTCTATCAAGTCACCCCTAAACCTTCTTTTCTCCAATGAAAACAACCCCAAGTGCCTCAGCCTTTCCTCATACGATCTTCCTACCATACCAGGCAACATCCTGGTAAACCTCCTCTGCACCCGTTCCAGTGCCTCCACATCCTTCCTATAGAATGGCGACCACAACTGCACACAATACCCCAGTTGCGGCCGCACCAGAGTCTTATACAACTGCAACATGACCTCAGTACTCCGGAACTCAATTCCACTAACAATAAAAGCCAGTCCGCCATATGCCTTCTTCACGCACTATTTCCTGGGTGGCAACTTTCAGAAATCTGTATACATGGACACCAAGATCCCTCTGGTCATCCACACTACCAAGTATCCGACCATTAGCCCAGTACCTCATCTTCTTGTTACTCTTACCAAAGTGAGTCACTTCAGACTTGCCTACATTGAACTCCATTTGCCACCTTTCTGCCCAGTTCTGCAGCTTATCTATATCCCGCTGTAAACTGACACAACCTTCCTCACTGTCAACAACTCCACTGACATTCGCATCATTCGCAAACTTGCTCACCCAACCTTCTAGCCCCTCCTACATGTCATTTATATAAATGTCAAACAGCAATGGTCCAAAAACAGGTCTTTGCGGAACATCCTTATTAACTGCACTCCAAGATGAATCTTTACCATTATTTACTACCCTCTGTCTTCTTCCAGCCAGCAAATTCCTAATCCAAACCTCCAACTCACCCTCAATGCCATACCTTCGTATTTTTTGCAGTAGCCTACCATGGGGAACCTTATCAAATGCCTTACTAAAATCCATATACACCACATCTACGGCTTTACCCTCGTCCACCTCCTTAGTAACCTTCTCACAGAATGCAATAAGGTTTGTGAGGCACAACCTGCCCTTCACAAAACCATGTTGACTATCCTTGATCACATTATTCCTATCCAGATGTTCATAAATCCTATCCCTTACAATTCTCTCTAAGACTTTGCCACAACAGAAGTGAGACTCACCAGCCTACAGTTACAAGGGTTATCCCTACTCCCCTTCTTGAACAAGGGCACCACATTTGTTATCCTCCAGTCTTCTGGCACTAATCCTGTAGACAACGAGGACATAAAAGTCAAGGCCAATGGCTCTGCAATCTCCTCACTTGCTTCCCAGGGAATCCTAGGATAAATGGCATCAGGTCCATGGAACTTATCTATTTTCACCCTTTCCAGAATTTCCAACGTACCTCTCTTCCCTACATACCTCAAAGCCATCCATTCTAATTAATTGTGACTCAGTATTCACATCGGCAACAATGTTCTGTTCCTGAGTGAATACTGACGAAAAGTATTCATTCAGTGTCTCCCCAATCTCTTCAGCCTCCACACGCAACTTCCCACTACTATCCTTGATTGTACCTATTCCTACCCTAGTCATTTTTATATTCCTGACATCCATATAGAAAGCCTTAGGGTTTCCCTAATCCTACCAATTAAGGACTTTTCATGTCCCCTCCTTTCTGTTTTTACCTCTCTCTTCAGATCCTTCCTGGCTACCTTATAACTATCAATCACCCCAATTGAACCTTCACGCCTCATCTTTACATAGGCTGCCCTCTTCCCATTAACAAGGGATTCCAATTCCTTATTAAACCATGGCTCCCTCACACGACCCTTTCCTCTCTGCCTCCAGGTACATACTTATCAAGGACACTCAATAGTTGCTCCTTGAACAAGCTCCACATATCAATTGCGCCCTTCCCTTGAAGCCTACTTTTCCAAGCGAAGCATCCAAAGTCGTGCCTCACCGCATCATAATTTCCCTGCCCCCATCTATAACTCTTGCCTTGCAGTGCACACTTATCCCTCTCCATCACTAGAGTAAAAGTCACCGAATTGTGGTCACTGTCCCCAAAGTGCTCACATACCTCCAATTCTAACACCTGACCTGGTTCGTTACCCAGAACCAAATCCAGTATGGCCTCACCTCTTGTTGGTCTGTCTACATATTGTGTCAGGAAACCCTCCTGCACACATTGGACAAACACCGACCCATCTAACGAACTCGAGATAAAGCTTTCCCAGTCAATATCTGGAAAGTTAAAGACCCCATAACAACCACCCTATTACTTTCACTCTTCTCCTGAATCATCCTCGCAATCCTTTCTTCAACGTCTCTAGGACTATTAGGAGTCCTGTAGAAAACTCCTAACAGGGTGACCTCACCATTCCTATTCCGAACCTCAGCCCAAACTACCTCAGATGGCGAGTCTTCATCCATCGTCCTTTCCACCGCTGTAATACTATCTTTGACAAGCAGTGCCACACATGCTCCTCTTTTACCCCCACCTCTGACCCTACTAAAACATTTAAAGCCTGGAACACGCAACAGCCAATCCTGTCCCTGTTCTACCCATGTCACCGTAATAGCCACAACACCGATATCCCAGGTACCAACCCACGCAAGTTCACCTACCTTATTTCATATACTTCTTGCATTGAAGTATACACACTTCAAGCCATTTTCCTGTTTACAGGCACCCTCATTTGAGATTGATGCCATGTTCCTAACCTCCCTACACTCCAGGTCCTGCACCCTAAAGCTACAGTCTAGGTTCCCATGCCCCTGCAGAGTTAGATTAAACAACCCCGAAGAGCACTAGCAAACCTCCCCCCAAGGACACTGGTGCCCCTCAGGTTCAGGTTTAGACAATCCTCTTTATAGAGGTCCCACCTTCTCCAGAAAGAACGCCAGTTATCCAGATGCTGGAATCCCTCCCTCATGCACCATTCCTGTAACCACGCATTTAACTGTTCTCTCTCCCTATCCCTCGACTCTCTATCACGTGGCACGGGTAACAAACCAGAGACAACAACTTTGTTTGTTCTAACTCTGAGCTTCCAACTTAGCTCCCTGAAAGCCTGCCTAATATCCTCAGCCCTATTCCTACCTATGTCATTGGTGCCAATGTGGACCACGACTTCGGGCTTCTCCCCCTCCCCCTTAAGGACCCCGAAAACACGATCACCCTGGCACCTGGGAGGCATCATACCAAACGTGAGTCTCTCTCGCCCCCACAAAACCGCCTATCTGTGCCCCGAACTATTGAGTCCCCAATAACTATTGCTCTGCTCTTCTCCACCCTTCCTTTCTGAGCAACGGGGACAGGCTCCGTGCCAAAGGCCTGAACCCCATTGCTTACCTCTGGTAAGTCGTCGTCCCCACAAGTCTGTGGCACGGTGGGTTAGAGAAGGATACAGAAAATCTCTCGGAAATACCACAGGATCATGCGACATGTGCAACGAAACCCGGAAAGCATGCATTTCAGTGACATGTTAGTATCTGGAAGATTGAGTATTGATGGGTCTGATGGACCAGCTGTCCTTCATACCAGAATTCCGCAGGAAGATCTATCGATTGTGTTGCCAATCAATTTATTCTTCCCTATTCACTTTCAAAGATCATAAATGCATTCCATTGATGCAAAAACGGAAGAAGAGGGACAATGGAGAATTACAGACCATAAAACCTTTCATCAATGAGAAGGAATTTATTATAAAGAATGTGATATTTGATACTCAGAAAGTAAGGGCATTCGGAGCAGCACCTGAAAATAGGAAGTTTAAAATTATATCTGAATTCATTTCAAGCATGCAGGTGATGAAACGTCGTCTCGATTGCAATATTATTTTTTCTCTCTTTCCATGGATGCTATCTGACTGGCTGTGATCCCGACTATTTGTTGTTTTCAGTACAGATATCAGCATCTGATCCGACTCAAAGTAAGGACATATTGCAACACTGACACCGTGTTCATGAGACTGTATCTGGTGACTATGTATAGTTTTGGTGTCGTGATGCAAAGCATCATATATTGACTATATTTGCTGTATGGAATTCTCCAGATTAATTCCTCAGATGCCAAGATTGTCTGATGAGTGAACTCGGTCTTTGTTGTCAACAGTTTCAAGGAATGAGAGGTGATCGCAGTGAAACTTAGGAAAATCACATGGAGGAGATTGTCAACCACAGGACCCGGAGAACTGTTGGCAAGCAAGCTTCGGTAGAATCCCAGTATCTTCTAAGCATACATCAAATGTAACAAAATAACCACCGGACCTGCCAGAGAAACAAACAACAATTAATGTGGTTCCACTGGATGGGAAATATATCAGGGATGTAATAGATAACCATAGAGAAGTCAGTATCAAATCATTGCTTAGGAATGTATTGGAGAAACTACGAAAAGGAGATAAAAGATTTCCATTTCGAGGCAATATTTGAAAAACGATAGTGATGATAACGTTAACGGAATTTAGCAATGTGCAACAACTTTGATTAAATTTGTTTGAGATTCTCGCCTCATTAGTTCGTTCAAAACCCCAAATAGGAAACAAATTTAAAAAAGCAAAATATTATTATAATATGACCATTTTAACACATTACATTCGAAAATATTTTAGTGCAGGAGACAGTGGGTCGTATTTGAAGCCATTTTTCATCAGGAGAACAAGGCCTCCTGGTCTGCTACAGGGATCAGCGCTGTGTTGCGCATTATGTGTGATATTTCTGAATAATGTAGAGATCAATATGAATGGGGGGTGTAATAAGTACATTCGCGCATTCCCTGCAAAGGGAGTTGTCACGGATATCCACACAGCCATTGTGCTACAGGAATATATGGAAGCAATGGTCAGACTGGCAGTTCAATGGCAGATGAAATGTAACTCCATTAAATATGAAGTCATTCACCGAAGAAGAAGGAATGAGGCGGCGAGTACTCAAAGAATGGCAGCGCATTAGCCAGCTGAAGAGGCGATTCTCCATGGATTCCTGAAGTGAATGGACAGGCTAATGGACAAGTTAAAGAAGGTGTAAGGTACCGTAGGCATCGTGTTTATTTATGAAGCCATTGATTAAAATGCCAATACAGGACATTGTTTATGCCAAGATGGCATACTGGGTCTCGTTCTTCTTGTCGCATCACAGGAAGGATGTGATTGTGTTATAGAGGTGATTAACCATGATGTTCCCTGGGTTGGAGCATATCAGCTATTAAGAGAGGCTGGATAAGACCTTGTTGTTTCCTTTGGAGCAGAGATGTCTAAGGGGGACGTGCTTCAGAGTTACCAGTTTATGAGTGAAATGGTTATGATGGATAGACAGCAGTTGATGGTTCAAGGCAAAGGGCGAGGAACAAGGGAGAACACTTTGGAAATGAAGTGTTTGATGTAAAAAGAGGACTGGAAGATCTATTTTCTTTCAAATTCTATTGGAGTCTGGAATGTACTTCCTGAGAGAGGAGACGTCACAGGTCAGCTCACAACTGTCCAAACGTACTTGCACGAGCACCTGAAGTGTGATAACATTCTCGGCTAAGGCCCTCATCTTTGAATGTCGGTCTAATGATGATCGTTTTGTATTTCCGTCTGGTATCTGTGATTATGGAAGGTCAATCATTGTGTAGGTTGAGTCTGGAACTTATGGATTTCTAAAGAGTGTTTGCGCAGTGTGCAAAAGCGTGGACTTTAACAGCTTCTAAAAGTGTTCCAATGGCAAAGGCTGGATAAAGCAACTGCACCCTTGTTACAGTCTGAAACCAATGAATTGAGATTGGAGAGCAGGGAAATGGCTGAACAATGAAACAGCCACTTCCGTTCTGTCTTCGAAGAAGGAAACATCAAAACAAAACGATTCCCAACAATACTGGTAAATCTCCGTCTGGTGTGCAAAAATAAAAATAATTTATTGAATAAACAGTTTTGGAGAAATTATTGGAACTGAAAGTAATCAGCAGAGACAAAGTCAATATAGATTGATGAAGCAGAAATTCCATTTGAAAAACTGACTTACCGATAAATTACAGAAAACCAGTTTGCAATATGTTTGGATTTTGAAAAGGATCATTGTTAATGTCTTTATCTCATTGGTAAAGATCAAATCCTATTGGATTGGGGCTAATATAAAGAAATTGTTGAAGAATAGTTGAGTTGGCATGGAACTGTGTGTAGAATTTTCATTTTCTTGACACATGTCTTTTGCAGTAAAAATACAATAAAATAGGGCGAATGTTTTCATTTGTTAACAGAAAACCTGTCATTTTGAGCAGTATAAGAACAAGGAAATAGGGAGATTTTAGACTGGCGGGAGTCCATCAATCCTGCGGCAAATCATGAACATTGATGATTCCTGCACCGCCATCCTACAAGCAATACCTCGGTTCCATCTACATTGGAGACCATTGCTGTCAAATTTGCTAATCCACGTGGGCCATCTTGTGCTACTGATATTCTCTCGACGACCATGCAGCAGCCACTAGATGGACGTTTGCTGGCTGAGGTTCCAGCTCAGCGAGCTAACCTACACCCAGAAACTGAACCTGAGGTACAAATCTTACGAAAAAGCGGTAGCAGCCACTGATTGCACGTCTGCTGTCTGTTTCACAAAAGCCAGTAATGACTCACTCTCCTGTGCACTGGGTCCAGTCGATGTTCGCACTCTGCGCCCTCCTGAAGAACCGCCCATTGGCCCATCTCGAAGTCCACAATTGTGCCCATTTCCAGGTCCACATTGTGGACACATCTCGAAGTCTACAACCTGGGCCAATCTCGAAGTTCTCAAAATGGATTTATCTCTATGTGCACACTCCAGGCCGTGGTCTAGGCCTACTCGTTGGCCCCAGCTCAAAACAAGTTGATGTGCACATTTTTCAGATTAGATTCCCAATAGTTTGGAAACGGGCTCTTCAGCCCAACAAGTTCACACTGACCCTCCGAAGAGTCACCAACCAGACTTATTTACCTCTGATTGATGCACAAAAACAGTCAAATAGCCATGAACAATTCACCTGACTTTGCACTTTGGGAGGAAACTGGAACACCCAGAGGAAACCCACGCAGGCGCGTGGAGAATGTGCAAACTGCACGCAGACAGTTTTGGGCGATCGCCACCATCCAAGTGATGACAGAGCTGAGATTTAACTAAGTAAAAGACAAAAAACAAGAAACTGAAGGAAAAAATGCAAATTCAATCAGAGTGGCCAACCTGCAGCACAGGACTCCTCCACGACCACTATCTTTCATTAGAAACACTGGAATAAAGGAATATTCAATTTGGAGTGAAAGGCTCATGGGATGTCATACAGATTGGTGCTTGGGGGCTACCGATCCGTAATACTTATCAACATTTTTTTGAGAGAATCAAATGCATTGTTTCCAAGTCTGCAGAGAGGATGTATTGCTGAACAGTGGGACATAGAACATAGAATAAAAAACAATATAGCGCAGAACAGACACTTCGGCCCTCAATGTTCCGGCAACCTGTGAACTCTTCCCAGCTCGTCCCCCTACACTGTCCAAAAATCAGCCGTGTCCTTATTTCGCTAATGTGACTGAGTTGACGACCTTAGCAGGTAGGACATTTCACGCCCTTAGTCTATCTGCGTGAAGAACTTGCCTCTGACATCTGTCTTTGGTCTATCATCCCTCAATTTGTAGTTGGGCCGTCTCGTACTAGCTGACGTCATCATCCTAGGAAAATGTCTTTCACTGTCTGCGCTATCTCATCCTCTGATAATCTTGTACGTCTTGGGGTGCTGGTTCACACTCGTTGCAATTTGAGACGCAGGTGGATAACATAGTGAAGAGGGCGTTTGCTATGCTTTCCTTTATTGGTCATAACATAGCGTATAGGAATTGGGTGGTCATGTTTTGGCCAATTTTGGAATATTTTGTGCAATTCTGATTTTTTCAATTGGAAAGATTTCGCGGAACTTGAAATGGTTTGAAAAAGAAATGCAAAGTTGTTGTGAGGGTTGGAAGATTAGATCGACAGGGAGAGGCTTCAAAGGCTGGAGCTGTTTGAAACATATTGCTCGTAAAAGAGACTTAGGCTCCTTGTTTTGTTTGTTTCTGCACAGACCTCGGAATTCCAGTGGAGTGAGTTCTGAAGATAGACGTCAATAATGGGAATGGCAATTTCACGCTGATTAGTGTACATAGACCAAGATGGGGCTAGCTATAACATTGAACTGGTCTTGAATCTCCTTGTGCAGCAGTCATTGTTGGCATCATTACAGGACAGAACGTAGTAAGGAAGATAAATACTGTTTTGACTTCGATTTTGGGGATCTGAGTTCAGGGGTAAGAGTGACTTACCATAACTGTGCACAGTCTTGGTGAAATGCATCGCGAACACTGTACAGTATATGTGCAATTCTGGTTGCCTTACCGAATAAGGGACAAACCGAATAAGGGACAAGTGCACTGAAGGAGGTCCATCTGATCACTGTGATGAGAAGCTTATTGTGTGAGCACGGTTTGGGCCTACTGGGTCAGTCTTATATGAGATTGCGGAAAATGAGTGGAGATCTCACGAAAATATATAAATATCTGACGAGGTGAGACAGATTGGAAACAGGGCTGATAAGTCCCCTGCCTGGGACGTCTCAAACAAGGGACCACATTCTTAAGTTTAAGCAGGACACTCTTCGTTGAAATGAGGATAAAGGTTTGCACTCAGAGACTGGTGGACCTGGAGAATTCTCCCCCACATAATGCTGAGAAGCCAAGATACTGAATATAAATGAGGAGATCTCAACTCTCAATTTATGAGGAGAGGACATGTCTGGTTTTGGGATAGTGGCGTAATCATCACTTTATTTCCTGGGGAAGCAAAATTGATGGACAGAAGTGATAACTAAAGACCCTATTTTACATTTTTTTCCGATAGCTAATCACAAGGGATATGAGCATGTTGTGGGATAAGTACACTGAAGAGAAATTCGGTCATGAAATTGAATGGGCGAACATACAATGGGTTGGATGACCTGATCCTTCTCCTGTCACCGTGCAGTCTGTAAATTTTGTCATAAGTTCTCAGATCTGACGAAGACGTCTCTGCAGTGTCGCCAGAACTGTAACTCTCATCCCCTTTTCTGATACCGAGGCTGTTGCCGTGTGTTCTACCTGGTTTGATCTTTTCATACATTGCACCAGTTTAGGTGTCTTGATTGGCCATTTCAGACACCATTGAAGAGTTTATCACATACCTGTTTCCTGAAAGTACATTGGTAAAGTAAATTGGTATTTGCAATGGATATTGGCTTCGCGTGCACAATAACTGCCAGGAGATTTTAAATCTCTAAATTTTGTTACTTGTTTTTAACATCCAACAGCTGCCAGAGCGTCAGCCTGGGTCCGTATTATGATTCCAATAGCATTTCCACAACAGTACCATTTACAAATGGATACTTACCAGAAATCACACTGAGCAGATTATATTTCATTGTTGCTCCCATACTCCCTCCATCTCTCACTCTGAACCCTCCAAGTCACTCTCACAATACAAAACTTATCTAGCCCTGTCCCCATCTCTCTCTCTCCCCTCGCTCCTTTTCTCTCTCCCTCCCTCTCGTTCACTCATGTGTCACTCACTCCTCCTTCTCTTTCTCACTCTTTCTCCCTCTCTCTCGCTTCTCTCTCTCTATAACCCAGGACATCTCTCTCCCACTCTATTCCCTCCCTCTCTGTCTCACTTATTCTCCCAATCCTTATCTCTCCCTCCCTCTCTCACTCGCTCCCTCTACTGATCCTTCCACCACACTCCAGCTCAGCTTCTCTCTCGCCATTCTCTATCAACCCCTACTCTCTACCCCTCTACCTGCCTCACCCTCTCCTCCTTCATCCACTTTCCCTCTCCATCCACACTCTCTCCCACATCCAATTTCTCTCCTTCTCCCCTCTCTCTCCTCCCCTCTCTCCCCTTTCTCTCTCTCTCTCATACCTCCAGCGCTCTCCCCTTCCTTACAATCATCTGTCTCCCTCTCCTGCTCTCTCTCCAATTCCTTTCTTTATCTCTCCATCCCCCATTGCTCTGTCTCTCCCCCTCTGTCTCTATCACCTCCCTGGATTTCTCAATTCTCCATCTCACTCTCCTTTCCTCCTCCTCCGTCTCTCTTCCCCCCATGGCTGCTATGTATTCCTATATCTCCCTCCCCATCTCTCTACCCCTGCCAACTCCATCTCTTTCTCCCCGCCGATATCTCTGTCATCCTCTCTCTCTCGCTTTCTCCTACCCACGTCCCTCTATCGTTCTTACTTCCTCTCCTTTCCCTCTGTCTCCCTAGCCCTCATTCTCTATCACTCTGCCTCCTGCCTCTCTCTTTCTCGCAGCCCAGCTTCTCCGCCTCTCTCTCTGTCACTCTCTCTTTTCCTCTCTCTACTACATCCGTCTCTCTAACCGTCCTCTCTCTCCCCCTCCACTCCCGCTCTTTCTCGACCTTTGATTTCCCCACCTCTTTCTCGCTCATCTCATCAAACTCTATCTCGCTCTTTCCATCTCTCCCTCCGTCTACTCGTTCCCTCATATTCCCACCTCCTTACCACATCACCCTTTCCTCTCGACTCCCTCAATCCCAACTCTCCCTTTATTCAACTCCATCCACCCTCGGTCTCTCTCGTGGCAGCCTTACTGTCGCTATAGCCATCACTCTCACTCTCTTACTCCCTTTCTCTTTCGTTCTCCCTATCTGTGTCCCCTTCTCTCTCTCCGCCACCCTCCCTCTCCTTCTGTCTCTCTCATTCTTCTCTCCATCTCTTTCTCCCTCCTCACTCTCTCTACCCCGCTCTCTGTAGCCCGCATCCTCCCTTATCTTACTCACTCTCTTTCTCTCCCCATATCTCTGTCTCGAGCTTCCGTCTCTCTCTGTCATGCCCTTCATCTCTCTTCAGCATTCTCCCTCTCTTCAGCCCAGGCCTACTTCTCTCCATCACCTTCCTTTTCTTTCCCCTCCCCTCACTCGTCCTCTCCTTCTCTCTCCACCCTCCCTCTTTCTCATCTCTCCCTCAGTCTCCCCCTCTCTGAATCCCACTGCTGTCTCTCTCAACAATCTCTGTGGCCCTCTCTGTCTCCAAACTGCTCTGCCTCTTTTGCTGTCGTTCCCTCCACCCTCTCTCCCTCGTCTCCTATCTCAGGCTGTACCTCTCCCTCTCTGTCCCCTTCCTCGCTCTCTCCTCCTCACTCTCTCTGCCACCGCCCAATCTCACTTTACCCTCCCTTTCTCTTTCTTCCTCCCCCTCTCTCAACTCCCCTCTTGCTCCTCTGTCTCTTCTCGTCTCACTCTTTCCATTCCCTCCTCTCTGTCTCCATTTCTACTCCTCACTCTCTCTCTTCTACTCAGTCCTGTCTGCCTCTTTTCCCTCATCCGTCCCGGTCTCTTTCTGCACCATCACCCCTCTCTCTGTCTCTCCACTTCTCTCTCTCTTCCCCCAGCTTTCCTCTCCCTCTTCCCCTACCTCCCCACATCACTCTCTCAACATACTCAAACTCTTTCGCCCCGTCTCTCCCCACTCCCACTATCTTTGTCTCCCACTCCCTCTCTTCTCTCTGACCCAGCTCGCTCTCTATCTCCCCTCCTCTCTGTCTCTCCCCAGAGCGCTCAATCTCTTACCCGCCTCTCTCTTTCACTCCTCCCATTCCTCGCTCTCTTACTCCCTCTCTCTGTCTCCCCTTCTCTCTCTCCCACCTCTAGAAACGCCAATTTATCTTCCACTCACGCGTTCACTTCCTCTCTCCCCTTCGCTCTCTCTCTCCCATGCTATATCTTTAGCTTGGTCACTTCCCCCTCACTCTCTCTCCCTCCCCATCGCTTTCACCCTCCTCACCCGGCCTCTCCGTCTCTGTCTCCCCTCCCTTTGGCTCCTCCACCCCTACTCCTCTCCCTTCTTCCTATCTCTCCCCTTCCCATTCGTTGAAAATCCATTTCTCCATCTGTTTTCATCCCCTCCCATGCGCTCGCAACCCTCCCATTGGCCCTCTCTCAAACCTCCCTTTGGCCCTCTCTCAACCTCCCTGTGGCCCTCTCTGTTTCTCTGTACCCTCTTTATTTCTGTTTCAATCCTCCCTCACTCCCCTTCCTCCCACTGACTCTTTCTTATCTTTTTCTATCACTTCTCCCCTCCCTCTCTCCCTTCCTAATCCTCTCTCTCTACCCCACACGGCGGTCATGTCTACCCCATCTTCCTCATACATCTCTCTATCCATGCCCACTCGTCCTCTCTCTTCCCGCCTGTATCTCTGTACTCATCTCTCTCTCTCTCCCTCCTGCCCACCTCGCTCTCTCGCTCTCACTTCCTCCCCTTCCCTCTACCACTCTATCTCCATCTCTCTCTCCTTCTGCCTCTCTTTTGCTCAGCCCTCCCTCTCTGATTCTCACTCTCTTAGTCTTGCTCTCTTCCTCTCCGTCCCATCTCCATCTCTCTTAACACTCCCTCTCTCCTCATGCCCTCCCTATCTTCCTCCCACCCCGATTTCCCCTACCCCTCTCTCGCTCTCCCCAATTTACTCTCTCTCTCCACACCTTCTTTTCTATACTTGGTTCCTCTGAATCCGGCCTCCCTATCTCGACGCCCCTCCCTCTATCCTCCCTCACTCTCAACCCTCCCTCTCTACCTAACCACCCTCGCTCTCTCTCGCCCCCTGCCTTAATGTCGCTATCCCCACAACTCTCAGTTTCTTACTCTCCATCTCATTCATCTCCCACCTTGTCTCCCGTCCTCTCTCTTCACCATTCCTCTCTGTATCCTCCTCTTCTCTGTCCCTCAACCGTCCATCTCTTTCTTGCTCCCTCTTTGCTCTCTCCCCCCGCGCTCTCTGTCTGACTTGCTCTCCCCTCTTCCGTTACTCGCTCTCCCCATCCCTCTCTCTCTACCCCCTCTCTGTTTGTGCCTCCACCTCCATCTCTCTCTAAACCACCCCCCTCTCTCTCAGCACCGCCCTTACTCTCTCCCTCATATTCCCCTACTTTTCCCCTCTCGCTCCTCCTCTCCTTGTCTTTCCACCCTCTCACTCTCCCTGTGCCTCTATATCCCAACTCCCTCCGTCTCTCTAACTCCACTGTTCGTTCTCTCACCCTCACTCTTCCTTGTCTCTCTCCAACCTCCTCTGTATCTCACTTTATCTTCCCTCATCCCTCTCTACCTCTCTCACTCCCTCTCTCCCGCCATCCATATCTTGTTTGCCCCCTCGTGCTCTCTCTCCCACTCTCCACTGCCTCCCTTTCCCATGTCTCTATTCTCTTCACATTCTTTCCATTCCCTCCTCTCTGTCTCCTTTCCGACTTCCTCTCTCTCTTTCTCTAATCACTCCCGGTCTCTCTCTGCCTCACCACTACTCTCTCTGTCTTTCCCCCTCTCTCTTCCTACAGATTTCCTCACTCTCTTCCACTCCTCTCCATCCCACTCTCTCACCACACTCAATCTCTCTCACATTGTCTCTTCACACTTTCTCTCTCTTTGTCTCCCACTCCCTCTCCGCATCGCTGTTTCCTCTCCATCTCTGCCTCCTCCTCCTCTCTGTCTCTCCCTCGAACTCAAACCGTTTTACCCGCCCCTCTCTACCACACCTCACATTCCTCTCTCTCATTCCCCCTTTCTGTTTCCAAATCCCTCTCTCCCTAACTAATCCATATCTCTCTCCTTCACCCTTACTCTCTTTCTCTCGCCTCTTCACTCTCTCTCCCAGCGCTCTCTCGCTTGCTCTCCACTCACCCCGCACTCTGTCTCTCCCCATCCCTCTCTCTCCTGCCTCTCTCTCCCTCCTTGTCTCCCCTCCCTCTATCTGTCCTCCTCCCTCTCTCCCTCACATATCGCTTTCCCCGTCTCTCCCCTTCCATTTTTGCCACCACCGCCTTGCTCCTCCTCACCTTTTACCTTCATCTCTCCTGCCCTCTCTCTCAACACATTCTCTGGCGGCCTCTCTCTCCATCCCACTCTCTCTCTCGCTCTCTCAAACCTCCTCCCTTTCTTTGTGTGCTTATACTTATCTCTCCCATCCTCCCACTCTCTCTGTGTCAACTATGTTCCCGCCCTCTCCCCGCCTCTCTGTCACTTTGTACAGATCTTTCACTCTTTGTCTCGCAACATGCCTCTGTTTTGTCGTTCCTGTCAATCTCTCTCTCCGCCAACTCACTGTCTCTCCCACCAAACTCTCTTTCCCTCTACCTCGCTCTTTCTCTCCTCCTTCTCTTTCTCCCTCCTCACCCTCTCTCTTGCTTTCTGTTCCCTCCTCCCTATCTTCCTTATACTCCTCTCTCCCATCCTACCACCCTTTCTCTCACCTCCTCCATTTCTCTCTCTTCCCCTTACTCATTCTCCCCTGTACCTCTGTCTCCCTCGCTGTCCCACAGTCCTTCTTTCTCTCGTTATCCCTCGACACCTTTCTATAACACCAGCCTCTCTCGTTCTGTCTCTCACAAATCCCCCTCTCTATTGCTCCTTCCTCCTTCTATCTCTCCCTCATTCAATCGATCTCCCAACATCCTTATCTCTCTTCCCGTCCCTCATGCTCTCACTCTCCCGCTCCCCCTCTCAATCTCTGCCTTTCCCCACTCTCTTCTCACACTGTCGCTCTGTCCCTTCCCCATCCGTCTCGTCTCCCATTCCTCCCACTCTCTCTTCTCCTCCACCCTGAATCCCTCTCTCTCCCCACTCTCTTTCTCTTCCCAAACTCTCCTCACCGCGCTCTCCCTTCTTTCTCTTTTGCTCGCTCGGTCTGCTCCACTCCCTCTCCATCTCTCCCTCAACCCGTCTGTCTCTCCCTTTCCGACTCAGTTCCCACTCCCGAACCGCCGCCATCACTCTCCCTTCTCTGTCTATCTCTCCCTTTCATTCCACCACCTGCATTTTTCCCTCTCTACATTCCTCCCTCTCGCTCTCTTACTCTTGCACATTCTCCATCACTCTGTCTCTCTCTCCCTAAATCTCCCGAGAATACACCCTCCATACTCCTTACCTTTCCCGCCTCACACACTCTACATCGTCTCTCTCCCTCTCATTCCCTCGCTCTTGCACTTCCGCTCCTCTCTTTCAAACTGTCTCTCTCTCCACCCTCTCTCTCCACGCCTCTCTTTATCTCCCCCCTCTGTCTGTCTGTATGTCTGTCTCTCTCACTTTCGCCTCCGTCTCCCTCTCTCCTGCCACCCTCTGTCTAACTGCATGACAGTCTCTTCCCTCACTGTCTTCCTATCGCTGTCGTTCTACCCACCTCTGTCTCTTCACTCCCCGTTCTCTCACCCCGCCTCCCTCTCTCCACACCACAACCTCTCTGCTACATCTATTCCTGTCTCTCACCTCGCTCTCTCTCCCCCTCAGCCCCTACAACACTTTCTCTCCCCCTCACTTCATCCTCGAGCGTCCCTTCCACTTTCTTTCTTCCCCTCTCTCTTCCATCTCTCTCCCACTCTGGCCCCTACCTCTCCCTCTTCTCTTTTGCCATTTCTCAGTTCCTTCCCCCTCCATCTTCCTCTCTCTCTGTCTCTCCTGCTTCATCTCTTCCACTCTCTCCCCTTTCCGTCCCACAATCATTCTCCACCTCCCTTCCCACTCTCTCTTTCCACTTCCCTACGTCTCTATTCTCTATACTCTCTCTCTCTCCTGTCGCTCTCCCTCTCGCACCCACCCCGCCGCTCGCGCTCTCCTGTCCTCTTCAATCTCTTTCTTCTCGTTCAAGGTCTCTCCCGCACACTCGACCTCCCATTTCTCTTCCCCAACAATTTCTCTCCTTCCTCCCTCTCCTCCCTCTCGCTCCCCTTTGCACTCTCCTCTCGCAATCTTTCCCACGCCACACTCTCTCTCTCCCTACTCCCTCTCACTCTGTCTCTCTTCTGCCCCTTAATATCTCTCCCTCCCCTCCCTCCCTCTCTCCCTCCAACTTATCACTCTCTTCCATTTCCCTCCCTTTCTCCCACCCTCTCCAACTATCCCAAACCTTCCTTTCCCTGTTACCTTCTCTCTCCTCTCTCTCTACGTTCTCCCACTTTCTCTCCCCTCTCCAACCGCCCTCACCCCTCAGCATTTCCCTCTTTTCCCTTCTCTCTCACACTGTTTCCATGCCTGTCTCTACTCTCTCCAAATCTACCCCTCCCTCCACCAATATTTTCTCTCCAGTACCCTACCACCCTCATAATCTTCCACCCGCCAATCTCCCAACCTCAACTCTCTACCATCTCTCTCTCTTTCCTGTCCCTCACACTCTCTCTCTCACACACACACCTTCCGTCCCTCTCACAGACAGAGAATACTGCATTCCGGTGGAGAAACTGCGGCATGTACGACAGAAAAAAGAGACAGTTTTGAAGACGGCAAGTGAAAGGGAGAGAGGAAGAGAAAGAGAGATTGTGCAGAGAGAGAGAGAGAAATAAGGTGTAAGAAGCTGGGAAGGGAGAGAACGAGTGATCGAGCGAGAGAGAGACACAGAGAGAGAGAGAGAGAGAGACGGACTTTGTTGAGTGGAGATTGGGAAAACGGGGTCGATGGATGATCTGTGCCGTAGTCCATGTATTGGTGGGGGTACCCAGTGGTGATAGCAAGGACTGGGTGAATTAAACTCAACTCCAGAGATCAGGCCCAATCCCCTCTTCTTCCCTGAAGATCAGTTCAGCTTCCTCAACACAAAGTCAAACAACAATATTGTTCACTCTGCTGCTCGGCGCTTCTTAATGAAGATTTTTATTGTTTACCAATTTATGTGATCGATACAGTAAATGCGATGGTCCCTTTCATAACTGGCCCCTGATCTAGGAGAGATATTGAAATGTGTCCCCGTAACCCTGCTGTGCGATAAGGTTGGATAAACCAGCCTGTTGCCATAGCAACGTGCGACTTCACCACTGAAATGTTGAACTGAAATTCGAAAATCCAGGATGGATTGATTAATGAGTGATTTTGATCGCTTGATAAATTTGGGTGAGGGGGTACTTCAGCACGTTCTTCAACTGCTTTCTGAACTTAGACTGTGTCAAGGCATAAATCGCAGTGTTTGTGCAGCAACTGAGGAGCTGCAGCATGACGCCCAATTCACGCACAAAGTCATGTGGATAGACAGGGATATCTGCAATATACCAAATATGGTACCATACAAAATACACCATTAACATTGACCATAACAGAATGAAATTGGCTGAGATAACAAACAGTAAAATCATGGATTTTTTTCGATTTCTCATTTCTGTGTCAGAACGAGGGTCCACATTTGTGTGAGCCCGGAGTCTTCTGCGGGCTTTGCTGGTCACTGTAATGTATCTGACGGTGAAAACATTGAGCAACAGAATCAGGAAAAATGGCAGAGCCGGGGTGAGAATATTGTGATCCAGAACTCAATTGTGATCCAGACACGGGAATCATAAACACCGATTGCACCCACACAAAACCAGGGTGTGTGCCCCAGCCGATACCGAGTTGCGAGCATAAAATACCAGAAAATATTCTTTAAACAACTCAGTACAGTCACTGTTCCCAGAACCACAGCCGCCGTGTTCTCACTGCAATATTTACTTTTTAGTTTCTGGCAACAAATGGCCACAAATCGATTAAAAGTGAAAGTGACGGTGAACCAGACAGAGCAGTCAGTGGCTGCATAAAGCAGGACGGCGTGGATATTACACACGGGGATGGACTCCAGGAAATAAAACTTTTCATTATAAACAATGGGAATGTGTCTCATTATAAGGTCGAGGATAATGACCAGTAGATCCGCCACTGCCATGGCCCCCAGGTAACGTCTGACACATGGAGACAATTCACAATCTTTATAAAGCAGAACGTAGATGGTCACTACGTTAACTGTGAGGAAGAAAAACAAATACATTATACATTAGCCTGTAGACAAAGTGACCAGTTTGACAGAGGGGCCAGTGAAATTTTCAAATGTGTCACCGTATTTAGAGATTTATGAAAATAAGTTGAGGTGGAATAACAATACGGAACGTCTGAATTGCTGGCAAAAATACATCGTAAAAAACAAAATGCCCTCCCTCCCTAAACACACAGAGACATATCCATAACAACAGGTGCTTTTTGGAATATTCCCACACAATCAATCACTCGAAAGCAGACACAAGTCACTTCCTTCCTGTTCCGAATAAGTTAAGTGAAATCGTTTCTGTTCTGCATGCTCTCTCGAAGATCCTTGAAGACAAATGGAGTTCGGAAAATTCTGTCTTTTCGACTAAATTGTGGGAAAAGATATGAAACGCTTTAACTGCCTGAGGGTACTTCGGAACATTATCTCCTTCTCCCTGGAACGGGATCTATTCCCTCGAGATCTTATCGTTTGCTCAATTCACTGAAGTCCAGCCGTTCACAAGTAATGTCAGGGACAAAATGTTCCAGGCAACGACAGTTAAAAAATGGCGGGTTTAGAATATGACGGGGAATGTCAGTTTTCGAAAGTTTAGTACAGAATGTTCCGGGAAATGTCAGTTGTAGAATGTTGGGTACAAAATATTCCAGGGAATGTCAGTTATGCAATGTTGGGTAGAGAATGTTCCGGGGAATGTCAGTTATAGAATATCGGGTGCAGGATATTCCTCGCAATGGCAGTTATACAACGTTCTTCACAGACTTTTCCGGGAAAATTCCTTTTTAGAATGTTGAGTATATAATGTTCCGGGGAATATCAGTTATACAATGTCCGGTACATTATGTTCTAGGAAATCTTCTGAAGGTATAGCAGCACACTTCCCAACCATTCCCTACGCTATCTTGATGACATTATCGGCCACACAGTTCATAAACATTAACATCATATTGCACCCCGACCTCAAATTCACTTGGACCATCTCAGAAACCTTTCCCCACTCACTTCCTGCACCTCTCCAACTCCATCAATGGTGACAGACTCAACTTTGCATCTTGTAGCTCACTGACACCCACAGCTCCCTGGAATATACACGCACCCACCCTGCCTCCTGTCAAACGCCATCTCTTATTCTGAATTCCTTCACTTCCAAAGCATGTGCTCCCAGGATGACCAATTTCAATAAGAAAATCCCAGAGGGCCTCCTTCTTCAAAGATCACATTTTCCTCTCGAAAATGGTGGATAATGCCTTCCAGCGCATCGTCTCTAGATCTCTCCACTCTTGAAAACTCAAACCCCCTCTCCCACCAAAACAATGTCAGGGTGCCCTGGTCCTCATCATCCACCGCAACAAACAGCGGACACCACACATCATCCTTCGCCGTTTCTTCCACGTACAGTCGGACACCATCATCAGAGACATATTTCCCGGCCCATAATTATCAGCTTTCTGGAGAGACCATTTCCTCTGCTGCTCCCCTGTCAGGTCCCGCCGCCCCCCTCCCCCTCCCCCCCAACTCCCCCACCAGTCTACCCACCAATCCTGGCACCTTCCAATACCACCACAGGAAGTGCAAAACCGACAGCCATATTTCCCCCGCACCTCCGTTCAAGGCCCTAAAGGATCTTTTCACATCTGGCATACATTTTTGCAGCTCCACACATTTGTACCCGTCGATCCCGATGTGGACTCCTCGACATTTGGGAGACAGGATGGCAACTTATGGATCGTTTCAGAGAATATCTCTGGGACAAAAGGATCAACTATCCCAACCGCCCAATGGCTTTAAACTACATATCTCCCTCGGTTGGCATGGTGGCTCAGTGGTTATCATTGCTGCCTCACGGTGCCAGGGACCGTGATTCAATTCCAGCTTTCAGTGACTGCCTGAATGCGGTTTTCCTGTTTTCTTCCAGGTGTTCCGGTTTTTTCCCACAACCCGAAGATGTGCAGATTAGGTCAATTGGCCGTGTTAATTTGCCCGTATTTTTAAGGGATATGCAGGCATGCTGCATTAGTCAGTTGTCAATAAAGCTTACGGGAATGGGTTTCCATGAGGTCCGGTTCGGCGTGAAGGCGTGGAATTGTTGGGCCGAAGACCCGTTTCCACACTGTAGGAATTCAAAGTCAAACTCTCCCACGCCATCAAGGATATGCAGGTCCTTGGCCTCCTCCACCGCCAAAATGTGACCACCCGACTCCTGGAGAAAGAACTCCTCACATTCCACCTTGGGAAGAGATGTACATGTGTTTGCAAACGAAAGGACTGATTAGGGATCGTCAAAATGGGTTTGTGCGTGGGAAACCATGTCTCATAATCATGATCGAGTTTTTTTGAAGAAGTAACAAAGGGGATTCTTGAGGAAAGAGCGTTAGATGTGATCTATACGGACTTCAGTAAGACGTTCGACAAGATTCTCCATGGGCGACTGGTGAGCAAGGTTAGATCTCACGGAATACAGGGAGAACGAGCCATTTATTACAGAACTGAGTCAAAGGTAGAAGACAGAGGATGGAGGTGGAGTATTGTTTTTAAGACCGAAGGCCTATGACTGTTGGAGTGGCACAGGGATCGGTGCTAGGTCTACGCATTTTCGTCATTTATATAAATGATTTGGATGTGTGAATATGTGGTACAGTTAGGAGCTTGCAGAAGACACCTGAATTGGCAGTGTAGTGGACTGGGAAGAGGGTTACCTTATGATCTTGACCAGATGGGCTAATGGGCTGAGAAGTGGCAGATAGAGTTTATTTCAGATAAATGCGACGTGCTGCTTTTTGGGAAAGCAAATCTTCGCAGCACCTATACACTTGTATATCTATTCGTGGTGATTAAGCCAGAGAGCGATAAGTTCAGTGAGCGATTCACTCGCCCTGGAAGCAAGCAACAAAGTTAATCCCATCAACACCGATATTTTTGATGGGGACATGCTGCACTGCAAAGCATCTATACACCGCGATGACAATGATGAACCATATGAGAAGAAGTGGTTCACGAGATTGGTTAAACCAGATCAGTTTTTATTGTGCGAGTATTTCTTGGAGTAATCACAGATGTGCAATCAGTGTGAACTGATGCAAAATATCTGTAATGGCAAGTAGACCCTAATCATTTTGATGTAGAAGGGTTCGCTTCTCACGTGTCACTGGCACAGGCGTCCGGTGACAGGTGGCAGGATTTGAGACCATGGGCGCTAAAGGCACAAAGAACGAAATACTGGATCTTCAGGGATGATGCGAGTATCTGGTTCAATGCAGATATGCGGACATATAAGAAGAAACTTAATTGGCTAAATCAGGCACATAGGTAACACCCGCCAGACCTGAAAAGCTAGGAGCGTAGCCTGGCGTTTCCCGAACATAGAAGTCTCTGACCCAAGATTAAAAACGGTCCGTACTGAGTTGTGGGCAAAAGGCAAACATAATGTTCGGCTCATACGGGGCTGTGAGCCCATAATGATAAGTCCGAAGTCTGAGTATCGTCCTTGCTGAACTGAATACCCCTTAAAACCCGAGGCCATTTAAGGAATTACGCCAGTCTTTGAATTCCTCCTAAAGGCTGGAGTGATAATCCCCTTGGAAAACTCACCAGTGAGAACGCCCACCGTTCCAGTCAAAAAGGCAAACTTTCTCGGTGAATCAGAGGCAGTCAATAATGCTGTTGTCGCACACGACCTCAAACGTTCCCAACCCCTATACTATATGAGCTCAAATTCCAGCGGACAGTAAATTGTTCTCTGCTGTTGATTTCGCAAATGCCTTCTTTTGTGTACTGGTGCACCCAGATAGTCAATTCTGGTTCACTTTTTCATTCAAATAGAAATCATATACTTTCAGCCGACGTTGTCAAGGTTAGTGTGAGTCCCCCACAATATATATAATGAGGCTCTACATCGGGATTTGGTAACTCATGCTTCTGCAGTATGGAGACGATTGCTGAATAGCGGCACCGACAGAGGAACAATGTGAGAAGGATACCCTTGCGTTGCCCTGCCCTCTAGCGAGGGAAGGGCACAAAGTCAGTCTCACAAAGCTAAAATTTGGGAAACAACAGGTGAAGTTCTAAGGTCACTTAATATCTGAGCAAGGGAAGGCCATTGGTCAAGATAGAGTTCAAGCAATCCAGCAAATTCCAAAGCCTCACACAAAGAAACAATTACTATCCGTTTGGGGCATGCGTTCCCACTGTCGAATGTTTAGTCCACATTACGCAACCCTTGAGGCACCCCTAAGTGACATATCCCATGGCAAAGGGTTACAGAACCAGAGTCCGTTGCAGTCGACCCCAGCGGCAGGGGATGCCTTTGTTGAATTTTAAAAAGTGCTCCAAATTACACCGACACTGGGAATTCCGAATCCAAACAAGCCTTTTCTTCAAACGGTAGATGAGAATCTTGGCTGCATGACACCTGCGCTTCTGAAGGATCATGGAGGGAAATTGAAGCCAGTATCATATGTTTCGGCTAAACTGGACCCCATAGCGGCAGGATTGCCTAAATGCCTGCGAGCTGTGGCTGCAGCTGAAAAGGCTGCTGTAGCGTCCAGGGATATATTCGGCTATGGTGAATTAACACTCCTGGCAGATGCAATATCCTCAATGCATTCCGAGCAAAAGACCGCACACGTGTCGCCAGCACGTTGGCTCACATGTAATACTGTGTTATTGGAGATGCCTAACATTACAATAAAGCGATGTAACGACCTTAACCCTGCTAGCCTTCTCCCACAGAAGAAGATGGAAACCCAGATGCTTGTGTCGCTGTAACTCTGAAATTTGCAGCCCTAGACTGGATTTTCAGGATTTGCCACTTTCAAATCCAGATATCAAGTCTTTTATTGTGGATGGGTCAGCATGGCGCAAGGAGACAGGCAGAAATTGTGTTGGGTATGCTGCTGTGACTGCCCACGACAAAGCAAACGGGGATCATTCCCTTCTCATCTGTCAGGGCAAGCAGAGGAGCTGATTGCCTTGACTGAGAAATGTAAATTGACTAAAGGAAGGACAGTGAATATTTACACCGATATCAGATACGCATTCGGGTTGTACATGATTTGTGGCACTCTGTGGACACACAGGGACCTCTTGCGCTCCACCGGGAAGCCCATCACACAACGCAGCTTGATTTCTGACCTCCTGGAAGTGGTCCTGTTGCCTCATGCAATGTCAGTGTGTAAATGTGTAGCACACCAAAAAATAATGATTCGATTTCTCAAGGCAATGCGAGGACAGCCTCAGCGGCAAGAACGACAGCCCAGCAGCCGATAGACATGTGTACGACAAAAATCTGTACCCCAACAGCCGACGTACAGCAGTTACAGTCCCAGGCCATGCCAGACGAAAAGCGTGAGTGGATGAAAGCAGAATGCAGTGTGAGGGAAGGAGTATGGTATGGGTCCAATGGTAAACCCTGTCTACCACGATCATTATTTCCATTTCATGCCAAACTGACACACGGTTAGGAACATGTGTCAAAAGAAGGGACGTATGGTACTATTCCGGCACACTCATACACGAAGGGACTTACTCATTACTCCCAGAAATATGGTGAACGTTGTGTATTCTGTGCCACTAATAATGTGTGGAGGGGAATACAGATGGGTCAGGCAGCACAACCTCAATCCCCAAAACCCTTTGAACATTTGCAGATGCATTTGATTGAACTTAAGCCCAACAAGGGGAAACGGTATTATCTGGGAATAGTTGATACGTTTTCCAAATGGATGGAAACGTTCCCCCCTTCTAAACCGGATGCCAGTGTAGCAGCCAACGCTTTGATAAGTGAGATAATTCCGAGATAGGGCATCCCTGAAAGGCTTGTAGCGACATTGGGAGTATGAATGGGATAATAAATATTTATGCAGGGATTCTTACGGGCACTTAGTAGCATCCAGCACGGTCAATGGGGCACCTGACACTCGAAATAGGTATTCTACGATCAAGGTAGGAGGTACCAGGGCATGAGTGATAATATGCAAGACTCAGAAGAGCTATGAGGGATTCTGGTGGTGTGCTATAGATAGAGCCTTCTCCGACATCCCTCGGCAGGTGAATTTCACATCCTACACACGGATGTTAAAAACACCATTTCGACTGTGACAATACATCTATTCTGGGACAAGCTAAGCAAGGACATGCCAGAGAATTCCTAGAGGCCTGGCACTCCAACCACAACGCCATAAACAAACACATTGCTCGAGATGCCATCTATCAACCCCTCAGAAAACGAACAGGAAATAACATCACCACAAACCCCAGGAACACCATCCAGGAAAAAGATATAAATAGAAATCAGGAGACAACAGCTTCGCTTCACTTGGAGGTCGCTACTGATGATGCTACCTCGCTAGGTAATGAAATGTCTGGATATCAAACCTACAGCTCAGCGAGCAAACCTACACACTAAACCTCAACCTGAGCTACAAACCTTCACAAACCTTGCAGGTGAATATAGTGTTACAGTCGCCCCCGCTGAAGATGCAGTACAGAGGATATAAGCATCCGGGCATGGCAACCAACCAAACCAGATCATGACCAACCCCAAGCAGGGCCGAGGGCATTAATGTCATGCCCAAACGTGAAGGAAGTCGGCCGAGGCTCGAGAGCGCATCTAACTCAGTATTCGAATTGGCTCCGCAGGAGATAAAGGACGTAAATGCGCCATTAGGTTCGGTGGTGCAGGAGCCATTGCAAGATGTGAAGGGAACAGAGCATGTGATTTGGCCTTAATACAACACCAGAGATTGGACGTTGGATATCCTTACTGGATATGTTTGCACACAGCCCAACGGTAGACTGCCGAACTACTCACAGAGATCCTGGTGAGAAATGTTAGCTGCATGCTTCTGCGGGCAGTGACCACCCTGATCCTGATAGGGGGAGCAATTAGGGCAACTCTCGCGCCACCACACGAACTCCAGGCTACCTGCAGTCCCAAGGCTGACAGTCTCCCGACCACAGCCTTTTGCACCAATCTTGCGAGACGACACTTGGGGATCGCTCAATGTACTACGACGTTGTGCTTGAACAATGATTCTTGCTCAGCAATCTATGTAAATGGTACCATCAGAAACATTGCTTGTTCCTTTATCAATAATGACACCATGATGGCGGGCATAATATGGCCCTGTGGAGAGAAAGGGTACCATCAACTTCCACTGGGATGGAAGGGGTGCTGCTATCCCGCGATACTTTCCACTGTCAACTGGCACAATAGTGCTCGTCACAAGGGCCGGTAATAGACGCACCCTAAGAGAACATCCCACGGCATTGCAATGTGTACACATTCGCAGACCTTGGACTACACCAGGAGTGAACATTGTGTGGTCAATTCTCTTGGCAGCAGGGACAACGGTGGCAATAAAAAAGATTAATGATCTTGAATATAGTGTATGAGACGGAGGAAGGCCAAGGACTCATTAACACTGAGATAACTGCGGTGAGGAAGCACTGATGCAAAATCGACGATTGCTCGACGTACTGACGGCAGAGATCGGGGCGTCTGCAAAATCTTATGTACCTCATGCTGTTTTAATATTCCCCCCCTTATGAGTCCCAAAATATCACGAGTGTCATAAATCATGTGAAGGCAGCAATCAGGTCGCCTCCCCCAGCAGGTAACTGCTGGTTCCGATGGCTCACTTTCCTTTGGCGAGGGTAGGATTTATTGGATCCTACACGTTCTTCGATTTGTAGGACTGGTCTTACTCATAGTGCTTTGTATCGGATACTGCTTGTGTAGCTGCCGACGCCGCTTGCTATGAGTGCAGTAGGATAGGAAATGGTAAAATTAGCACTGGCCCCACGGCAGGACGATCCGATTGTATGGACCCCACACTACTGTGATATTGAGGAGTGGACGTGTGAACATGGGCTGTGGACAGGACACACTTGAGGCAATGTGACGATACCGCCACAAAGCAGTGTTACAGGGATGTTGCGTCTGAGGAAAGGCCTGGTGTTCCCTCAGCATTTTTGATGCATAGCTATTCTAGCTCTGTATTTTTTATTATTGTTGTCCTTGTTGTCATAAAATGACAAAAATGGGGGAAAACGTAATAGAAAATGAAGAAATTGAACATTTATTGTGAAGTCTGAAAGAGAATGCTTTGCTAAATTTAATACTTTTCTGAACTTTGCAAATACTTTGCTGAGTTCCTCAGTCGTGGAGAGAGCTTGTGTTTGTTGAACTTCGTAGACATTCAACCTGACCTCGCAAGCAGTCGACTTCAGCGAAAAGCTAAGGGAAAACATAAGAACAGTTATGTTCACGGCCAGGGAATGAGAAAGTAACAACTCGAGTCTTCCCAACCCTTGTCCCTGAGCACGTGATAAGAATGGTATAAGAAGAATGCGTGAATTATCTGTGCTGCCCTGACACAACATATTTTTGCCAAGTGTACCGCCCTGCATGCAGGTTTTAAAATGAAGCTTTTTCTTAACCTGAAGTCAGATCGGCTTTAATTTCCAAGTCGGATTTTTTTAAAGTCACATGAACTTACTGCCTACAGATTGTGTGCTGTCTCAACAAAATAGTATGTCTCTGCAAATACAAATACGCAAATGAAATTTCGCTCCATAAATTTATATATACGCACGTATGTGTGTGAGTAAAAGAGAATGCATACGTGTGTATGTATGTCAGGAAGTGCACGTATGAAAGGGAGGATGCGTTGAGAGAGAAAAGTTTATGTATGATGGAGTATATGTGTGTGACGGAGTGTGAATGAATGTGTGCATGCATGAGGGTGTGTGTAAGAGTGAAAGTCTGTGACAAAGTCTGAGCATTTGTGTGCATGTGTTTGAGTCGCTGCATGACAGCATATACTGTGGTGGGCTACATGTCGTGTGACATGAACTCAAGATCTCGGTTGATGCACTCCTCATGGATACTGATTTACTGAATATGGCTATCAGTCACTGCTCAGCGACTTAGCATTCTTGTGTATCTAGAATTCCAACTTGGAGGATGTTCACCCGAAGTTGCACGGCGGATTAGCCTTTATAACAGAGTTTTGCGAGACTGGGAGGGAATATCCCTGTCTGGCGCCTGTTGTACGGTGTCCATTCATCCGTTGTCGCAGGGTCGGGTGGTCTCGACAATATACATTGCCTTTGGGCAAATTTGCAGAGTGTGAAATAGACAACCTTGGCCGAGTCACATTAGTACCTGCTGCCCTCGTGGTACGTGCTGTCCTCACGTGTAATGGCAGCATCTATGTTGATGCTCTGTCTTGTCTTACAATGTTTGCCGTGGCACAGTGTGTGGTATTGTGGTCTACCATTACCTGATGGCTGGACAATTTATTTGAAGGATTGGCAATTGTTTAAAGGCAAGAAGTGGAGATACAGGGAAGATCTTGGCGAGATGCTCATCATCATTGACAATATGTTGCAGCCTGCAAAGTACATGGCATGATCCCTCCACTCCCGGGATGTACTGGACGACAAACTGGACCCTATCAGTCATATCCTGTATCTGTTTTCTTAAGGGACCATCTCAGTTTTCCATTGCTGCATACCAGAACCTGTGATCAGTATCATGTCCAGCACTTACGTAGACTTCCTTCAGCACCTTCAGGTGTTCGCCACTTTCCTCCTCACCTGAACAGATATGTGTATTCACAGGGCTTGCCCGTAGGGCATGCCTTTTTATATTTATGTTTAAATGGTCGCGAGAGAAGTGCAGCATCTTGAGGTTATCCATAGGCCTGCGGTAGAGTGAGGTGCTGAGTTGTTCGTCCGTGACAAAGATGCTTGTGTCGGAGAATATATTGATTCTAAACAGTCGTCTGTGTTCAGTGTGTTGGTGGGATGGAACTTGTTTTACCGCAATGTAGTTGATTCAGGCACTCCTCGCCATGTGTTCAGATGAATAAAGTGTCGCTATGTGTCTGGTGTGTCGCGTTTCTTGGAGGCCCTGTGCAGCAATACGTCTTTTTCGACATTGCGCATGACCATTTGGCATATTGGACTCCAAACGTGGTTCGATGGCCGCTCTATGTGTCTGGATGAAGAATTCGTTGTCGAAGTTTTAGATGCTCTGTTCGAAGGTGAAGCAAATTGGTTGTAGGATTCCACGGGGAAATTGGCACTTGCTGGTTTTGAGTACTGAGTCTCTTGCAGCGATATCATTGTCAAGGAGGATGCTGGTGCAGATGGCCATAACATAAATTATGACGAGGAATGTTCTTCGTTTCGGTAATCTGTGGGTGTGAAGTTACTATCGCAAATCTGTCGTGTTTCAAAAGAAGCTCGTGCCCCTCCCCCACCCCCGTACAGTCAGTTTCAAGATGGACTCGACATAGTCGGAGACGTTCTCACGAAGAATGCTATTGAATGATACGATGGGAAATCTCGGTGTTTGGGATTTGTGCATCTTTAGAAGGCAGCAGAAGTTGCTGAAGTGAGACGTATGGGGGAATAGAGTGTGTCGTGTACTCAGGAGGACTAGACCAACAATCTTGATCAATCTTTTGACTTCACGAGTATGTTCTTTAACCATAGGCTGAAAGTTGATTTTAGTGTTCCTGGTCGAAATAAATTCTGAAGTTTACATGTTAAAAAATCAAAACCGCCATTCTGACTGTTGAAAGACTTAATATCAATCTCGTTTGTCCATTCAAATTCTCAATCCTGCTAAAACGAGACGGAAAGGCGCTGTGGAGCCTCTTGGGTCTGTGATAATGAAATAGCGGGAGGCCATTCAGCCTCTAAATAAATTTTCACGGTATTAGGAGTGCATTCGTTGTCTCCAGACAGTTAAAAATGAAGACGAAGAGGGCATTCAGCCTCGTGAGTCTATTACACAGGAGCAGTGGGGTGCCATTCGGCCAATTGAGTATTTTGTAGCAGAGCAAAATGAGAACCTTCAGCCTCTCAAGTGTGTTAAACAGGAAAGTGAAAAGGCATTCAGCCTCTCGTGTGTGGTACAGACGAAAAGCACTCAGCCATTGTCCTTCTGAATGGGTCAGACAGGAACAGGTAGAGAGCATTAGGATCTCATGCCTGCTACAAAGGAAGAGGAGGAGCCCGTTAAGGCTTTGGTTCTATTATAAGCAGCATTCGGTGGCCAGTAAGACACTTAGGTCTTTTATACAGGAACTGGAGGAACTCATTTACAAATACATAGCAGGAGGAAATTCAACGTCACAAACCTGTTGCGCAAGAACAGGAGGAAGTTGTTCAGCCTCTCGAGCTATTTACATAGGTAGAGAATGAGGCGATTTGGATTCTATAGTCCATTATAACGGCTCAAAATACGGCCATTCTAACTCTGGGGTGTACTACTCAGGAACAGGAGGAGGTCATTCAGCCTTTCGAGCCTTGGATATTACACAACAGCAAGTTATTAGCACCACAGGCCTGTACTGAAAGGACCGCAAGAGTGAATTCAATTGCAAAATGCGACACATGGAAATATTACGGATTCATCAACGCATTGGTTGAATCATAACAAAAAGCAAGGAAGTCAAACAGACGCTTGAAAATGTTCTCTGAAACCAGGAACAAGCATTATGCCCTATGGAGATTAAAGAGTGAGAAAAGCTGGAGGTCTTGCTTCCTCTCACTGCCATTACACAGGAGCAGCAGGAGACTATTTATTTTCTCAAACTTGGTTGAAATCAGCGGACGTGCATACTTCAACAATTTTAACTGAATTCATAAGGAAACGTAGAGATCATTCATCCTTGGAATTGTGACTCCAGGCAAGAACATGCCAGTCAGGTCACACTGGTATCTTACAACGTGTGATGATGCTCCTTCAACAAGGTTCGTCTTTTTCCAGAGAAGTCATAAACGCAGCTTTGCCAAGCAGACTGTTTGGGAGTGTTTTAAGGTCAATGAGGGTATAGCTAAAAGATACTTTATCAGGCATCGAGCATTCAGGCTGTCTTTGTCTAACAAAAACCGAATATACTTGTGTACTGAAATGTGAGTTGACAGGTCTCCCCAGCTCAGCTTTTATGGCATGGTTTACTCAGGGGTTTGGCAGTCTGGCTGCTCACTGAAGCTGCTTGTCTCAAAGAAGCAAGTCCATCCCAACCCTTTCTCTCTCTCTCTGAGATCTCTCCTTAAGCGCCTGTGTTTGTTTGTTTTTTTCATTTTTTTCCCCAAGGGTTGATTATGGGGATTGTTGCAATTGCTTGGAACTACACCATTATACTGAGTTAAAATGTTGAGTTTCCAGATTTTCAGTCATTTTATATTCGGCTCTCTTTTGTTGGTGTTCCATTGCATCATGCTGTAAATAAATCCATTTCTGCTTTTAACAAAGTGATTTGACCAACTGCATCACGCCAGGAATATCCACTGCACACCCGCTTAAAACAATTCGCAAAGTTAGGGTCTGGGCATCCTTGAAATGTTTTGAGCGGGTCTTACCCGAGCCATCAATAGAAACAAGAGAACTGTTTGCATGTAGCAAATATATGAACACGCCAATAACGTACATAAGTAGGTTTTTTTCTGGTCCTTGACCTTGCTCCACTGTTAAAGAAGTGAATGGAGGAAATATTTTTCGTGTCAGTTCCAAATTTCTCCACCCTCATAGCGATAACCTTTGACCCGAGTGAAAGTCATGTAACTCTCTGCCTCTGCCTCAGGAATATTCAGTGTTGTTGTCACCGTTCTCTGGCAAAAGTGTTTCAAACATTCATAACCTTCCGGGAGAGGAAGAAGTCGTCACCTCCAACTTAAATGGAAAATCCTTTTTTTTTCCTTTCAAGTGTCACATAAGTCGCGTCTCAGTCTCAGTCTCAGTATTAATTTCTGCTGCATTTTGGGAAAGCAAATCTTAGCTGGACTTTTACACTTAATGGTAAGGTCCGAGGGAGTGTTGCTGAACCAAGAAACCTTGGACAGCTGGTTCATAACTCCTTGAAAGTGGAGTCGCAGGTAGATAGGATAGTGAAGAAGGCGTTTGATATGCTTTATTTTGTTAGTCAGAGTATTGAGTACCGGAGTTGGGAGTTGAAACATTTTCAGGGCTTCTGCCTGAAACGTCGATTTTCCTGCTCCTCGGATGCTGTCTGGCCTGCTGTATTTTTCCAGCACCACATTTTTCAACTCTGGTACTCTAGCATTTACAGTGCTCACTTTCTTACAGGAGTGGGAGGTCATGTTGCGTGTGTGCAGGA
Source organism: Chiloscyllium plagiosum (assembly GCF_037043375.1). Lineage (NCBI taxonomy): Eukaryota > Metazoa > Chordata > Chondrichthyes > Orectolobiformes > Hemiscylliidae > Chiloscyllium > Chiloscyllium plagiosum. The sequence continues at coordinate 41,445,565 of NW_028270180.1, forward strand.
CATTGGTTTGGCCACTTTTTGAATATTGCGTGCAATTCTAGTCTCCTTTCTATTGGAAAGATGTTGTGAAACTTGAAAGGGTTCAGAAAAGATTTACAAGGATGTTGCCAGGTTTGGAGGATTTGAGCTATAGGGAGAGGCTGAACAGGCTGGAGCTGTATTCCCTGGAGTGTCGGAGGCTGAGGGGTGACCTTATAGTTTTTTACAAACTTATGAGGAGCGGGGATAGGGTAAATAGACAAAGTCTTTTCCTGGGATCGTAGAGTCCAGAACTAGAGGGCATAGGTTTAGGATGAGAGGGGAAAGATATAAAAGAGACCTAAGGCTCAACTTTATCACGCAGAGGGTGGAATGCGTATGGAATGAGCTGCCAGAGAATGTGGTACAATGGAAACATTGAAGAGGCATTTGGATGGGTTTATTTTCGGAAGGGTTTGGAGCGCTATGGGCCGGATGGTGACAGATGGGACTAGATTGTTTGGGGATATCTGATCGGCGTGGACAGGTTGGACCGAAGGGTCTGTTTCCATGCTGTACATCTCTATGACTCTATGACTAAGTGGGAACAAGTATTACATTTAGAAAGTATTGCTTTTGCTGTACAGTATTTCTGTGAGCTCTCATGCAGGGCACATTACACAATTGTGTTTCCTCTTTGATGACGCTAAATTGTTGCTCAACAATGTTTCACTTGACTGACTTCAATGTTTGAAGTGTTTACGTATGAGGACAAGATAAACAGTTTTACCCAAAACGCATTTGGGGTTTATAAGAATGAAAAATGATATTCTTGCAACATGGCCCTGAAGCCGATTACAATAGGGTAGGGGATGCAGCGCCAATACCGTGTTATGGAGCAACAGGTTGAGTCCAATTAGCCTGCTCATTTATATAACACAGGAAATAGTAGAGGCCACAAAGTCACTAGGGATTTTTGCACTCGAATTACAGCACGCCATTCAGACCATTTAGCCTTTAGAATAGGACTTGGAGGAGGATATGCAGGCACATTATAGATTTATCAAGGAACGAAGTAAATATTTTATACCAAGGTTTCTGTTGTATGGGAACAGGAGAATACAATCACTTTCTCCATCCAATTTCTGGGACGTGAGAGGAGACGGTTCAGTATCACGAGCTGATTATGCAGGATTATGCAAAGCCCTTCAGCCCATAAATGTGTTATATAGCAAAAAAAAACAGATTCCACATTTCTTGCGCCTCTTCATCATGGACAGGAAAGAGATAATCGCACACGAAGGACAAGGCTGTAGGAATATGAGGAGGACATGCAGCTCCACAATGCCCTAAAATAAGAACAAAATGAGACGATACGGCGAGAGAAACCTCTTACATTGCAATGAGAGCAGACCTTTTACCTCATTTGTCCGCAACATAGGAATTGGAATGGATTGCAGAGGTTATAAAAAGCAAGAATGTAAGAATAAACAAGATAATGAGGGATTTTTTTTAATAAAACGACAAACTATTGGGATTGACAGCAAAGTTCTAGTATCCATTTATAAGGGATTAATTCCAGGGTATTTTCTAATCAAACTGCAATCTTTCAGAGCCAGCAAGGTATTTGAAGTGCATATCTTGCTCGAGTAAAATGCTCGATTTGCTTAAGTATGTGTCAAGCCCACAGGATAATGGCAATCCTCCAGATACAGTCTTACTGATTTTTCAGAAGGTATTGGATAATATACTACGCAACGAATATTATGAAACGTAAGATGACATAATCGGTTTGGATAGAGAACTTGCTAACCAACAAAATGCAGTGAAAAATGCAGGGAAATATGAGTCTTCTGTTTGGCAAGATGTAGCTCGTGGGGTGTTATAGGGATTGATCCTTAGGCCGCAAATATTTCAAATTTAAATTAATGATTTGCATAAGGGGTCAGAAAATGATGTAACGAAATTTTCCGATGTCTCTGAATAGCTAAGTTGCAAGGAAGTAATCAGGATTCTACAAATTCGGTGAAGGAGTCAAAATTTCGCAGACGAAATTTTATTCATTGCAGCATGATGTCATCTATATTATTCAGATGAATAGAAAGGAAGCGTTATCAAAATGAAGTGAAAATTAAGACACCGCCGTTCCAGAAGGATCTGAATGTCCTCGTCCATGAATTATAGGAAACTAGCATGCTGGCTCAGAAATAACAGAAAAGGAAGGCAAACACAATTGTCACATTCATTCATTCAGAAAGAAAATGCAGTAGGGAAGTCGGTTCTAATATACAAGGAATGAAGGAGACTGAAACGGGAGTACTATGTACAGCCTTGATGAGGAGGGACCTAGTCGCATTGCAGATAGTAGAGAGATCGGTTTCAGGGATAAGGGGCTGTTTTATGAGGAGAGATGGAGCAGTTCAATCCTGTACTCTACGGAGTATTGAAGATTGTGAGCAGACATAACTGAGGTATGTAATGTTATGAAGTTGAAGGCGTATACTGTGTCTTTAAGAGAGAGTGAATGCAGTTGTGAACGAAACGATAACACTCACCTGTGGTATGACTGGATGACATATTTTCCAGTGTACTGGAAAATTGGAAGTTCGTAACACTTCACTAGGAAACGGATACCTGAGTTTGCCGCTGTCTTGACTACCTTAAGTTTGCATAATTTAAATATATGTCTTATTGGAATAGCATATTGTTATCAAGTTGAGGGCAGGCAATAAACTGTTAAGAGAAAGGGATTAAGAGTTCTACGTAGTTGCTGTTTAATGTTCAATTTTTGAGATAAAGCATACATTTCATTAAACAGTGTAAATTGAGAGTTCTCCGTCACTCATATTTAAACAGATTACGAGGTGAGGTGAGCTTTCTTGGGCGTTTGGATTAACTTGCAGGAAGTTTCCCCGCCATGCCGTAAAACTGGCGGCTCAAGTCCGAAATTTGAACGGCTTTCGACACGTGCAGTTTAAAATGTGGACAGATTTGAGTAGATGCGTGGTACGGCACTCCCCAGCATATTTAAACAATTGCCTGCTAGTGCTCTACTTGTTTAAATAAGATGGAGGTGAGACAGTTGGTTTAATTTCGGTATCCCTGTGGTTATAAATTAAAATTGAGGGAAATGGCTCTTAAGATTGTGAAGGAGGTTCTGTGGTTTGAAGATGCTGCCAAAATCTTCCAAGAAAATTTAGAAAATCAGAGAAAGGGCAAATATTTAGAATAAGCAAATCGGTTAGAATTGGTTTTAATCAAGGATGAAAGAAAAGCTGAAGTTGTAATAATTTTGATCAAGTATATAGATATGTCAAAGGAAGAGACACATACAGTGGAATTAGAATGAAAACCTTCAACAATAATTGATGCATAAGGAGTTAGAAGGTTAAGATATAGAAAGAGAGACAGAAGGTACAGAAAGAGAGAGAAGCAGAGAAGCAAGACAGAGAAAATAAGACGGGAGAAAGAGAGAGCAAGGCAAAATAAAGGGAGAAAGGTTCTTACCTTAACAAAGAGAGAGAGAAAGAAGGCAGGGAGAAAGAGAGAAATCACTTGAATTTCAAGTTGGTTAGTAAAGTAAAGCGTACATGTTGGAGATAAAGACAGGATATAGTGATACATCCAAATATGTCAAAACGTTGACAAATGCTGATGAATAAATGCTGAATCGTGCTTTATTTAATTTGACAAGGAGCAGGGCAGATGGAGTGCTCACAAAAATTATGCGTAATCCTAATTGAGACTAATCTGGTAGACAGAGAAAATGGGATATACGCACCGCTGACAGGTGGACAGTCAAGAGATTATGCATTTGTCAAACAGGCTATTTTGTGTGCTTGTGAATTTTTACCAGAAACGTATAAACAGCAGTTCAGACAGAGAAAGAATGGACCAAGTCTGAATTATGTTGTGTTTGAAAGGATGAACCACAGTATCTTTGACAGAAGAGAGCGGAATATAAAAATTGATGAGACCTACGAGGTTCTAAGAGAGATCATTTGGCTGGAGACTCATTCCCAAAGATGATGCGAATTCATTTGGATGAACTGAAAGCGCAAGAAGTGTGATGAGCGGCAGAGTTGTCCGATGAATATGCATTGATGAATATGGAAAAACTTATCTTCCGAAAATAATTTCATCTCAACTGACATCGGGAAAAGGGAGATCCTACAGTACAAATCAAATTGAAAATAACACAGGTAATAGTTTCCCACAGGTGGAAAAAGAAGCCCGAAAGTGTAGAAAGAAGGTGAACGAGAACACAGTTTTCATTGTAACGGAGTGAAGCACAGAATAGTACAGTGCCGGAAATGCAATAAAGATACAGGGAAAAGTTGTTTTCACTATGAGAAGTTGTGACACATAAGGCCACAGTGCTGGTAGCTGAGGAAAGGCACAGTGGGAAAATATGTGGCAAAAGAAGCTCAGCTAATGGGCTTGTGAAAGTAGTAAAGGAGACCCAAGCAAAATAGAAGAACTGAAGGAGAGTGCACAGTCCAGGTAGACGCTAGGTACTGAGTTAATGCATGATCTCTAGAAAGACTTTCGCTCTGTAGGTAAATGTTAGCAGGAAGAATGGGGTAGACGGGAAATAAGTTACAATTTTGACAAATGCGTGACCTAGACGGTGTCCAGAAGTATGAGATGAACCGTTTTGCATTCGTTCTGACATGTTACCAGACCGAGTGTTAATTTGTAGACTAGATGGACAGACATTCAGCTTTCCACTGGAAATTTCAAATTGAAGTGCCAACTCAAGACTACGGAAGTCACAGTGCGAGTTATTGACAGAGTGTCAGTTCCAGGAATACAGTTTGTCCTTGCGAGCTTTTTAGTAGTATCCAAAGTGGGAGTGACACTCCTTGTTGTGGAGAAGCCAAAGAAAGAACAGGAAATGGAGTTGTTCAAATTTGATTCTTTTCCAGATTGAGCTGTAACAAGATCCCATCATCACTAGTCACAGCCAGAAGCAAAGTGTAAAGAAAGAGATATGAAGGAATCGAGTTTCACTTCTTTGACATCCTGCATAACATAATGGTACAGGAAAAAAAAAAGAATCCTGAATCAGTTCAGAAGTGTTTAGTCGTGAAAGTCTAGTGGACTTACAACAAAAATAAGAGACAATAAAATATATATTGATACACACTCAGAAAAGGCATACGAATGCATTCCTGGGGGTTATTATCAAAAAGATAAAATCCAAAGGTGAATATGGAGAACATGGCAGGTTTGTGTACAGCAGAAATGGGCAGAAATGCACCAGTTTGTACTTCCCGCAGCATACAGACAGGGATTCTTCTGATTTGAACGTAAATTACCGGTGGAAGGTTACCTGGGTATGCGGAAGACTCAGGCTAAGGTGCAAAGGTCGTTTCTAGGCCTGATAAGAATGTTGTTACATTTTTCCTTTCATGTCGTAATTGTCAAATGGTAGATACGTCACTGGCACTGGTACATCCAGCTCTTTTGTTGCCAAATCCCACATTCGAACAAACTTACCCGTGGGTTTTTATTGATTGTGTATTTCCCTTTCTGGAAACTAAAAGTCGGAACCAATACTTGCTAACCGTAATGGATGCATCCAGCAGATTTCCGGAGGGAATTCCATGATGGAATATTATGATAAAAAATGTGGTGGAGGAGTTAGTTCTAATGAATTTACTCTAATGTTCTAATGAATTTACTCAGTTTATTCCATTTTAGTTAATATTCGAACAGAAAGTGAGAGGCTTTTTGAAATTAAGCCAGAAATCTCACATTCAGATAATGTATCTGAAACGTGGGAGAGATTAAATCGAGTCGGTGAGTCAGCTAAATAGCATCTGAAGAGAACAGAACATAAATTGAAACAGGTTGCAGGTAAAAATTCCAATGTATTCCAGTGGGGAAAATGTCTTATTATTGTTACCAATGTTAGTAATCCCTACGAAGCCAAGGTTAGTGGTCCCTATCAATTTGAGAAAAAAAAGTTATTTCAGGTAAACTGTCTGTAAAGTTGCAGAATAGAAAATGAAAACTGTATCAGTTATGTCATATGAATGTGTTGATACCTTACTATAATAGAGACAGGGAACTGAAGGAACAGATATTTATTATTGACCTGCAGAGTGTGGAATCAGATCCAGATGTCGTGGAGTTCGATGTATCTCAAAATATGTCAAATAATGTGTATGTTCTTGGGTACTGGGTTGGGTTAGCGAACTGTCTGTTTCCTGACCAAAGACCGCAGTTGAAAGGTATTTAACAGCAGAGTGAGGACATATGCAGGAATAAGATAAGAGATCCATTAGTGTTGTGCATGAGATGGAAGTAGAGAAAATTACAACCCGACAGACTTAAACCGTTCAATATCACACAGATCCAGAAGGAGTGGCTACCATACTCAACAGAGAATTCTTTGAAGCGAGTCGGAGTGAGTGGAGTACGCCGATCTTGTTGGTTCCCAAATCCGACGGGACTGAACGATATTATGGGGACTACCGGAAGGTCAACGCCATAACAAATTTTGAGTCAGACCTAACACCAAGACTGGAGGACAGCAGAGAGAAAGTTGGACAATCCAGTTACATCACAAAGTTGGACATACTGTGTAGTTATTGGCTGGGAAATTTATCAGAAAAAAGTGAAAGATGTTTCTGCGTTTGTCACCCCAAATGAATTTTATCAATTCAAAGTGATGCCTTTTACAAAGAAAAACACAGAAGCAATATTCAAAAGACTCATGAACGGAGTTGCGACATGAGTAACAAATTGTCCACTTCATCTGTTTGATTCATTGATGTTTCGCGAGGCATGTAATGATCGCATGTTACAATTGGCAGCACTCTTTGAACGATTACGAATAAATAAACCAAATTAGAGAAAACAGATTTGTGAAGACAGAAGTGATGTTCGAGGGAAATGCATTCAATCATGGAATGTTGAACACATCGAAACACGACAAAAAATGCAGTTTGGAATGTCCACGATGAAAACTCGAAGAAAGAGATACTTTGATTTTTTTTATTATTAGACAGACTTTACCAGGTGTTCATCCGAAACTTCCGCAGCACGTTGTAACTGCTGACAGGTTCATTAAAGAAAATCACAAAAACATAAAGAACAGAACTATGACAAGAGGCATTTGAGAATTTAAAAGCAATATAAACCACAGCAACAGTTTGAGGTATAGCAAGTTTTGAAACGCTTCAAAGTTGAAACTGATACGAGAGATATATCAGTGTAGCTGTACCGCTCCAGGAATATATTAATGGATTTCACCGACCACTTGGCTATTTTTAAAAGAAACACAACGCCCACAAGAGAAAATGCTGTACCATCGAAACAGACTTTTACAGTTTGGTACTGGTCTGCCATCAATTTGATGTTTATGTGACGAAACCTGTTAGAGAGAGTTGTGCACGCTGAACACAATCCTCTTACATTCATGGAAAGACTTAAACAGAAAAATATGAGACTATATTGCTGGCAACGTATATTACAAACGTTTAATTTAGAAGTTGTACATGTTGTGATTAGTACAAATGAGAGAGAAGATGCATTATAGTGGACTTAAAGAAAGAATATATGGATAAGATTGGACAGACTCCAACGTCAGTATGTAGAAACGATTATGAACTTGGATAAAAGACAGATATATTTCATGTAATGGGATTAGGACTTAGAAGATAACTAAAAACATCTTTTCATTATAATGGTTCATTTTTCTCTTAAGGTGTGGGGTGTTATGAAGTTGAAGTCGTAAACTGTACTTAAGAGAAAATGAATGTTTTTCCAAGCCGAGAGATTACATGCCCCTGTGATATGACTAGTGCACAGTCTCAGAATGTACTGGAGCTTTGAAAATATGCAATATTTGGCTGTGAAATAGACACCAGAGTCGCTTGCTGTTGTGCCAACAATTTGCGTTTATATCAATAAGTTTAACTTATGTCTCAGGATACTAAATTCCAAACGAGTTTGAATTTATTGTTCTGCCAAAATTAAACCAATGTGACAATCCGATGCTGGCCATACAATAATGAAGGCATTTTGAAAATTGAACAGAAGACTCAAGAAATTAGGAAACATTCCACCAAAGATACATTTTCACATAAAGCATGTTGGCAGCAAAACAAAAGAAGACGGCCCAAGGAGATCCCAAGGTTGAAGCCAAAAGACACTGAAGGCAACAGCCACAGTGTGGTTTTGAAATTAAGCTGATCCAATTTTAGTGAGTATGTTATTGGAATAGCATTTTATTATAGAGCAGGAGGCTGATAATGAGCAGTTAACCAAACGGCGTTTACAGCTATGAATACTTGTAGATTACTGTTCACTTTTCATGTTAAATCGTGGAATTTAGGAGTTCTATATCGCTCATACTTTAACAGATTATAAGACGAGGTGAACTTCTCTGGGTGATTGGTTTAATTAACAGAAGAGTTCACCGCCGTGTTTTAAAGTACGATGCAAAAGAAGACTGATAATGCAGACATACAGAGAATGTTTCTCAACGTGGGGTAATCTAGAACAAGAGATGGCAGTTTTTGGATAGAGTATAGCAGATTTAATAAAGGGTGAGTAGAAATTACTTCTGTGAAATATGGATGAATCTGTGGAATTTACTGCGGTCGGGATCAGGGCCTGCTAGGACACTAAATATTGAAGGTTCTGGACAAATAGCAGCAACGTGGTGTTGAAACTGACATGAGCTCAAGCATGATTGCATCAAATGGGGGAGCAGGCTCGATGTGCTGAATAGCTCATCATTCTTATTTTCAGATATCTTTTTCTGGAGCATGCAGTCCATCAAATATGCTTTACAGGAATTGGGAAAAGATTTTTATTAAACCACGAGCAGCCATTGGGCTAATTCATTCTTTGTCGGTTTGACAGAACATACATCAGTGCAGTCAGATATTGATCATCATGTGATCTCCACGCATTTGCCATCTGTATCAATAATTTGAAAGAGCAGAAGCAAATTGTATGGCAACTAAATTTGGCGAAGACACTACAGGAAGTATGAAATTAAATTATCAGGAGGAGGTAGAGAGTTTTTAAATGGATAGATACAGGTTCAGTTGATGAGCAGCAAGTTGGCATATGGAACACGAAGTGAATTAATGTGAACCTGTCAATTTTTCATCAATAATGGCAAGCAGAAGGTCACAAAAACGGAGAACTAAATTACAGGACTTAGTGTAACAGTGTGTGCTGAAGCGTCTATTCTAACCAGTTCAGACATTGGAAGTGTTGCTCCACCTTCCTGATGATCTGTTCACTGACGTTCCCAGTGGCCCCTTCACTCTCAGTGCACACAGGAAATTTTGAAGTTGTTGAGGAGATGGTAAGTGCTGACGTGGGAGGTTGTTTTGATTTGTGCATCAAAGAGTTGGTCTTTATCCGAGATGCTATCATTTATTTCTACATGGAGGCCTGAAGATGGGAACGGCTGACTGCTTCACACGAAAGAGATTGTGGCTGCTGCCAGGACAGATTGTATTCATCAAATTGATTGTTGTGCATTGTCGCTGTCCAACAATAATAGCGTGAGACTTCCTTCCTCAATCACTCCACATTGATATGGGGACCTGCGAAGCCTTGCACAGGATTGAAACTCCCACTAAACTTGGGAATAAAGTATACATTCGGCAGTTCCCTCCTGAGGGAGCACCAACTGTTAGAAATGTCCTTCATCACATGATTAATACATCATCGTTGACGTACTAGAAGATGAGGATATGTAACCGTCTCCTACCTGGGAAATTCAGGATCATCGATGATGAATAATGCAGTGATCTTAACAAAACTGGAACCACGTCGTATGCCGGGTGTGAAGCTGCAGGTTGCATCGAAGGAATTGACACTGTTCTGTGTTCAGGGTCACCTCACACAATGTGCACACTTTGGTGTCGTTAGTAATCTGACCTTGGCAAACTCTTATATCTGAACTGGTCAGAGTAACCCCTCCAGTGCTACATATACTGCAATCTATCTGCATACATGTACTTTTCATGGAAGGTTTACAGTTTCTGAATAACCATTTTCTGGGAAAACCAGATTTGGTTGCGTCACATTCCTCAGTCCTTTCCCTCACTCATCCCTTAAATGCACTCACTCCGTGGATGCACAGCTTTCCCTCTGATGCCTCTGCTCCATTTGTTCTTCGGAGTGAAATCCCAGATGCTGTCACTACTGTCCCCATGCTCTGTCCTGAATAGGGTCAGCAAACCCTCAGTTATAGCCGAATGTCTGAAGCAGTTCACTGTGCAAACTCTAGCAAAACATTCCCTATATTTCCCCGAATGTTTCAATACCAGGAGTCGGTTAGAAGGTGCGACGTGGAATGTTAGATGCCTCGCCATTTACAAGAACGCACGAGAAGCTTCCTCGTGTTCCTGACTGCACGATGAACTGAGAGGGACAAGCACAGGCATGCAGTTCACAGACACAGACAAAGCTACAGAAAGATGTGAGACAAAGCTACTGAAACGTCCTTGTTGAAGATGCTAAACACATGGGAAACACGAGGAAGTGTCTCAACAGCCTGAAACGCACCATTGCATTGTTTCTGAGCTTCACAACTCCAGTACCCAATGTAATAATGAGGTAAAAGCCAATCCAATGTAAAGATGCATAGGGATATTCACAATAAAGATGCAAATAGACAATTCACCAACCGATAATTTGTTGTGGAAAATTAGGAAAAGAGACAGGGAAGTAAGAATAACTGAGGAAGTGAAGCCGTTGGAGGGTCACAATGACAAGAACGCAAAGTTGAATAAAAACATTGCACGATCAGTTGAAATGGTCCGTTACGTCAAGTTCTCAAGAGGCCCCATAGAAACACCACAGACATCATCAATAAATCAGTTTAAACATAACAACTGGCAGGGTTTTGGACAAGCGAAAGAGATTCCGTGAGGTTGTTTAATTGATAGATTGAATGACAGCCCAGCATACGCAGCGTTTGACACTATGCCAATGCTTTGGACAGTTAAAAGGACTATCTAGCCAGCATGGGGAGCATTGGAAGTCTTTGCCAGTGATTTGTGATCATACTTTCAAATAATGACTGCCGTCCAGGGAAAACGTGTTTCCCATACTGCAGGCGCCACTAAATAGAGCTTATGAACATTTATGTATTTTTATCTGCATTGCACCCGTTCAAGGCAGAAGAGAGAGAGAGAGAGATAGATAGAGAGAGAGAGAGAGATAGAGAGAGAGTGTATGTGTGTGTGTGCGTGTGTGTGCCCGCGAGTGTGTCTCGCGTGTGATGGATTGGTTCAATGCGAAAGTCATTGTTTGAAAGAAAACACACATGTAAGAAATCAGTTCAAACTTAACAACTGGCAATGTTTTGGACAAGCGAAAGAGATTGAGTGAGGGTTGTTTCATTGATAGATTGAATGATTTGCTTCAGAATATTAAAATAAGGGCATTGTCAATCTGAAAAATAATATAAATACATCGGTGTGGGCAGTAACGACGGATTGATGGGATTTATTTTTGTGAGTTCGGATACGTTCCATGAAGTATTGCATCAAAATTCTTTCTGCAGATTTAGAGTTGGGAATGTCAACAACGGCAGATTATTGGCATCGTGAATCGTGAGCGCTTCCTGAAGGGTCTTACTCATGTCCTGCAAATCAGCGCCGCACCTTTTCACTTTCCCCCCAAAACAGAGGAAGACTTCTCCTTGTCGCTATGCAATGCCAACAGCAACCACTTCCAGAGGATCATTCGCTGCTATTTCTGTCACTGCCACCACCTGATACGCGCTACACTTCCCTCCCTTGTCCATTTTCCGCAGAGATCATTCCCTCTGCGACACCTTGGTCCACGTGGCCTTTAATTCGAACAACGTAACCACCACCCCAACAGCCTCACGACACTTGCCCCCGCAATCGACGAAGTTGAAATATCTGTCCATTTACATCCTCAATCCTCAGTATTCAAGGGTCAAAACGTACCTTACAGGTGAAGCAGAAATTTACCAACACATCAGTTAATCGTGTGAACGGCATCCTCTGCTCACAATGTTATTTCCTCCACTTTTGGGAAACGAAATAGAGATTGGGTGACAGCTTTGCAGATAATCTACTTTCTGCCCACCAAAGAGACACTTGCCTTCCAGTTGCCTGCCACTTTAACATACTATCACCTTGCCTGGTCATCATCGCTGTCCAAGGCTTGTTGCAGTGCTCCAGCTCAGCTCAGTACAATTTGGATGAACAACACCTCATTTTCTGCTTGGGGACATTGCAGGCCGGCACTTCAATATTAACTGGGACGATGTTAAAGATAAAAACCTCCCATGCACAGACCCAACCCACCAGACCAAGCCTTGTTACCAAATAGCCTGCCGTTACACATTAAATATTGACAGTAAGGAACATTCTACCTGAACAGCTATTCACCATCCTAGCCAAATCATTTTCTACTCATTAGTCGATTCAAATATCTTCTCTCTGTTCTCCATAAAAATTGACAATTGCCTTGATATGATAAGTTCAGAGGAAGGGTCACCAGGTGCTACACAGATGCTGCCAGCTTTACTGAGCTTTGCCAGTAACAAATGTCTTTGTGCGTGTGGAATGCAGAAGGTTTGCAGAGGAATGGAACATAACTTTTCAAATGCTTTTAATATGCTTTCTTGTATGTGAAAGTAGCGCCAGATTGAAGAGTTAGAGCTGTACTGCTACAGGAAGTTGATGATGGAATCGGACTGCCAATAAGTTACTTCTACATAAACCTCAACACCCTGCAGAGGAAATACTCTATGGTGAAAAACAGGCAATGAGTTTGGTACTGGCCTTAAAATGTCTTAACGTTTATGTAACAAACAGTGTGTCGGAGACGGATGTGTACATAGACTACAATCTGCTGAGATTCTTAGAACGCTTTAAAATCAATAATACGACAGCATTTCGTTGAGGCCTTTTATTAAAGACGTTCAGTTACAAATCGTATGTCTTGCGGGTTGTACCAATATAACAGTAAATGCATTATCGCGTATTTTACTGATCAATTATGGATGAGATTCGTGTCTATTCAATGTTTTATATGTACGTGGGAAGAAGTTAATATCAACTTAGACTAAAGTCATATGTATGTCATGCTAATATCATTAAGGAATAGAAAAAAATGAAGACATCTTTTCGTTATGATGGGAGGTGTTATGAATTTGGAGGTGAGTACTGTACTTCAAGGAGAGTGAAAGCTGGCACAGTCCACGAAAAGCACAGCGTGCACTGAAACATTAAAAATGTATGATATGGTTCTGAAACAAATTGCTGAGCTGAGTTGATATGTTACACAACAAATTCAGATCCGGCCAGACAGTATAGATTATGTCCCAAGATACACAACTGTAATTGAATTTAAATATTACTGTTTAATGACACCAAACCAACGAGCCCGTTAAATGTTATTGGAGTATAAAATCAGGCATTTTGTATAGTTAGATAGAGCGGCAAAGAGCACAAACAGACTGTGCCCGCGGAACGACTCTCTGAAAGATAAGTGTTCATATGAAATCTGTGAAGCAGAAGACAGACGAAAATGAAACATGAAAAACTACAGAGCAAGACACAAAGGGACGACCGAAAGCTAGCTGGGTTTGAATGTTGATTTTTTTTTGCTAAAATTTATCGGGGTTGAGAACTTTCTTGCTTCATAATATTGTTGCAGTTTGGGAGGTAGGTAAATATATCAAAGGAGGTTTACAATGTCGTAAGCCTTTTTTTTAACATGGAGTTAAAGAATAAATTATTACTTTTTCTTTAATGCGTGGGATTTCGGTACTTCTTTGTCACTCAATCTTTGACAGATTACGAGACGAGGTGAGCTTTGCTGTGTATCTTGTTCAAATTAACCGAAGATTTTACGCTGAGTTGTAGTACTATTGATAATTGTCCCTTGTCAAATAATTTCAAAACCTTGCGGCATCATTCAGAGCATTGAGACTGCTGTTGAGAAATAGAAAGAAGCAATTTCGTATCTATGTGCCTGGCACAGAAAGATTACAGAAGGCCATTCAGCCCAAACTATCCTGTTACCATTTGAAGAGGTGGAATTATCGAATGTTGGCACGTTTTGCAAAGGTACTTGTTCAATCCACCGAGTTCCGGCAACTGTACGACGTTTTACTGTGAGGACACCTGGAGGACATTGTGCTGTTTATGTTTCTGTAAATGAGAACGGAGCAATCTCCATCATATGATTTTAATGTCTGCTCATTATCTACGGATTGTTGTGTTAGTCAATGTATTCAGATCTTTTGAAGGGGAGAGGTGGAGATGTTTCAGCCTCTGTATTGGGTTGCACAGGGACAAGAAAAGATCATTCACCTTCTGGAGCATGTAACTGGCGCACAGGAGAAAGTCATTCCACCTCTCGAGCCTGTTTTACGGGAACTGTAGGAGGCCATTCAAACTCGTGATTCTAGTAAACGGAGACATGCTTAGATTGTCAGGCCTCTGCAGTTTGTAACAGTGCAACAAGAAAAGGGTTACACTCAGTAGGAGGAAGTGGATATTCATCCTCTCACATCTCGATATAATGATGCTGGACAGGTATAGCAGTGCAGGACCAATCGAGGAGCAGGACTGTCGCCTTTTTGGGCAAGAGCCATTCATCAGAAACATCGACTCTACTACTCCTTGGATGCTGCCTGACCTGCTATGCTTCTCCGGCAACGCACACTCGACTCTGACCCCTAGTGCCGGCAGACTCACTTTCTCCTGGCCTCGCAAATCTGTCATCCAAAAGTGCAGCCAATCATCTTGCTTGCAGAATTACAGAGAGGGAAAGAAAACACAAATTTATTGTTCAGATTTTTCGAATGCTTCACACAAAGAGGAGAAAGGCTGTCAGTCAAAAGAGGGTCAAAGCTACGAGAAAAGGCCAATGAGTCCCTACATTCAATTCCACAAGATCAGTCGGAGGTACACAGTTATTCGAGCCTGTTCTTCATGATGAGCAGAACGAGGACATATATTTTCACAAACTTGTTACACAGGAGCAGGAGGCAGTAATTCAACTGATTAAGACTGATACACAGGAAAGTCAGAAGGCAAGTAAGAATTATATTAACCTGAAAATGGAAGAGGCGAATCATTCTCAACCAGTATGGGACTCCGGCAGAGGAGGGGCATTGCTTTGCTAAAAGCAGAAATATATGAACATCTTGCAGCTGCAGGAGTTTCTATCCCGCTCCACTATCCAATAAAACTATGGCTGATCTGAAGCCGACACTTCATTGCATTTCCCAGAGACTCCCTTCTCTGCAGATTCTGTTTGATTTATTTATTAAGTTGCAGACACAGAAGTTGTAAAGCCAGTCACCATTACTCATCCATAATTGGTCACAAAAGCCCTTGGTCTTCGACAATATCTATATCAATTTCTACAATACTACTTTCAGGAAACCATTCCAGCATCACCAACAATTTACCAAGACCAGAATTAAGTCAAACCCGACTCAAATACAGGTAAGAAGCATAGTCTAAATCAATACACATGAGGAGAATCCCCAATTTGCTGAACAAGGGATCAGCCGACAGTGCTGAAAATGTGTTGCTGGAAAAGCGCAGCAGGGCAGGCAGCATCCAAAGAGCAGGAGAATCGACGTTTCGGGCATAAGCCCTTCTTCAGGGACGAGGAGAGTGTGCCAAGCAGACTAAGATAAAAGGTAGGGAGGAGGGACTTGAGGGAGGGGATTAGGAAATGCGATAGGTGGAAGGATGTTAAGGTGAGGGTGATAAGGTGAGGGTGATAGGTCGGAGTGGGGATGTGGGCGGAGACGTCAGGAAGAAGATTGCAAGTTCAGAAGGTGGTGCTGACTTCGTGGGTTGGGACTGGGATAAGGTGGGGGAAGGGGAAATGAGGAAGCTAGAGAAATCTGAGTTCATCCCTTGTGGTTGGAGGGTTTCTAGGCGGAAGCTGAGGCGCTCTTCCTCCAGCCGTCGTATTGCTATGGTCTGGCGATGGAGGAGTCCAAGGAAGTGCATGCCCTTGGTGGAGTGGGAGGGGGAGTTGAAGTGTTGAGCTACGGGGTGGTTGGGTTGGTTGGTCCAAGTGTCCGAGAGGTGTTCTCTGAAATGTTCCGCAAGTCGGCGGCCTGTCTCCCCAAGAGAGAGGCCACATTCGGTGCAGCGGATGCAGCGGATGTGTGTGGAGGTGTAGGTGAATTTGTGGCAGATATGGAAGGATCCCTTGGGGCCTTGGAGAGAAGTAAGGGGGGAGGTGTGGGCGCAAGTTTTGCATTTCTTGCGGTTGCAGGGGAAGACACCGGGTGTGGAGGTTGGTTTGGTGGGGGGTGTGGACCTGACGAGGGAGTCACGGAGGGAGTGTTCTTTTCGGAACGCCCTCCTTCGACTGACTGAACTGGTCCCCACTCTGAACAACTTCTCTTTCCAATCCTCCCACTTCCTCCAAACCAAAGGAGTAGCAATGAGCACCCGCATGGGTCCCAGCTATGCCTGCCTCTTTGTAGGATATGTGCAACAGTCCATCTTCCGCAGCTACACTGGCACCAACCCCAACCTTTCCTCAGCTACATTGATGACTGTATCGGCGCTGCCTCGTGCTCCCACGAGGAGGTTGAACAGTTCATCCACTTTACCAACACCTTCTATCCCGACCTCAAATGTACCTGGACCATCTCAGACTCCTCCCTCCCCTTCCAAGGCCTCTCCATTTCCATCTCGGGTGGCCGAATCAACACGGACATTTACTATAAACCGACCAACTCCCATAGCTACCTAGACTATATCTCCTGCCACCCTGCCCCCTGCAATAACGCCATCCCATATTCCCAAATTCCTTCGTCTCCGCCGTATCTGCTCCCAGCAGGACCAGTTTCAATACCCAACAAACCAGATGGCCTCCTTCAAAGAACGGAATGTCCCCCCAAACGTGGTCGACGATGCTCTCCACAGCATCTCCTCCACTTCCCGCTACTCCACCCTTGAGCCCCGCCACTCCAATCGCCACCAGGACAGAAACCCACTGGTCCTCACTTACCACCCCACCAACCTCCATATACACCGTGTCATCCGTCGTCATTTCCGCCACCTCCAAACAGACCCCACCACCAAGGATATATTTCCCTCCCCTCCCCTATCAACGTTCGAAAAGACCACTCCTTCTGTGACTCCCTCGTCAGGTCCACACCCCCCACCAACACAACCTCCACTCCCGGTACCTTCCCCTGCAACCGCAAGAAATGCAAAACTTGCGCCCACGCACCTCCCCACTTACATCTCTCCAAGGCCCCAAGGGATCCTTCCATATCCGCCACAAGTTCACCTGCACCTCCACATACATCCTTTACTGCATCCACTGCACCCGATGTGGCCGCCTCTATACTGGGGAGACAGGCCGCCTACTTGCGGAATATTTCAGAGAACACCTCTCGGACACCCGGACCAACAAACCCAACCATCCCGTAGCTCAACACTTCACCTCCCCCTCACATTCCACCAAGGACATGCAGGTCCTTGGACTCCTCCATCGGCAGAACATAGCAACATGACGGCTGGAGGAAGAGCACGTCATCTTCCACCTAGGAACCCTCCAAGCACAAGGGATGAACTCAGATTTATCTAGCTTCCTCATTTCCCTTCCTCCCACCTTATCCCAGCCCCAACCCTCGAACTCAGCACCACCTTCCTAACTTGAAATCTTCTTCCTGAACTCTCCGCCCCTACCCCCATTCCGGCCTATCACTCTCATCTTATCACCCTCCTTCCACCTGTTGCATTTCCTAAGCCCCTCCCCCAAGTCCCTCCTCCCTCCCTTTTATCTTAGCCTGCTTGGCACACTCTCCTCATTCCTGAAGAAGGGCTCATGCCCGAAACATCGGTTAAAATGCTCCTTGGATGCTGCCTGACTTGCTGTGCTTTTCTAGCAACACATTTTCAGCTCTGATAACTCCAGCGTCTGCAGTCCTCACTCTCTCCATCAGCAGACAGTGACGACCACAGGCGTTGAACGGAATGGCACAGAACATGCTTCATAAACGTGTCTCAAAGCTGCTGAATTCCCCTTGCACAACGTGCGCCCGCAGGACACTGGGAAGCGAGCTGTCCCTTTCAAAATAATTTCTGAGCAGCTTAATGATGAAAACCGGCGCAATAACAAGTGCGAAACTTCGGGGAAGGGTACACGGCAGTTGTTTGCGTTAGTTACTGGACAATTGCCGAATAGATAACAAGTTTCAGAATTAGGTTTTTAGCCAGAGGGATACAACTTGCTCCAGGCGTCAGACTTGAGAGGGCTCAATCGCAAAAATAAGTATCTAAAATGAAAACATTGCCAGACCAACTGAAATGTTTAGTTACATCAGATGAGATATCTATTCCGCATTGCACACTGTACAGGCCAGGCCAGGTTCAATACAACCTGGAAATCTTTCCAGATTGTAACATTGTGCTGACCAGTGAATTGTTTTATGAACTACATATCTGTCTATGACTGGCAGAGGCACGGCCAAGCAGTGCATTGATCTATAAACCCGGGCTAGTGATCTGTCCAGCACAGAAAGCTGTGCAGTGAACACCAATGAAGTGATCTGTCAAGCTGGGCGATTTTTATCTCAGGATGCAGAGCTGTGCAGACCAGTCTAATGCTTTGCTCGATAACAATGTGTTTGGAAGACGCCCGGAGTCAGCAAATTTGCAGCCAGTGTTAAAAGTAACAGAATACACAGCTTCCATCAAGTTACAGCTCCATATCTCTATTGTGCTATGACAAGGGGTGCTGTAGGTTTGAAAATACTTGCAGAGAGAGATGTTGAAAGAATCAATTAAGTACAAAAAGTGGGCGGGTTTTAGAATATTCAAAGCGAAATAGAGATTGATAGACAGCGTCAAGGAGGCTTGATATCAGGTGTTTCAGAATGATCAAATGGAATACATCTTGTAACATGGACCAGTGTTCCATGAATTATGTGCGAATGCGATATTGGTGGGAGTTTAAATGATGGAGATTTTTCGGTGAGGATTTGTTCTGCAGCATTGAAAGTGGGAGTAACGTCAAAATCACTGATATGAATCGAATAATAATTTATCTCAGTGTTATATTAATTCTGTATGGGTGAGGCATCGTCTTCACGAGGCGGAGCTAGTTTCGTGGTATTAGCTTATGGATCCCACGTCATTTACTTAACACCCGGCTCCATGGTGTTCCTCCATTTAATGCCAGGCCGATTCTCCACCCATCATGACTGGAGGTACGCACCATTGCCCGGATGCCCCTGGATATTTCTTGATCACTGGTACTGCTGCCATTGTTAATAAGCCAATAGGGACAGGCTTGAGATTTCTCAGTTCGGATCTGCCCTGCAAAGTTTACCCTGAACATGGCAGGCTAGTTGAAATAGTACGACGTTTTGTCGACAGTGGCACGAAGGCTCTGTATGATGGGCTAGTGCAGAGGAGGACATTCTGTTCCCAGAGAAGGCTGCATCACCAGACGTACCGATCTCACCACCAAATTCAGTCCAATTTCTGCGGTCTGAAGACATGTCCAATCGTAGAAGAGCAGCATCAGTAACTTTCCCCGCTCTGGCAGGATACGTGCTATTGTGTTTTCTCTGCTCCCTCACATTTACAGTACATCAGTTGGAACACCTACCTCTGAACAAGGTTCATGCTCAACCTACCACACCACTGCATGCAGCACTTTCCTTACCCCTCCAACTATCTCTCACTCTCTCTCTCTTACACACACACACACACACACCTTCACCATACTCCCACGTGAGTACAGACGGTTTCAGAGAATGTTGCTTTTGGAATTTTCAGAATCATGCCACTTCTAAAGTTTTGTGCATGTGTTTGATTATGCAATGTCGCAGATAATGTTCTAATCAATTCACAGTTTCTGTAAAATGTCAGTTCCCGGCATGAAAATCAAGGGGAAGGAACAGAGTCGATCTTTTTTTTCAAATAGCAAATGATGTTCATCCATCATGAGGCTCGTCAGCCCGTCAAAGATGCCGTCATCCAACAAGATAAGGACAAATCTGATGATGTCCTGTCTTCCATATTATTTTGTGGTCATGAGTATAAAATCACAATTCGTACTTCTGATTATTTCGCTTGCCTAAACCTATTGTATTCATCCAAAGACAACATCTCAACACTTGTCTTATTATGGAATACAATTTCAAGCAGAGAACATTAATTTTTGTCCTCAGCCATTATCTTGAACGTTATTTAAATTGGATCTACTACTCTGTTTTCAAATTTTCTATTTTGCTCTGTCATTGACTATTTCTGTCCAGAGCAGTTTCATGGTCTCCCATGCTGAACAGCAGATTTATGATGCAGAGGGTGGCCAAAAGCGCAGATTAAATTTTCCTCCAGTGATAGCGGTTACGAGAAAGGGTATGCTCGCTCAACCTCACCTACCACGTGAGGTTTGGTGACTCTCAAGTTAAACAACAACGAGTGGTTTCTCTTTAATGAGATACCAGGCCCTTTGGGTCTCTAATGTATCTCAGTTCGCACTGCTAAACATTCTCAACATTTTCATTTCATTTTTCTTTGTGTTCCTGCATGTTCTCTTCATCCACAGTGTATTTTTGTACCACTGCAAGCATTTCACACGTATTGCGCATTCATGTGTACTACCTGATAATTCCAGACTCCATTATTATTCCTGATTCTATCTGTCTGTGCCTCAAAAATATTAAATATCTCTGCCTCCAATGTTCTCTGGGGAAGAGCGTTCCAAAGTCTCACAACACTCTGAGAAAAGGAAATAAACCTCCTCAGCTGTGTGGGAACATACTTCTTTTGTATTTTTAAATGACAAAGCTCATAATTATTAAAAGACGATAAAAGAAAATTTCTGCGGATGCTGGAATCTGAAACCAAAGGAGAAAATGCAGGACAATCTCAGCAGGTAACCCAGTATCTGTAAAGAGAGAAAAGAGCTGACATTTCGATCCTAACTGACCCTTTCTCAAAGCTTTGACAAAGGGTCAGTTAGACTCGAAACGTCAGCTCTTTTCTCTCCTTATAGATGCTGCCAGACCGGCTGAGATTGTCCAAGGTTATAATTAAACGTGAAATAGACCAAAGAGGTTTCAATTCAATTATTCCTCAGATAAAAGACTTACGTTGTGAAGGTTTAACAGGTTACGTTTGGAATGAGAGGTGATCTTAATAAATCACCGAAGGTGTGGGGAGAGGTTGGTCAGTTCAATACCCAATGGATGCTTCTTTCGTCAAAACTAGACATTGACCTTCTACAGTGTGGAAGCAGGCCATTCGGGCGATCGTGTCCACAACGACCCTTCAAAAACAATTCCACCCACACCTCTCGCACTCTCATGTCTCTGAATTTCCCATTACGAATGCACATAGACACTATGGGCAATTTAACGTTGCCAATACACCCTAAAGTGCATATTGTGGACAATGAGAGGAAATTGAAGCTCAGGGAGCAAACTCAAACAAGCACGGGGATATTATGCAAACTCCACAATCATGGTCGCCTGAGGTTGGAATTGAGACTGGCTCCTTGTTGCCGTGAAATAGCAATGCTGAGCACTATGCCACCACGCCACTCGACAAATCTCTGCTCGTTATTTGTGGCTGGCTAAAGGAATTCTCCTGAATTGTTTCTGTCACTGAATCCGATACAGTCTGAGAGCTTTGTCATTGGTCATATCACTAAGCTGGTTTCATTTATAATCTGCTGTGAAACGAAGTGGAGGGTGAAGAGGAAATGAAACAGCGACACTTAAATCTCGTTTAGAATAGGGATGATAAGAAATTCAACCCGATGTAATTTATTCAAGTGGGAAATCCCTTGCCCAGGGGTTGGTGTGACGTTTATCGAGGCTGAATTCATTCGAAATTCGATAGACAAAGGAATGATAGAAAATTGTGTATTCATAGTAACGTGTAGCTGTGGCCATAAAAAGATGAACCATGATTTACGCACTTGTCGTTTGGTGTCAAAGGGGCAAGTGAACCAGTCGTGCTCCTCAGTGCTATGACCAAATGTTCCACTCAACGTTTCGAATCTGCAACACAGGAGCAGATAGAGGCAACTTTGATGATTCGGTGTAATTTGAAAAATATTTTTGAAAAATCCAGTGAGGTCCAGAAGAGACTCGCACCTCACCCCGCCCCTTCCCATATGCACACCCCGTGGCCCACATCGTTCTTTCCAAGCTTCCCGTCTTAGCTGCTTTTGCTCCAGATGTCGGTCATGCGGCAGACCGACATTCACTGTCATTTGAGCCCGCATACCCATGCTTCAAACAAAACCTCTACTCTCCTTCAACGCAACCTTGCACAACATGATCCTCGGGTAACTAACCAGTTAATTTCCAATACTAAAGGAAAAGAACATCAGAAAAGAGAACAGGAAAATCCGATTCCAACACGCAAGTCCGACCTTTCCTTCAATGCGGTCTGTTCCAGGGCTCAACTCCAATTTGATCTCACCTCCTTTAATCCCTGAACTCACTCATATGTCAAACTCAACCACCTCGAGTGTAAATATATTCGTTGATCTATACTCCATAACGATCTGCACTACTGAATTCCAGACTTTCGCTGTCTTATGATAGTAGGGATTTCTTTGCAATCTGATTTAAATCGACGTCCTTATTCTGTCTCAGTGTCCTCAAGTTCGATACTCTGCCCAGAAGTGGAAACAGCCTTCTCAACATCCTTCTTGTCAATCATCTTTTGTATCGTGTATGATTCCAGACTATCAATCGGCATTAGTTTAAACTACAATGCATATTCACCTTACTATTGTTGACAACGTCAGTTAGTGATTCCATTCTAGGAATAAGCGTCATGTCCTAACGTCGTTACTTGCTGCACCAGCATGCTGATGTTATGTTTCAGACACAGGAACACCCCAATCTCTTCTCCGTTTTTGAAGTCTCTCGATATACGTGATTGCATGAAACTGTTTTTCAATTGGCTGACCACATACTTGCTTGGAATGAACTCAGCTCTCAATTTTTAATACAATAAATTATCTTAACTGGAGGTCCTTTCAGATTTCTCATATCCTTATTCCAGCATGAGATCCCACCTACCTTTGTGTGAACCACAATTTCAGATCTGTACTGCGCATAGCCTTCTCCATCAAGTCATCGGTATAGAGTGTAAATAATTGATGCCATAAGACTGATATATGTAGTACTACAGCAGATGCATCTATCAATCCAATAAAGAGCCATTAACCCCGACTGTCATTCTTCGTGTCTTACCAGTCTACATTCCATAACTGTAAATTATCCTTCATAATATAAGCTCCTGTCTTATATAATAGCTCACTGGCCTGTATTTCCCAGGGATTTCCATATTTCGTTTCTTGAACAGAGGAACAACATTGAAGTGCATACAATCATCCCGTAGTGCTCCCGTGGAGATTGAGGATGCAAAGGTCACTAGGATAGGACCAGCAATCTCATTATTCGCTTCTCATGGCAACCTTGTAAAGTGTACATATCGTGTCAGACCCTGGAGATTAATCTATCATGATACCAGAATTTCCAGTGCATCCACTTTCTTAATAACAATCTGTGCAAGCCTATTAACCTCGTCCAATGTGTTTTCACTGTCAATAAGATCGATCTCTCGATATTGAAACAAAAACAAACATACATTCAGGGAATCCTCTATCTCTTCAGATTCCAGGCACAGATTCTCTCCAATATCTCTGATCAGCCTTACCCTGACGTTGATCGTTCTCTTCTTCCACACAGTAGAGAAGAACGCCTTTGGATTATCCCTAATTCTTCCCATCAAGGATTTTTCGACTCCTCCTCGCTCCCGTCATGCCATTTTTGAGTTCTTTCCTAGCTACCCTGTGCCAGATCCTTGTTTCATCACCTTTGCATACACTTCCTTCTTTCTGTCCACGTGTAGCTTCTCTTCTTTTACCATCAAAGGTGCCATCATCTTACCATACCTTATCTGTCACAGGGGGAAAAAGCTATCCAACAATCGCAGCAAATGCTCCTTAAATAATCTCCACATTTCTGGCTTGCATTCCCAGGAGAACAAATGTTACCAAATTATACTCTACAGCTCCTGTCTGAAGTCAGTTCAATTCTAAACCCCCACTCCAATTAAATAACTTCCATTCCTGTCCGTTCCTATTCCTCTCCATGGCTATGGCAATGGTGAAGCATTTGTGATCACAATCGCTGAAATGCTCTCCCACGATATATCTGACACTTGGCTTGGCTTGTTCCCTCGCACCAAATCCAAAATGGCCTTCCTCCTACTCAGCCTAGCTACACATTTAGTCAGGAAACCCTGCTGGAACTATCTGGCATAATTGACTCCATCCAGACAATCTGCAATCAGGAGGTTCCAATCCATATTGTAGTCACCCGGAACAACAACTCCCTTATATCTGTCCCTTTCCAAGATCTACTATCCAATCTGCTCTTCCATCTCTCTGCTGCTATTTGTTTTATTTGCAGAAAACAACCAACGAAGTGACTTCTCCTTTCCTGTTCGTGACTTCCACCAATACTGACTCAGTAGACAAACCGTCCTAAACAGTCTCCTTTTCTGCAGCTGAAATGCACTCTCTAATTAGCAATGCTACTTCTTGAACTTAACTGAACTGATACAATTACTTAACGAAGGAGCTCTTCGAATCCTATACCACCTAATTAACACACCAATTGGCTAAAAGGTAAATGATATACAGGTAAAAATGAATAAATTCCAAAAATATTTCGAGAGAAATGTTAGTCAGAATCATTTGCTGAAGTTTCCAACCTGTCCTGGACTCCAGCATGTTCTGACTGCGACAGCTAAACTCAAGTGGAGAAAACACCTGAAATTGGAGAAATAGCTACTCCCCCGTAATCGTTAACGTGGACAAGGCCATTACGATCTCACTTGAAGAAAAAAACAATGACAAAATAACTTGGGTCTACTTTCACACTCTGCTTTCAACATTTTATCATACAACTAACTGCAATATAGATATATATATATATTTCAAGTATTTGGGGGTAGCGGGTGAGGACTTCTGCATGTGACTGAAAACATGATTAGCAGAGAATGATTCCATTCTCCAAATTTCTTTAACTCCATCATATCAGTTCGATAATGTTTCCTACACTCCAGAGGGAAGCCTCCGTAATGACATTATTTTCCTTGAATCGAGATTAGCCTCTAAATCTAACGGACAACGTCTTCAGCTGTGACTGACCCATCTGCCAGGCGTCTTCTCTCACCCCTATCCATGCTTTACTGCTGAATGATAGATATTCCTTTGTCCTCACTTAGCACTGCACGAGGATCCTCATTAAAAGAGCCACCCTCCGCCACATCCACCAACTCCAACAGGAGCGCACCATCAATCATGTCTTCCCCTCCTCACAGCTGTCCGTACTTCACAGGAACCGGTCCCTCTGTGATACCTTACATCACCCCGAACACTTGCCCATTCCCTTATGGCGGAGAAAGTGAGGTCTGCAGATGCTGGAGATCAAAGTTGAAACTTTATTGCTGGAACAGCACAGCAGGTCAGGCAGCATCCAGGGAACAGGAGATTCGACGTTTCGGGCACAGGCCCTTCTGGGAATCTTCCAATACAATTCCAAAAGCTGCAGCACTTCCCTATTCACCTCGGCCCTCCAAGACCCCAATCAAAACTTCCAGATTAATCAGGATTTCACTTGTACTCTTTCATTCTCGTGTACTGCCAGTGCTGCTCACAATACAGTGTCCATTATCCTGGCGAGACCAAGCACAGACGGCTTTGAGAAAAACTTCCACGTTGTAGGAATAACTCTGACCTTCTAATTGCTTCCTATTATAAGAACCGGTCTTCACGCTTTGGTATTTTACAGCTGTCGAAATTGACATTCAATGCCATAACTTCACAGCCGAGCCCCATTATGACTGTGCTCAATCTTTCATGCATTCTTCCTGCCAGTCTTATGATGACCTTGTTTGTATCTTGCATAACTTTCACTCAACAGAGACCGTCCTTTTCACACATTCACACTTTAATTTATACTTATTTCACTGTTGTTTCTTTTTCACCACACTGAGCCTCAAAACACTCTGTTTCTGATCACCACTCCTCCAATTCTGTCAAAGTATTAAAAAGCTCATTTTCTAATTTCATTTATGGAAACGTGTCACCAAATAACTCGAAATGTTAACTCTGCGTCTTTATCTTCGCAGATGCTGCCAGACCTGCTGAATGTCTCCAGAAAAGAACGGCATGGGATGAATGAAACGAAGAGGTTTGTATGCTGTAAATTTGAACCAAATGCAAATATTTCTTGAGAAACGGGAGGGCTTTGAAGAACATCACTTGTTCCGAATCGATAACTCTACTTATTTCTGCTGATGTTCCTCGACCTGCTTAGTTTGTTGATCAATTTCTGTTTTTGAATATGTTTCAGAGGTTGTATCCAACATGAAGTGCTACATGCCGGCAAGTGAACAACCGCTTCTGCTCTCGAATTTTCTTGTTTCTGAACAACGTTAGTCTGACATCATTGACTGTACTAACCTCATGGCCAGAGTCACAAACACCGGAAAACTCATTCGTTGTAAGCACGGAATATGACAATACTGGAAAAGAAAACATTCAAATGAACATGTAAAAAGAACTTTGGAGAATGTGACAAATTGGAGGAGTGATGTGATGGACAGACTCTCTCAAGAATACAAACATTAAAATTGAAGTGTAATCACATCAGAAATCAGAGTATGTCACTGAGTCCAGGGCTGATAGCTGAATGGGATTCGGTGCAAGTTGGGGAATAGGTAGCAGAACATTATTGCAGAAAGTTCAGCTCACAACCGGGCATCCATATGAAGTATGGACCACAGCAGGAGCAGGACTGTGTGAAATCACATTCTGTAGTGTGGTACCGTGGAAAACCCTACACTCTACCATTGCCCTCCAGACAAACAATGGTGGAATGACCAGTGTAAGTGAATGTCGGACCCAAATAAACAGAGATCACACAAGCGCCGACCGGGTGAAATTGAGAAGCTGCTTATTACAATCGAAGTCGCTGGAAGAGAAATTGACTGGGCTGACGCAGAACTGCCATTCTGCACACATAGAAGAATAGTTCTCATCCTCGAGCAGTCGGCGGAGACATTTGTATTGGGTTACAGTATTAAGTTGTGAATTACAGGGTAATCAAGAATAAAACGCAATCAATGGGAGGATAATCAAAAGTCCGATAGCAATGATCACTCCATGGCTGAGCTAGGAGATAAAGTTTGATCCTCTTTTAGAGTAGGTGTCCATGTTTCTCATCCTGGAATCAGTCGGAATCCCATCGTGGATATTCTGCAAGAAAGTTACCTTGATGCCGTTACTCTGAGCATTCTTTGTGGAGTTCCAGTATTTGTAAGGAGTGAGGCTGCCCTTAGCGCGTGGGAGCAGTTGTGCTTATTGACTGCTAGGAAGTCTATTGTCAGGCTGTCTCCGGAAGTGTATTACCCAGTCTGAAAGTGGCTTGATTCATATCCTGTTTGCTGCCTTGTGTCTTATTTAGCCTGTTTGGTCAAAGCTGATACACTCTGGTCAGTGTCTGTTTTGGCTTAGGCAGGTATTGTTCCTTATGTACTTTGTGTCCATGCTATGGGTGGACAAGGAAGCGGATTTTCTCCAAAGATTCCTCTTTTTTTGTTTGGTTTAAAGGTGTGATGCAAAGGGACAATGTTTCTGGAGACCGTGAAGGTTTCCAAGTCGGGGCCGTGGTTGGGGGGCGTTCAGAAGTGGAGGGATAGCCATCCGTGTCGAAGTCCGAAACAGCAGAGTGCGCTCTTCTGGCAGGGATATTTGGCAAGCTCACATGAATCAGACCATCCCCTCCAAGTTGAGTGTAAACGAGACAGTTGTGAAAATCCGCCTTGAATAAAGTCCAAACTAAAAACAGAATACACTCTGTCATGCATCACTCTTCTCCTAAATCAGAAACTTGGATAAGGGCAGTTATATAATTAATAAAACTGACGAGACTTGCATCCTTGCAGAGATGCTTCACATGGAAGACACCAGCACATCTGAGCGGGAAGTGTAGCAGCTGCAGGTTTAGCTGTATACTCGGTGAACACAGAATTCTTTGCTGCTTCTGCTCCAGCTCTTCCTTTATATCTAACAAAGCCGACTTGCTGTTGTGATGGTTAGCTTGATCAGTGAAAATACATATCCCTCAAATGATCGAAAGACAAGGTAAGGCACATGTGATTTAATGTCCATAGGAAAGTTACTGACAAAAGCGGTTGATCCCTTTCTCATTGTTGTTTGCTTCGACACTTTTCAAGCTGATTACTGCGGAGCTGATTGAATCCATTGGATCAGGTTGTGAAGTGATGGGAGGTGATTGGAAGGCATGCTTTACATGCGAATAGCGAAGTTCTAGAGACGATGTTAACTGCTGAAAGTAAATTTGCATTTCCTCTCTCATTTCTCCAATGCCAAGTGGTTATCAATATGAAGACACTCGCACATTTATCTACACTAAATTGTGCCTGCCTATTTCAACATGCTCAATCTTCTTGAAGTGTGTTACTCTGTTCACTATTTATGACACCATCAAGTTTTACATAATCAGTAGACTTCTAAATTGTACTGCCTAAACAATTCAGTCGATCATAAACAACAAGGAATGGTCCGAAAATCAAGCCCTCCAATGACCTCGAATGAAAGCTGTCAGGAAAAGTATTTCAATATCTGGAACAGCAAGAAAATAACAAAATGTTTCCTCTGCTTATGCATTTGAAGAGGCAGTTTCAGTTCACATTTAAATTTCAAATATTCATCGGAAACAAATGCAGAATTGTATTCAATGTGTTCTCCCAATAAAAGTTCCCAAGTAAAACAATCGGAATTACAGTGGCACTTACGGTCGAGATCAATATTCTTTGAAATTGCAGTATGAAGGGGCAATGAAGTCGTAACAATAATCAATAGAAGTGAAATAGCTCAGGTACATGCTCTAATGTTCACTAAAATCTTATGAAAACTTCACACTCAAAATGCACTCTTATTCTTGTGAACACTGCATTAAAACACAGCGGCAAAGATGTTTTGATACAATTCTGCCATCTGGCTAAAACATGACCATTGACCCCAACTTTTTTTTTTAAAATAGGCATTGTAGAATTTCAAACAAATCAGGAACTCAAGGCACTCAAACAATTTGTTTCAAGATTAAAAGTTCGATAATATTTAAATATAACATGATGCTGTACAATGCAAAAACAAAACGTGTCCCATTGCATAGACCACAAAATATATGGAATTGAGGTCCTGATTCAAAACAAGGCAAAACGGTGACTAACAAGGATTTTCCAAACCCAGTACTTCAACAATCCAATTTTTTTAAAATAATAAAACAATCTCAACATAGTGCAGTTTACAAGAAAGCTTTCCTTGTTCAACCCAAGTATTAGTCCAACTATAATTTCAGCGCTTCCCATTTATATTTTTTCTGCATCCTCTCACTGAAATTGCACGTATTAAAAAGAGAATGGCATTGTAATCCGAGCCACTCTCTTCTCCCAAAGCAAAGACTCGATGAGCTTCAAATGTCGCTACGAGGGGTCTTCAAACCCTTTCTCACTTTACTCCTCACGGGGACTCAATCCCCAACAAAACATAGAGGACTCGAATCACAGTTAAACACAGGGGAGGAGAATCTCTTTTCAATGCACAGAATTCGAATGCCAAGAAACAATAATGATTGTAGTCTCGAGGGCAGTGATGGGCCCTATGCTGAAGTCGACAGTGTCAGGACGCTCGACCATGGTTACTCCATAACCCCTGGTTGCAGCAGCAGACCTAAAATCATATGGACCCCAAAACAAAATTTACACGCGCCAATATAATTTTCTGAAAACATTAGTGGTGGTTTGGAAGATATCAAACTGTCATTAGACTCTCGGTTTTACAGTTCGATTTTGTATTTTAATTAAGCCATGTAAAGACTTGTCCCGGTTCTTCTCCCGAGGTTTCGGGTTCCTTCAACATCATTGACCTCTAGGTCGACCTGGAAATAGCGAACAGGCTGTCGCACAGACAAACGCAGAAACAAAAGGGACAACTACCGGACAAACACAAGACAGATGAACAAAACAGCAAGGCTCCTGTCAATTATCTCCATTCACAGGAACTCCCAAAGCAATAAATCTAAATAGCAGTCTTTCCTTCTGTCCCGCCAGGCAACCTCTGTCATTCCATCTTACGTTCACTGGGCCAGAACCTCGGCTTGTGCTCTGGCTTATGTCGGATCACGCGCCTGCCTAAATGGGCAATTATTTAGCGTAGAATTTGGGGATTCACCGCCCTCCATCACTCCAGCAGGGAAAACAGCTCAGTGTCGAAATGCTGCCGCAGTAGATCAGAATTTTGGTTACTCCCTCCAGACGTCAAACCGGTTGTCGTTGTGACTTGCTGGGACAGAACTCGCTGCCAGGTCCGAATCGTTTTAAAATGCTGTGCAAGTCTGAGTCCCTTTCTAATTTAAGACCGTTCCAGAATATCTGAAACTGTCAGAGAAATTATCCATTTAAACAGAGACCAAACAAGCGTTGACCGGGTGAAATTGACAAGCTTCTTTGTACAACCGATATCACTGGAAGAGAAATTGAATAGGCTGACACGGAACTGACAGTCTGTACATGTCGATCAATGATTCTCTTCCCCGATTAGTGTACACCGTCAATTTTATAGGCTACAGTAATATGGTGTTACTTACAATACGATCAAGTGTAAAATGCAATCAATGCGAGTGCAATCAGCCGTCCGATAGCCACAATTAGTCCATGATTGAGTTATGAGATTCTGATCCTCTCTGACAGTAGGTGTTACCGTTTCACATCCTGGCATCAATGGGTTTCTATTGTGATAAGTTCGGAAGCAAGTTAGCTTGATGCCTTTCAGTCTGAGCATCATTTATGCAGTTCAAGTCAGGACCAAAGCTATCCATTGGGCTTCGGGAGCAGTTTTGCTTCCTGAGGGCAAGGAAGTCTATTGTCAGGTTGTCTCAGGGAGTACATCCCCAGTTTGGAAGTGGCTTGAGTTATCTCCTGTTGCCGGGTAGTGTCTTAGTTAGCCTGTTTGATCAAGGCTGAGCCACTCTGGTTAGTTTCTGTTGTGGCTTAGGCAGATAGGGTTCCTTTTGTTCTTTGTGTCCAAGCTGTGTGTGGACTAGGAAGCAGATTTTCTCTCACAGCGAACAACACCAGGTTCAGCATCATGTGCACCTAACAATTGTGACGACACGGTGTAAATTGTCTGCTTGCATTTAAACGACAGCACTAACATCGATAGCGAGGGAAGGGGAAAAACTCCCAAGACAAAGGGATTGGATCTAACATCTGCAGTCCTGCCACTTCCAACCATAAGTGATGATAGCATACTAAACAATTCAGTGGAGTTAAATTTTCCACAAATGTCGCCAACACCATGAAGTAACAGTGCAGCACATGAGTGCAACCGACAAAGTGCAAGTTTCTCCAGAATCTTTCATGAGACGTTCTAACTGGATGATACATCTTATCCACGTCATATTGTCCACAGAATCACAGATGCCAGTCTTTAAGAAATTCGATCCGGTGCACGCCACATAAACAAATAACTGAGTTCAATGGACAGAGCAATACAACCATTTCTGCAACAGACTGAACACTTCTGCTGCACATTGATACGTAGACCAGGGGAAGCTGTTTCATTCCATCTTCAACTCTGTCACCTTCCTGGCAATGTGAAAATGGCCTCAACTATTTCCAGTACTGATGAGGAGTACAATGGCAATCTGCCCAACTGCACAATTAAAATTGCAGTCGTCAATATGATGAAAGTTCCGTTTGGCAGAACTGTCGAAAAATACTGACATGGAAATAACTTGCTCAATGTGGTTCCCGATAGGTCGCCATATGGAATTGCTGCTGTAATGAAAGTATCACTAGCGTACTAATCTAGACCAGGCTAATGCTCTGGCATCTGGGGGAATTAAGTAAAAACAAGTAATGAAATATTTGGATTGTCATCTGGAGTCAGAAATAGCGACCTTGAAGCCAAAATCCATTGTAAACTCTAATTGGCTTCAACAACTTGCTTCACCAAGTACTTTCAGAAATTGAAAACCGGCTGTCTTTTCCTGGTCTGCCTTAATAGTAACTCTACACACAGAGACTTGTGAGTAACTTGTAAATACTCACTGAAACGGCCAGCCAAAACATTCAATGATTTCAACCAACTCCTGGGTCACAAACGTAAAAAACTGTGTAGAAAACTCATTCACAGACGAGGTATCCGAAAAGAGAACATGAACAACAGCCCTGTCGAGAGCAGAAATTCCACGTCCACTTTTGCAAGGGGAGACGGAACAGTGATAGCGAGAGTCAGGAGGCTGCCAGGAAGTTAAACTAACGTATCAAAAAGTTACACTGTGAGTCAGCAGCCTCCACTTTTCCAGTGTGACCGGGAGCTGTGAGAATGAGGTCCAAGGGGCTGTCAGGAAGTTCAATTAACTCTACAACTCGCTTATCTCGTGAATAGGCAGAGACAGGATGAGGAGGAGAGGACACAAGTCTGCTGAGTATGTGAGGTTAGATATTTGGGCAGTTGATTTACCCCAAACACGGGACAGTTAATGTCTCCCGCTTATCCTCCTCCTCTCATCAAAAATAAATATTGCTGTTCATCGATTTTGTAAGGTTACTACTTTACTTTCAACAGTTTTTCTCTGGGAGTTCAGAGCAGGAGTAATGGATATTAGAACAGTTGAATGATCCTCCTATAGAATGTCAGGCATTGGTTACCACGAGTGTTAGTGCTTACTCGGTATACGGGAATTGTAGAAACGTCCAGCTCCTCTGAAACAACGCTACGGAAGTCGAGCTGAACCAGGGTCCGTGATGCCAGGTCCATGAGTCATGATCCATGATATCTCGGATCATGTTTTTAGGATAGATTAGATTCCCTGCAGTATGGAAACAGGACCTTCAGCCCAGCAAGTCTACAACGATACTCCAAAGAGCAATCCTACCAGAACCATTTCCGTCTGACTATTGCACCTCTCACTCTGGGTAATTTCGCATAACCAATTCACTTGACGTGCACATGCTTGTTACGTGGGAGGAAATCTGAGCATCCGAAGGAATGATACGCACATGCGGGGATAATGTGAAAAGTCCATACAGACAGGCGCCCGAGGCAGGACTCAAACCTTCGCCACTTGTGCTGCAAGGCAGCAGTGATAACTGAGCCACCATGGCGTCCCAGAGGGATCCTTAAGGGGAAAGAGGGACAGTTCTAATTTGGACATATTTTGGGTAGGTGGGATCCCTATAAACAGGATGGTCTACACTTATGTCAGAGTGGTACAAATGTCCACCGTGGGAGGTTTGCTATTGCTCTTCGGAAGGATAGAAACTAATACAGCAGGGGCCTGCGAACCTGAATTGTATCTCCAATATTCAAGAGGCTGAGAGTATCGAAGTCATGAATAAAGCTTGAACGTCGCAGGAGTTTGCTGGCAGGTGGGAAGGTGGTTGGAAGGGTGACTAGTTCAACGGTAGGTACATCTTGAATAAAGTCGTGAACCTACAGCATTGATTGGTACCTGAGATTCGGATGGTGTGGTCATTTCAGAGACATGGATAAAGCAGGAATACCTGTTGCAGGTTCCAGGATTTCGATGTTCCAGTACAATCAGGGTAGGTGATCAAAGAGGAGGAGACATGGCATTATTACTTAAGGATTATTACTTAAGGACACGATTGCAGTGGAAGAAAGGACATTTGATGAGGAAACGTCTACCGAGGTGGTGTGGACTGCGGTGAGAAACAAGATAGGAGAGGTCACCCTGTCGGATGTTTTCTATCGGCATCCGCAAAGTTTGCTGACATGTAGAGCAAATAATTGCAAAGATAATTCTGGATAGGAGCGGAAGTACAATAGTAGTTGTTGCCGGGTAATTTAACGTTCCAATTAATGATTGGAAATGCTAATGTTCGAGTTCCTTCGATCGGTAAAGTTTTGTCCAAAGTGTACAGGAGGGTTTCCTGCCAACGTATGTAAAGAGGCGAACAAGAAGCGAGGACACATTGGATTTGGCACCGAGTAATGCATCAGGCCAGGTGTTCGATTTGGAGGTACTGGAGCACTGTGGTGATAGTGACCAAAATTCAGTTACGTGCACTTTAGCGATCGAAGGGATAGGGATGTACCACAGGGTTAATATTTTATCTGGGGGAAAGGCAATTATGATGTGAATTGCAAGATGGAGGATGCATAGGATGGGAAAGGAACTTGCAGAGGATGGTCACAATTGAAATCTGGAGCTTGTTCAAGGAACAGCAAATACGAGTCATTGATAAGTATGTTCCTGTCAGATAGGGAAGAAGTGTTGGAGCGAGCGAACCATGGTGCACTAAAGAAGTTGAATCTCTTGTCATACGAAGAAGGACGTTCATGTAAAAGTGAGACCAGAAGGCTCAGTTATGGCTCTCGAGTGTTACAAGTTAGCCAACAAGATCTAATGAGGCAGCTAAGAAGAGCCAAGAGGGGACATGAGAGGCAAATGGCAGGTAGACTTAAAGGAAAATCCTAAAGTTTTCTATCGCTATGTCGGTTCAAAAATAAAACGCCTAGTGACATTTTAGGGACTATCAAGGAAGTAATGAAAATGTTTGAGTGGAGTCTGAAGAGATAGTGGAGGCGATAAATGAATATTTTTCGTCAGTATACAAGCAGTAAGAAGGGGATGTGTGTTGTCAATGAGAATACTGAGGCTCAGACTATTAGATTAGATTGTATTGAATTTCATAAGGATGAGGTGTTAGCGACTCTGAGTGTGTGACAATAGATAATCCCCCTTTCCGAATGGGATTTTACTTCGGATTTTCTGCAAAGCTGTGGGGAGGGGGAGATTGTAGAGCCTTTGGATTTAATCCTTACGCAATAAATATCGGCAGGCATAGCGCCAGATGCCGGGGGATAGCAAATATTGTCCCCTTGTTCAAGAAGGGGAGTAAAGGCAGCCCTAGTAATGATAAACCAGTGAGCCTGACTTCATTTGTGGGTAAATTGCTGGAAAGGATCATATGAGATCGGATTTATAGTCACCTAGAAATGAATCATCTGATTAGGGAAAACCAACACTGCTTTGTGAAGGGCAGGTCGTGCCTTATAAAACTTATTGAGTTATTTGAGACGGTTACCAAACAGTCGGATTAGAGTAAAGCACTTGATGCAGTATGTGTGGATTTCAGTAAAGCGTTTGATAAGTTTCAACACGTTAGGCTATTTCATAAAGTACAGAGGCATGTGGTTCAGGATCAGTTAACGATGGGAACGGAAATTGACTAATGATTGGAAATGTTCATCCTGGAGTTCAGTTACTTGGGATGGACCGCACAGATCTTTTTTTTTTGCCACAGCTGTTCGTCATTTCTGATAACTGACGTGGTTGATGGTGTGGAAGGATGGGTTATGAAATGTTTAGATGATACTCAGTTCGGTGGAGTTGTGAACAATGCGGAAGGATGTTGCAGCTTGCAGAGGGACATAGATAAGATGCAGAGCTGGCGCCAGAAATTGGTAAAAGTAGAGTAATACGAAAAAGTATGAGCTAATTCACTTTGGAAGGAGCTGAAAATGTGTTGCTGGAAAAGCACAGCAGGTCAGGCAGCATCCAAGGCACAGGAGAATCGACGTTTCGGGCATAAGCCCTTCTTCAGGAATGAGGAAAGTGTGAAGAAGGGCTTATGCATTGTCTTTTTCTCAACAGACTTGGTTTCTTACTATTTCTAGAAAGGTTCATTTTAAATGTTTTCTTCTGAGAAGACAAAACTGAAGTAGATCCGTCATAGTTCTACAATTTCATTGTTTTCCATTCTCTATGCTCCAGTTTTATACTGAAGGAAGCTGCACTTGTTTTCTCTTACGGTCCTCATTAGCATTCATTCAGAAGGTATTACAGTTCATTCGTATAACCATTGTTAATGTACTCTCCAGAAACTCAATAATTCCCGTCTTAATCGGCTAAATGATTGTCCTTCTAATGTTATACAATCACAGATGCATAGATACTGCGATGACAGATATACAGCACGATCTGCATTCGTCCTATTGTCCATTGTGAAGCCAGCAGCCGTGAATGTTTTAACGTTTCAAATGTACACATAATTACGTTTTAATGGTGTGAGGCGACCCACAACAATTATTCTCTCAGGAAGTGAATTGCAGACGCTAACACCCTCTGCGTGAATTACTATCATCAATTTCTCTTTAAATCCCAATCACGACATTTGAAAAGGATCCTTCCCTGTTCTTGGCCCTTTGTCTAAAAGCAACAACTGCTTGTCTATCGACCCTGTCGATGTTCCTCATAATCTTATAGGTCTGAATCATGTCCCCATTAGCCTTCCCCGGTCTAAAGTACATAAGTCGAGATTGTGGTACTGGATAAGAACAGAAGGTCAGGCGGAAACAGAGAAGCAGGAGAGTCGACGTTTTGGGCAAAAGCCCTTCATGAGAAAGGGCTTCATTAGCCTCCATCAGGCTTTTGCGTGAAACGACGACTCTCCTGCTCCTCGGATGCTGTCTGACCTACTGTGCTTTTCCAGCATCTGCATTCCGCACTTTTTCCAAAGTACATAATCGGAGTTTATCCAGCCACTCTTCATAGCTGATATGCTCCACCTTTTCGAACATCCTGGTGAATCTCGTCTGCACCCGCGCCAGTGAAATTGTACATATCGTGTAATTTGATGCCCAGAACTGTACATTGTATTTCATCTGCATCATAACCATCTCCTGTGCAGCTCATTTAATCTGTTACTCTACGAATGAAGGCTCCGCCTATGGTACCGGATGCCTTCTTAACCTATCCAGTTACATTTTGGGATATGTGGAGAAGCACCTTCTGAGCTTCCCAGTGTTCTGCCATTCATTGAATATTCCCCTGTCTGATTCCTTCTAACAAAGTTCATCTACTAATTTTTTATCAGGTTTCAATTCCATCTGCCACTGATCTGCCGATGTGATCATCCCATCTATGGCTCCCTGAAAAATAAGATATACCGGCTCACTGCCAACCACCCGGCGAATTAGTGTGTCAAACACTAATTTAGGTTTCACACTGACCATTCCCCCTCCCATTCACAGCTATATCATTGATAAATGCCACAATTATTCAGGGCCATAACACTGATCCTTGCAGTACCCATTGATCACAGGTATGCAGTCATACAAACAGCCATTTATTACCATTGTTAGTCTTCTGTTGATACTGGATGCAACTTGCCAAGTCACGAATGTTTCCGTCCTGTTCTCTGGTTATTCTGTTTCATTTGATGTTCTTCAGGAGTAGCTGAATATTCTACATAATTTTGCCCGTGAGCAGGTTTCCATACCTCCGTATTCGTCAATCCCTTCCGAATTTCCTTCTCATTGCAATCTTACATGTCCACCTCCAATCCCACCATGATTTAACTTGAATGTCGAGTAAACAGCCAAATAAGCATTTGGTTAATTTCCACCATGTCATTGTTAATTTTCTAAATTTCAGTGTGATCACGACACATTCTTTGAAACTAAAGAGTCCGAGTTTCGTCATTACACAATCTTGCCATCTGAAGGATTTATCTGTCCGTTGCACTTTCGCTGTGGATACGATATTCTTTCTCAGATTGGGGCACTAAAAAGATACCCCTGGTGCAATCGCAGCTACATTCGGTGTAACTCCTTCATAATGTCTTTACATCTATATTCTGATTCCCTAACATGAGGGCAAACTTAACTTTAACTTTCTGCTTACTTGCATTCCTCTAAATACTCTTTGCGTTAATTTCATTTATGAATTCCTTGCATGAGGTCTTGTGGAAAGCCTTCTGGAAATCCAAATAAACCACTTCCATTAGTTCTCCGTAGTCTTTGTTGCAAGAAGCAAATTGAAACAATTCTGTAGTTTGTCAAGAATAATTTCTCTTTCAGAAATTCATGCTGTTTTTTTCCAAAGTTTGTAATAATGTCTAAATATCCAACGCCATGTCCTATCTCGTAAGTTCCAACAATTTCTAGAGAGATGTCAAGTTAATTGGAGTTTTCCGCATGATCTCTTCTCTTTGTAAACGGCGGATGACGTTTAGCATATTGCATTCGAAAGCTTGGCGGCCGGCCTTTGCAATAAGTACTGGAATCTAAAACGCAGTCATTCACAGTGCAACTAATATCTCTATTATTTTTTTTCTAACATGTTGGTAACAAGTACACCTGGTGCGTCAGACTTAGCAATCGTCAAGCCAGCTATATTTTGATACTTATATAAATTAACTGTACCTCTTTCCGTCTACAAGCTCCATACGAACACATGGTATTTCTCAGAGATGTTGTGGACTTTTCTCCATGAAGACAAGTGCAAAATAACTGGTTAGTTTCTCTACCATGTCCCTATTCTCCACAACAAAATCTGCAATCCTGCTTACAACTTTCCACATTTGACCTTGGTTCGATGTTGTTCTATTTTGAAATATAGATCGGAGGTTTAGGCAGCCTTTGTGTTCCTGTTCGTTAACACTCATGTTCTCTGTTTGGTTTGTTTGGCAGCTTCTTCACCCACCTGTTCTGTATCGTAAATTTGTTAGAGTTCTAAGTTTTCCACAATATGTGGAATTGTTCTGAAGCCACTTCCATTGAATTAATACAGTCTTTAATTTGTTATGTTAACCATCGTTGAGTCACCTTCTCTTCCTTTACTGCGTATGCCTTAGAGTAAGTTACATATCATTCAGACGTGCAGTATTTCTGTAAGTAACAACCACTGCTTGTCTACAAATCAATATTATAATGAACTTTCGGTGCAGCCAACTTGACCTCTCGTTTCTGAGCTTCCACGATGTTTGGGAGTAATGTTCAAAAAATTCTATGTTGTATGCAGACATCATGTAAAGTCAATAGGTTGTTGACACTATTCCTCAGCAACTGCTTTGAGCCAAGTTGTTAACTCGTGTTTCTGATGTCAAAACACGAAATACGAATAATCTGGTCTATCTATTGGTTCACAACATGCTATTCACCCTACCTCACATGCAGTTATGGAATTTATTTTTCACAGCATTATCAGTCACTTAATTAATGCAGTATTAACGCAACTTAACATCATCCTTTATTACTGCAGCACCCACAATACTTGCGTAGCTCATATCCAGAGCATAAGTTGTGCAAAATTTGTACAACAGTTTTGGTTTAACTATATAAATCACCAATGCTTGCTACTCCTTGGTAATTGTATTGTCCACTGAAGCCGATTCTGTGGAACCTGTTGGACATGGTCTGTGATGGTAACTTGGACATGATATTCGGTGAAGCCTACCTCGACACTGAGGCGATCTGAAAAAACATGTTGGGCAATAGAAGAAAAGCACGAATGACCTTCCCACTCTGCGACGATAAGTTCCACTGTATTCCGTCTGCTTCCTCAAGCTCACTGTATATCTTTTATAGCACATACCATTGAACAGGTCTAATGCTCTACCACTCTCACTCCTGCATGCAGCACCTATCTTCGCTTATTCTCTCTGCCTGCTTCACCATAACCCTTACACTAATAACACTGCATAGATTCAACAGTATGGACTCACTCACTTTTGACACCTCAACATTTACACACACCTATTACATCACGAATACCATGCCACACATCCATATAATCACAGCGTCCCTCCCTTTCTCTCGTTTCAGGAGAAACTGACTGTAACAGGACAGAAAGACCCAAGTCGGACGGTGGATTGTCCGATATACATTCCCACACAAAAGTTTCCCTGCTCTTTTCAAAGAACCATCGCACGAGTTGCAGGAGACAAGGACAACTCCTATGGAGATTTGGAAACTTCTAAGCCCTACCAAATAAGAAGCAATGTTCAATGAATAGTAATTTTCACGTTAATCCCACTGTCTGTTCTGGCATCGGTTCTCTCATTCCCAAAACAACACCTACCTCATTTCACAGACACAGAAATCGACACAAGTGTCTTTAAGCACTCTGCTATATTAACATACGCTTTAACAGATGAAGATCGACGCACACGCATACACTCACGCGCACACACACGCGCGCGTAGTGACACACAGAGATGCGTATGTCACCCACAAATTGAAGCAAACACATATAGAAACACACAAGTTGATACACAGACAGACAGCGGTCGGCACAAGCACATAGACACAGAGAGACACGCTAGATAATGTCTGTAGGACCATTTTAGATACGTTTTTTGAATATTAAGAACATCGGGGTTGCAGGGTAAAAGCATGAGAACGATGTTGAGAGATATTAACACATTATTAAATGGCATATCAGACTCGATTAGCCAATGGACTTTATGATCTTATGGTGTTATGCTATCTGAT
The DNA here is from genome assembly GCF_037043375.1 of Chiloscyllium plagiosum. Taxonomy (NCBI): domain Eukaryota; kingdom Metazoa; phylum Chordata; class Chondrichthyes; order Orectolobiformes; family Hemiscylliidae; genus Chiloscyllium; species Chiloscyllium plagiosum. Next base: position 41,485,921 of record NW_028270180.1, read on the forward strand.
ATCTCTTCTGTAAAGAGCAATCGAGGTTGTGTTTGACACATATTAGATTTGAGAGAGCGAGTGGTAAAGTTGGACATATTTCTTGTAGTGAATGGTTTATGTCTGTTCACAATTCATGTGCCCTTACATTTCAAAAGAGATGACGATTGATGTCAGATAGATATCGTTTTAAAATAAAGGAACAACATTGAAATAAGGATATCCATTTGTCTTTGGTGTTGTATTATCTGTGCTTGTCCACATCGTCATGCAACAGTTAAGAGATCTTTATTGAGAAAATTCAAGGTATCCTGGACTGGTATTTGTTGGAGAGGAGAGTCAGTGTTTATTGGGAACAGATAAGCAATGGCCACACACAATCGGATTAGCCATGAATATTGTGAATGGTGCCATCGAATGGCTCACTGCTGCCCCAATTCATGCATAATTCGCCCAATCAACTCCTTGAGGCTGCTACAGAGGTAAAGGAATACACCATGCCACCAGTCAGGATCATTACAACGAGACGGGCGGAGACGGGTCTTTCTCTCTAAACTGTTACAGGAAAAGAGAATGAAATAATTTACTTCAATGAGTAAATTATGCAGCACAGAGGAGGCCATGCATACCGCCTGAGCTTCTACACAGGTTCAGCGACGTTGTCTCTCACAGGAAATATGCAGCAGAGATAAATGCTTACTTTCAGATAGCTAGGCTGTAACTAGTAGAGTGCATCAGAGATCAGCGTGGGTCAGGAGTTCATAACAACGAGAAGCAGGAGGACGCTGTTGGGCCTTCGAGCCGGCTGCGCCATTCAATAAGATCGTGTTTGATGTTGGCATGGTATTGGATCTACTTACCCGCGGTCTCACAGTATCCCCTAATTCATCTGACCAAACCCCTTATTGTTAAAAAAAAACATTAGCTTTGAAAAATACTGAAGTCGTATTAATTAATTTTACTCGGCAAGGAACTGCATGGGTTAACAACCCTCTTGGTGAAGTCGTTCCTAATCAATTATTAAAAGACCAATAATCTGTACCAGACTTTTCGATGAAGGGAACTCTATAGATTGAAGCTCAAAGTCCTTCAATAAGTCCTCAAATGGATGTAGTGAATGTACAATGTGATTTTAGGCCATGGAGTTTAGTGAGCAAGCCTTCAGCAGAAATAACACAGAGTGAGTTATCTCGTGTGATAGAAAGCATAAAACAGCAGTAAACATATTTCGTTAGCCTGCAGATGCAGCAAGTGATTTGGACGGTCAATGGAATGATGGTGTTCCTCGAAAGAGTGTCACTTTTAATCGTAGGAATAGTTTACTGCATCTTTAAAGGGCATTACTGAGAACACCTCTGACGCAATGTGTGCAGGTAAGATGCCCTAAACTTTGAAAATAAATACATAATTTCTGAATAAACGATTGCTTTCGAAGGTTTTGAAATATGTTTCCCTTTACTCGTTGAGATTAGATTAGATTAGATTATGTTAGATTACTTACAGTGTGGAAACAGGCCTTTCGGCCCAATAAATCCACACCGACTCGTCGAAGCGCAATCCACCCTTCCAGAAGGAATGTCTTATCTTAAGAAGAAAGCTCAGTTTAGATTGTGGATGAGAGATTTTGTTGAAACACACTCGATTTTCAGAAAAGTATATTCGTTGGAAACATATTTTCGCTTGTTAAAGCGACTGAAACACGTGAATGAGTTTAAAGAATTGATATTAATGCAGTTATTATGAAGACATTAACCAATTGTTTAAGAAATGCAGACGGATGCAAACATGTTCTCCATTTAGAATGCGAGGACATGTTTTGCTGATGAAAGCTACTGTGTACGACAACAGCAATGATGCACCTACATACGAACCACAATAATGTTCCACAGAATGTTCAAGTATATCACATATATACAGGTTGGTGTACAGTTGATATCATTGCATGTTTCAACACAGAGCGGGAGAAGAAGATTACCTGCCTGAGAAGCAGCAGCCTATTGCACCATCTTTCTTATTTTGGTCCAGCTGACAAAAACGTGTGAGAAGAAAACCTCTCAGGCATCTTTCCCACTCGTGGAGGATTCCTGATGCAGGAGTCATTAGAATGGCTCGACTACCTGTCGCAAAGTGAATTTAGTTAAATCCACATTTTCTGGGAAGAAATCCCATTACAAGCAGCTTATGCGATCAGAACAACATCAGACACAGAATAATATTTGGGACCGGCTATCATTTTTTCAATTAGTCATAGAGTCATAGACATGTTCAGCATGGAACCAGACCCTTCGATCCAACCCATCCATGCCGACCAGATATCCCAAACCAATCTAGTCTCACCAAGAAACACCGGACCGTATCCCTCCAAACCCTTCATTTCATATACCCATTCAAGTGCCTCTTAAATGTTGCAATTATACTAGCCTCCACCACATCGTCCTGCAGTTCATTCCATACATGTACCACCCTCTGCGTGAAAACAATTGCCCCTTAGGTCTCTTTTATATCTTTCCCCTCTCACCCTAAACCGATGCCCTCTAGGTCTGGACTCCCCGACCCCAGGGAAAAAAAATACTTTGTCCCTTATAATTTTGTAAACATCTATAAGGTCACCCCTCAGTCTCCGACCCTCCAGAGAAAACAGCCCCAACCTCTTCAGCCTCACCCTGTACCTCAGATCCTCCAACCCTGGCAATATCCTTAGAAATCTTTTCTGAACCCTTAAGTTTCACAACTTCTTTCCGATAGGAAGGAGACCAAAGTTGCATGCAATATTCCAAAAGTGGCCTCACCAATGTCCTGTACAGCCGCAACATGACCTCTCAACTCCTGTGCTCAATACTCTGACCAATAAAGGGAAGCATTTCAAAAGCCTTCTTCACTATCCTATCTACCTGCGACTCCACTTTCAAGGAGGTATGAAGTTGCACTCCAAGCTCTCTTTGTTCAGCAACACTCCCTAGGACCTTACCATTAAGTGTATAAGTCCTGCTAAGATTTGCTTTCGCAAAATGCAGCACCTTTCAATTATCTGAATTAAACTCCATCTGCCACTTCTCAGCCCATATGGTCCAGACCCTGTTGTAATCTGAGGTAACGCTCTTCGCTGTCCACTGCACCTCCAATTTTGGTGTCATCGGCAAACTTACTAACTGTACCTCTTATGCTCGCATCCAAATCATTTATGTAAATGACAGAAAGTGGAGGGCCCAGCACCAATACTTGTGGCACTCCACTGGTCACAGGCCTCCAGTCTGAAAAACAACCCTTCAACACCCCCTTCTGTCTTCTACCTTTGAGCCAGTTCTGCATCCAAATGGCTATTTGTCATGAGTTCTGCAATTATGCAACGCTCGAAAGCTTTCTTTTTTTTCTGTTTGCCTTAAGAAATTGCATTTGTGTATGCGTCTGCGTGTGTGCTTGTGTATATCTCATTTTACGGGGAAGTGACCCAGTCTGAGACCTATTTCATTGGCAATATACTGAATTTGTTACCTTTAAAGTTCGTTGTAACCAGTGGAGTAGTGGGACTGGAAATGGCATCGGTCACCGTCCAACATTGTTCAGAACATGAATGAAAAATTCTCAAAGGGCTGTTCAAGTGGGAATTCTATTCACCAGAAGTTAGTGGTGCCTGGGTGTTTACACTAATTCAAATTTGTCTTTGTTAACCATTTGACAGCCAAGTAAATGAAGGAAAACGGTGAATAGAGAGAAAAGTGGCGTTGAAAACATTGCCATTTAAGTCATGATCTTAGTTCCTTGTGGAACAGTAAAGAAGTGGCTAATCGCCCACCCCTGATACTCAGTACACGGTCTTTATATTCTATTCGACCTCTCAATCCTCTTGCACATGAGCAGATAGAGCCCAATTGGTCGAAACAGCTAGTCCACAGTATCAAAGGGTCTCATGCAGTTCCCCAAGACTGTCACACGCAGTTTGGTGTGGGGGCAAAATGTTATTGGGAGATCAGGTTCGGGTACAAAAGATGCCTGTCGGAGTTTCTCCTCTTTGAAACTTGTGCTTTATTTGTTTGTCGTTTTCGAGACCAAGATTCACGATAAATACAGGCCACATACCTTTCCCAGAAATAGCTCATAAAATCATCTGGTCTCCATGACTGCAGCATCGAATACAGAACGTCCAGGTAAATCACAATTATTCATTTTGCAATTACAGAATATGAAGACATAAAAAACAGGAGTAGGCATTTCGGACGATCAAGTCGCCTTGCCAATTTTTTAAGATCATGGCTGATCTACTGTAGGCATCAAACCCACTGTAATGCCTAATTCTTCGCATCTCACAACTCTCTGATTGTCAAAGATCCATCTGTCTCCTGTTTAATGCTTGCAATGATCTACCTCCACGAATTGTCTAGAAAAACCAACTCTGGACATGCGCTAACCTGTGTGAGATGAAAACAATCCCTGGACATGCATCATTACCTATTGATATGAAAAAAGAGTTGCACACAGTAGCTCATATGAGAGTGACTGGCACTAATATCAAGACAGCATTTTATTGACGATGTCACGAAGGAAGACCAACTGAATTGAATTTAATAGGAACCACGTGTAACACCCCCACTGGTTGGGGTCACTGAGCGCACAAATGAAGATGTATGTGGTTGTTAGAATTCAATCCTCTCAGTCCTGTTCATCTCTGCAAAACAGCCGCAGGATAGTTCCACGGCCAAAAACTTCTTCAGCCGCTTTATCTATTTCTTCCCCCATCATTTGGCCACAATAGAGAAGACGACCCAATGTTCAGAACAATTTTTCACCTCTTAGTTCCTGAACCAGCCTTTTTCCATGTGGAACAAGATATGAAAAAGGACAAATTTGTGTTGTTAAAGTGTCAGTAACATTCGTGAAACAGTATTGCCAGACAGCACACATGTCTACAATGGGAAAAAAAGAGCTCATTCTGAATCTCAAGCTGTTTTGCACACAAATGAAGTTCCACTATTCAGGCCATCGAAACTATTGCAAAAGAAGAAGGACAATGCGTTCAATATTCCTGCCTGTTACACAGGAAGAGAAGGAATCCTGTCAGTACATCGATCTTTTAAGCAGGAGCGGGCACAGACCAACAAGGGACTTAAAAATGTTCCATAGGACTAGCACGAGCTTATTCAGCCCCAACAGACACTTATACAGGAACAACAGGATATCACTGACGTTCCTTAATGGCAAGCTAATGATGCAGGGACTGCACTTATGGACGGCTACATAATGTTCCACTTGGCTCCAAGCTGTACATTAACTTGAGGCGAGTTTTCTCAAAGCCTTGTGTTCTCTGTCTTTCAATTGACACAGCAAGTGATGTGGTTGGTAGTGGCGGGACGTTCTCAGAGGCATTTAAACTGCCCATAATCATGCATGCCGGTTAAAAGAAAAACATTCTAATGTATCACTGCGTCAGTGACTGTTCACAATATAATGAGAATTTGATCAGCACCCTCGAAGTTCAATGCAACCACGTCTTATTCTGTCACAGCTCTACAGATTAATCTTCACCAAGTTCTCATTGCATCATCATCGCAGGGATTAGCCGAGTGGCACTCCTGTCACTCTGTCTGACGTGAGGAAACAATTCCTTATTATGGACAGAAACTCTGTCCACAATTGCCCAAATACTGCTTCAGATTTGATCTCACTAGTTCTTTTTCCTCATTTCGCCGTCTCCGTTTCTTTCTTATGGCATAAAAAAAAAACTATTGCTTCTCTATGCGCTGCAACTGATGTATTTTTTTTTTAAATCTTGCATCTGTATACCAGCATTACTAAAGTCAGGACCAGAGGTGCGAATGGGAATGAGTATCACTCTCAGCGAGACAGTCAATGAGGAAAAACTTACCTGGAGTAAGGAATGGCCACCTACGTGAATGGAAATTTGTTGTTGGAATATGGGAAAGTGGCAGAAGAAACGCGCTTGCTCTACTTTTCCATTTTTTCTCTCATGGGATATGTGTAGCCCTGGTCAGCTGGCATTTTATGCTGATCTTGAACTCGGTGTCATTTTCGGCTGCTCCACAGAAGGGTAAAACGGATTGTTGTGGCTTTGCAGTCACGCAGAAACCTGACCAAGGAGGAATGACACATTTCTTCCTCTAAAAAAAAAACATTCGGCGTGCAGATGCGCTTTTAAATACCAAATGGAGGAGGTTTAATTTAAATTCCACCAATTTACTTCGTGGGATATCAACAGATTATTACTCTCTGCCTTAAATGATGTTTGAATGAATTGAACACCATTCATTGGCTTCCCATTTGACTGCATCTGTGGAAATAACTAGTTAATGTCTTAGGTGCAAATATTTTGTAGACGGAAGTGTAGTTGGAAGGTACTGCACATATTTATATCTGGATTTAGCAAGGGCTCAAGTCATATTTTTCGAGAAGTTGCACTAGTCTGAAGTGGAGACTGGGATATGATGATTGGAAAGAATTGGTGAATGGGCAAGAAATGTAGAAGTTAATCGGTGCACGAGAATAAGGGTCTTGGGGTTTGAGAATGGTATGATTCTTCGTCATATATTTTTAAGTTACGTGTAAATAATTATATGAAGTTAAGGTATTTTTGATTGGAACTGTAAACGTTGACTTCCACCTTTCCAACTTTTAAATATCCTGAGCAGCAGTTCAATTCAATGCAGTTTAATCAAAAGATAGATTGACTTACGAGGAACACCAACTATTGCGAGGATCGGATAGTAAGCACCTTGAATAATGAAAAGGATATCTTCAATCCTCGAAGCAAGTGATATCCAAGGCTGAGAAAGCCAGTAAAGACCACCGAAAAAACTCTTGTTCATTGTTGCAACATTCCAGTCTAATGTTTTCAAATTCTGATCCATTGTTAGTACATAGAGCCTATTGCTGTCAGATTCTGATCTATTGTTAGAACATTACAATCGCTTAATCTCCGACTCTGTTTTCTCCTCCCCTCTTTCTGGATTTGCTGATCCCTGTTTGTGCTGTTCCCCTTCACATTAAGTGGAAGTACATTGACAGGAATGCCTTATTCATAGAAGTGCCTAAAACTCGAGTGACACTTTTAAGATCCACTGGGACTGACGTAAATCACAGTCACTGAACAAATCGCTCCAATTAACCCCGTTCAGTTCAATAATGTTTTATTAAAATTAAAACTCATTTAAAATTTACACATTCCAGTTGGATATATGAGGGTGACTGATGGAAGGAATGTTGAAGAAGTTGAATCGATTGTGTGTAACCATTCAATCTGGCTTGGGCATGCAGGTAATGCCTGAGAAATGCCGGAATATAAATATATTTCTGTTCATAAATGTAAACATTCATTCTGTAACTATCGATCAGTCATTACAATATCAGTGATACGTTGAAAAATCTTTTTATAATCCATAATCCGCGATAAACACAATTCAGGTTTTTATTCCAGGATCAGAGAGAACAGACGAGGTCCATGCTGCTGATGTTATCGATGTCAATGAACTGTGATGAAAAATTATTTACTGGGCTTCAATTAAATAGTGATCATGACCCTGGAAACGATACAGAAGAGAGAGAGAATTATAGGACATGGTTGTTCAGGCCGGTGGCAAGTATTCTCTAATCATCATTACAGTAAAGTTACTTTTCAAAACTTATACAAAGAGCAGATTCAAGGATACATCTACAATGATGAATGAGGATAAACAATATTAATGAAATTCAGCTCGAAATGCAGGGAGAAAATGATTTCCTTCACATACTAACATACCAAAAGTACGAATAGATAAGATAAGAAAAATTCACTCGTAATATTGAGCTGTATAAATTAAAAATTTAGATTTCCAAACCCAGGGAGTGGTGAGCAAATTTTAACAAGAGTTGTTTTGTACACAGATGAGATACTGATTTGCCCTCTGTCAGTGACCCTCCTTACTGAGATTCTCGACTCAAGTTTGTCACACAGTGTGAATGTTTTCAGTTTTGCTGCTGTTAGATCAGTCAATTTAAATGAATCAATCTTACTGATGTCACTGAGCACAAACGCAGCCAAGAGTTATTAACGGAGACGATCGGTTAATAGGCACAGAGCAAGTTACAAAGGCGTGTCTCAAAGTTGTTTAAACCACCTGTCCAACATGGAACTAAAAGAACGCAAGTGCCACATTTTGTTTTTAATGTTTCAGAGCTTTTTTAATGATGGAACTCAATGTTCCAGCGGAGTAACATTGAGGGCCAGGGAAAGATGTAGGACAGTTATTCACCAACAAACTGGGCAATTACTTAATGGAAAACAAGTTGGACAAATATGTGAGTAGAGAGGAATGGGACGAGCTGGAGCATTCAGACATCGGCGGATCCAATCATAAGAATGAGAGCATAAATGAAGGCATTGCCAGATCAGCTGAAGTGGTTAGTTCTATTACATAGTCAATCCCTCTAACAGAACTAGATCAGAAACCATAAAGCCAGATGATATATGTGTTCAACATGGTCCACTGTGCACAACATGCTCGTGTACAGTTCAATTCAATCGTGCAATCTGTGCAGAATGGAACACTGAGCAGAACTTTCAAGTGCTTTGGAACACATACTGATACTATGTAACTGTCCAGCAGCGGGGAGCACAAAGACATCACTCAGCTAGTGGCGAGCAGGGCTCTACCTGTGAGATTCTTTATAAATGCCCGGTGACTCTGCCCCACTGCACGCTGGCCACGAACCAGCTGCAAGCGGCTAGAAACTGTCAGATATCTCCGTCTGAAATCTGACTTTGCAAATGAAGTCATATGAATGACGTCACTCTTTTTTGTGGAGGTTTGTCACAAGGAATTCTGTGACACTGGACTGCGTGTTTCATCCATTGTACGGATGCACACCGAGACAAACATCAAGTGCACGTGAAGGACAATGAATTTGGTGAAAGACAGTCTTGGGTCTGCACAAAACTTGTGTTTTTTCTCTCCAGAAATAGGAATTTACCAAGTCCAAATATTGCTGAATGGCTCATTCCAAGTTTCAGGACTACCTCCTGAGGGACACAGTAAAGCTTAGGCAGTTGCTACCATGGTCCAGTTGGACCGACAACAGTCCAAAGTATTTCGCTCGAAGCTAAATAGGATTGCTTTCCTTTTCAGACGCCCCAATTATCTCAAGGCCCGTAAATATAGTCCTGTATGCGCCAGAGATGGCCTTAGCTTTTTTGGATACCGTCAAACTGCAACATTTGTTTGTTTCCTTGGTATGCTACAAGACAGAATCAAAACAGTTAAAATAAAAAAAAAATCACTGAAGAGCGCAGTAATGCACTGATCTCTAACACCAGACTAGATATTTTTTTAACCTCGGGTCCTTCAGTCTTTGATTGGAGAGAGTTAGATGCATCTTCGTTCCGTCCATAAACCCGTGCTGTCCCTGGCCTGATCGTGTTTGATGGGAACAGTGTCGAGAATGGTTCAAGTTGCATGATTCCATGCGGTGCCTATCCTGGGAGTGTTTGAGGGGGACAGTGTGGGGAAAATTTTACTTTACCTGTAACCCCGTGCTGTTCCGGGCCGAGGAGTGTTTGCAGGTTACAGTGTGGGGAGTGATTTAATCAATATCGAACCCAAGCTGACCGTGTTTTATTTTTTTTCTTTGACAAGGACCAGTTTAGGTGAAGTTTTATTTGGTAACTAAGCCCATCTGTCTGTATCATGGCAATGATTGATCGCAAAAGTGTAGACGTAGGTTTTAAACTGTATCTGACCAGTTATTATGCATTTCCATCTGCGGTTCTATGGACACGGTGGGTTGTGAATTTTCAGAATATGCAATACCATGTGAAAATGGCTGGACATTTGATAAATTATGTGTTAAACGACTTATCATCCTGGATATGTTTCTTAAGGACGGTGGGGGCAGTGGTTTAATCAATATCAGACTCCATACTGAGAATGGAATTTCAATTTGGATTGTGCCTCTGTAGGAGGACCTTTCCTCTGTGTGCAACTTTCCGTCGTACTGGTCTTGGAGCGTTTGATGGGGACTGTCCAGTGCGGTCTTCTAGCATCGGTGAAGCAAAAGTGGAATTCAGGTTCTGGAGAAGGGTCAGTGGACTCAAAACATTAACTCTAAGTTTTGCCCACACATCCTGCCAGATATGCTAAAGTTTTCCAGCAATCTCTACTTTTGTTTCGGGGTTCCTGCATCCGCAGTTCTTTCCATTTTTATCAATCTTTAAATTTACTTCCAGTTCGAAATGGTAGAGGAGGCAGAATATCATATCTAATTCCTTGATGTTTCGATCATGGGGGCAACATGAAAGTTTTTTTTTTCTTTCACTTTAAAGGAGTACAGTGAGAGATCATCTCTATAGGCCCTGTGCTATACCTGTACTGGGAAGGTGTGTTGGAGACAGTTTATGGTGTGCTATAATGAGCATCTAACTTCATGTTGGACATGGCCTAGGAAGTCGAAAGGGGTATTGCAGAGAGAGCTTTATCCTGTGTCTGAACACATGGACGACATGTTCTGGGGTGTTTGATCGTCTCAATGATAAGGGAGAATTATTTTATCTTTAGCTTTGGATTCGATTCCCTACAGAGTGAAAACAGTCCTTTCGACCCAACAAGTCCACACCGACCCTCTGAAGAGCAACTCAACCAGACCCATTTCCCTCTAACTCATGCACCGAACACTGTGGGAAATTTAGCATGACCAATTCACCTGATCAGAACACCTTTGCATCATGGGAGCACCCAGTGGAAACGCACACAGATTCGGGAAGAATGTGCAAAATGCACACAGACAGTCGGTCGAGGCAGGAATCGAACCCGAGTCCGTGGTGCAATGAGGCAATAGTGCTCACCCCTGAGCCACAGAAAAAGTAATTTGGAAGACAAAAGTATTCACTCTAGATCTAATCGTGTGCTATCCCTGACCTGTCGGTGCTTGATATACAACAGTGTAGTTTCAATTTCAAATTGTATCTAACCCTTTCGCTACCTGTCTGGTGACTGTTTCATGTCGGCAATGCAAAGCGAGATTTATTCCATATTCAACCCATGGTATAACTGCCGTTCAGTGTTTGATGAGTACATTGCAAGAGCGAGATTTAATCTGTGTCTGATGTTGGAATTAACATGGACTGGGAATTCATGATGTAGGACAGTTTTGATAGTGCTTTAATTCGTATCTTATCCCGTGCTGCACTTGTCCTGGTAGTGTTTGATGCAGACAGTGTCTGCCTGAAATACTCAGCAACTAACCCCATGCTGAATGGGGCCTGGAAATTCAAAATTACTGGTGTAGTGAAACCTTCCCTCTCTATCTAACCCCATGCTGAACCCTGTCCTTCTGTGGTTGATGGGAACATTGCGGAGAATCATGTAATTCAAATCTAACCCCATGCTAAAATTGATCTGGAAATCTTGGACATGGATCACAGAAAATTATAGCACAGAAGAAGCCCTTCGGCCTACGATATTGTCCCGAGGATTATTGCTAATCGTAAATAAAATAACCTACCTAACGCACCCCTCAATTCACTGCTGTCCATGTGCATGTGCAGCAGTCCCTTAAATTTCCCTAATGACTATGCTTTCACCACCACCGCTGGCAACGCTTTCCATGCATTTAGAACTCACGGTCTGTGGTCTCTCCTCTACACATTCCCCATAATATCCTCCATAACTCTAATTCACTGAACTTCAGGAGCAGCAATGTTCACTGTCTACAAGGCGTTCTACAGAAGTTTTTTCAAGGCTCCTTCCCCGGCACCTTGTAAAATCATGGCAATCTCGAAGGACCAGGGAAGCAGATGCATGGGAATACCAGTATCTTCAAGTTCTTTTGCAAACCACTCATCGTCGTTATTTGGAAATATGTCCCCGTTTGTTTGGTATAATTGTTTCAAGAATCTTCTTGTGATCTGTGCACTGTATTCATCATATTCTCGTGATGAAATTGAACAAAATTAATGGGTGGATCTTTCCGAATTGAGCAATAAAAAAGTGGCTATTATCAAATGATTTATGACTTCGACGAATGGAACTTTGTTTCTAATAGTCAGAGCAATGGTGAGACTATTTGCAATGAAGTTTCTGTCTCGAGACACACACAAAGAGGATGGGCTGGGATTATAGAGCATAGAACATTACAGCGCAGTCCTGGCCCTTCCGCCCTCGATGATCCGCCGACCTGTCATACCAATGTGAAGCCCATCTAAACTACACTATTTCATGTTCGACCATATGCTTGTTCAATGACGACTTAAATTCACTTAAACTTGTCAAATCTAGTACCGTTGCAGGGAAAGTATATCATCAATGTAGATTCCCTTTACTTTTGGCAATGACCTTATGGAGCAGACCTACACTGAAAATGTTTAATGTGGGATTCATTGTTAGACTCCAAGTGCTGCGGGAGTCAATCACCTTTGTAAAGCCTTCATTCAGGAATGATTCCAAGCTGCAGAATTTCAAAGCCTGGATTACACACCAGAAGTCATCATCAGAGACAATCTTGCGAGGCATTTTTGTCGGCAGGTCATTTGTATGAATTTTTAATTGTGTTTGGACTCGCACGGAGCGCTCTGCTCGTCCATTGACCGGTCTACCCATATATTGTATTGTTCCACTGGGACATCTCGAACTGATATTGTCGCAAACAATTGGGTGAATAATTGTCCAGGTTAGGCTTAGAAGCTCCCTGGACAGATTATAGACGTGGTCAGTATTTTGGAGGTAGTGGAGAAACTCAAAGGCACTGTGTTCATATTCAAGCTTTTCTGAAGCTATTTTTGTCAGGTTTGATGACTGCAAGATGTTGTGTTCACTGATCTGAATAAAAATCAGATGTTTACTACAGTCACTAAATTGTGCAATAAGTAGATGGTACTCTGGTAATTTAAATATTGTTCATTTCAATTACCCTCAAACGTAGACAGTGACGTTTGGTTTATTTTTACGCGCCTAAGAAGAAAAGTGATGTTGACTCTTCATTATAGAACATATAAAATTGGGCTGAAATACATTTCTCACTGAGTAGTCAAACAAAAGTTGGACATTTACTGTAACGTAGCATTCTGTCAGCATGATTGTGTCCCAACAGCATCATCATCTTAGAGTATCAGAGGTCTCCAGCATGGAAATAAACCCATCAGCTAACCTGTCCATTTTTCACAATTAAACTAGATCTCCATGCTTGCGATTATTTTCCGCACTACTCCTTCGGTATTCCACTCATGGACGTTACTGAATGATTTATAAATGACAACATTGTCCTCGTTTCCAATAGTACCTCTGGCAACCTCTTACATAATCTCCACACTGTCTGTAAGAAAAATAATGCCGCTTTGAACTCTTTTGTATTTTTCCCTGTCGCTTGAAACGTATGCTCTCTAGTTTTAGATTCCTCTATAACAGAGAAAAACCGTTTTTCATCTAAATTGTATTTGCTTGTCATGATTTTATAGATATCTAAAACGTCACCATTCAGTCTTATATGCTCCAGGGGAATAAAATCCAGCCTATGCAACCTCTTCTGAAAACAGAAAACTTTCAATCCAGGTGGAAGCTTTTTACATCTTTCATGAATTAGTTCTAGTTTAATCATATCATTTCTATACTGGATTGCACACAGAATTCGAAATGTGGCGTCTTTTACATCTGCCAAAAACAACTCTTAAACTCAATGCTGTGCCCAATGAAATATAGCATACCGGAAGAATTTTCACGAGTCTGCTTGCATGTGGTTCCACTTTTAAGGAAATATGTGGCTGCAGCCAGAGGTCTTTTTGTTCCGTAACTCTCCCCAATCCCTTACAATTTACTGTATTCATACTACCCTGATTAAACCTACCAGACTGCAGCACCTTGCATATACCTAAACTAATCTTCATCTGCAATTCTTCAACACGCTAGTCAAGGTGAGCAAGATTTCGCTGCAATCCCATATAATCTTTTTTACTGTTCATTATGACACCACTCTTGGTATCATCCGCAACTAACTAATCATAGCTCCTGAAATCTCATTCAAATCATTTATATAAATGACGAACAGCAATGGACGCAGCAACAATCCCATGGCACGCCACTTGTCACGGGTCTTCTGTCTGAAAATACCCCTCAACGAAAATCTTCTGTCTTCTCATGTCAAGCCAATTTTGTATTCACTGGGTGTGCTGTCCCTGGATTCCACGAGATGTAATCTACTCAACAACCTACCAATTTGTACCCTGTCAAAGTCCTTGCTAGAGTCTGCATACATATTTCCCTCATCTACGTTGTTGGTCATCCCTTTAAAAACCTCAACCAAATTCGTGAGACATAATTTCCCACCGACAAATCTACGCTGACCATCCCAAATGAGTCCTTGCCTCTTCAAATGCACGCTGCTCCTGTTTCTCAGAATGCCCTCGAACAAGATACCCAAGATAAATGTTACACTCACAAGTCTGTAGTTCCTAGACAATTTCCTGCAGCCTTTCTTAAATAATGGCACAACATTAGCCAAAGACCAGTCTTCAGGCACTTCAGCAGTGGCTGTCGATGATGCAGCTATATCTCTGATAGACCTTCTTCCACCGGAAAGACGGAACCAGGCAGAGGTGGCAGCTCCTTGGTATATAGCCATGTAGTGATCAGTATTGGTGCCAGGTCCCAAGCTGTCTCAAGTCATTCGGTTAAAATGGGCAGGATACCTGCCATTAAATACTCTGTACCATATCACCAAATTCGATATTTCATTTTAATATAGTATGGAGTGTGGAAAGGCCCGAGAGTGTACTCTTGTTGTGTGGCTTCATCACCAAGACAGGCTCCGCAACACCAACAGGCATCAATGTGATCTAGCAATTGACTTCGAAGTGTCCATGAGGCTCAGTCAAACATTAGCAGCAGCAGAATCATACGTTGCACAATCAGCAATCTCACTCTCCCGTGTATCTCCCAACATAGTCATTCGTAACTCAGAGAATTACCTTGTTCAATTGACAGTGCAGAAGGACATGCCCAGGAGCTGCACAAGCCAGAGCTGGATGATGAGTTGACAGGGACATTTCATGGCCAAACAGTATACGTTGCAAATGATGGACAAAACCATCCCTGAATCAATTGGTCAGATCAATCCCTACGGTCCTGTCACATTTAGTTGGATATTTTGCTGGACCATGAAACAGAGCCATTTGAGGAGGAGGCTGCTCCCCAACAAATGAATCCTCAGTTATGTGAGATCCATGCACATCATGGTAAATCAAATAAAGCTGGAACATTTGCAACAATCCTCATCTAGGAGTGCCAATGTGATGATGTATTTCAACCTCTTCAAGTTAACCACAGTTTCACAATGGCTAATGTTCAGACAATTTAATTAAATCTGCGCGAGAAAAGTGAAAGACCGGAGGTGATGGAAGCAGCGAATGCTGCTGACTCTGATAACTTTCATCTGCAGAAATTGTCCAAAGTCGCATGACACCTGTATATAGTCACCAGGTGACCAGACAAATAAGCACTGCTCCGAATACGTGTAATTTAATCTAAACCTAGTGCACGATAATCTGTTTTCGATGACTTCTGAACTTTCCACTCTAGTCCAACACCTTCGCATTCAGGAATTGTGGCAGTCCTCGCTAAGCTATTCAAGTACACCAAGAATAATGACATTCACCAACAATGTGGTTAATTGGCTATGTATTTCCTGTAGTCAGAAAGCAGGACAATTTCATTGCAGACAGTCATTGTCTGGTCTGTGTAGACTCAACTATGTCAACGCTCAGGAAGCTGTCAAAGATATTATGATCAATCAGCAACAACCTGTTCTGCAACGTTTAGCTGGTCTTCCGTCAGGATTACTGAGCTCCAGATCTCATTACAAGATTTGGTCAAAAGTATGGAACTCGAGAAGAGTAATTCTTGCATTGAGAGTAAGTACTCTTACTATCACGGCATCATTTGACAGAGTGTGACAATAGGGCCCGAGCAAGATTATAATTAATCAAAATCTGACGGAAACAATCTGCTGGTTGGAGTAATCATTTGTGAAAAAAAAAGTTGCTCGTGCCAGTAATTCAAAGTCCACAACATCTCTACAGGCATTCCTCAAAAGAGAGAGAAAGAGGGAGAGTCCACAGCTGAACGAACTTTAGATTCTTCAATGATCTTCCCTCCATCCTAAGTTCGGATGTGTTCACTAATTTTATCCTTCCGCAGATACTGAAGTAGTCAATTTTCAAATGCATCTGCACATGGAAAATATTCATTCGGAGAAGTGCCAACTATAATTCGCAAAATACAAATAGAGAATAAGACCTTAGATTTTCATAAAATAACCATCATGGAGTTCCTAAAAAATTGTTTAAGAGCATCCAGGTGCTAACATTGCCCATACATTGAACTGGTCTTGTCGCATAAAGAAAAAAAAACTCAGTCTTTAAGAGCAGGTTTGAGGCTTGGAATTCTGCAGAGATTAACTCACCTCCCGCATCCCCAAAACGTAGCCATCATCTGTGAGAACGGACAACTGTATGTTCCAGAATGACAAAAAATAAAACAAAAACTTCTAGATTGCTATCATATCCACAGACATCGGTCCCTTGCCCGCCCACCATGAAGAGTCAGTAGTAGCAGAGCATAGTTTGTACAAGATGGACGAGATGAGAGGAACGTGATTGGACTGCTGTTGTTACGGGGAGAATTAACAGGATGTTGCCTGGGCTGGACAGGAACAATTATGAAAACAGACTTGAGAGATTGGGTACGCCTTCCTCAAGGCAGAGGAAATTGAGACAAGAACATGAAAGAGATGTATAAAATTCTGAGATTTTAGACGTATAGATTGGAAGAAAGCTTTCCTCTTGATCCAGGGATCAGCGACATGGAGCAGAAATCTCACATTGGGCACAAGCCGTAGAGGATCTTTGAGGAAAAACCTTGTCATGATGTTGGTTGTGGGAATATGTAACTTACTGACTGTAAAGCTGACTGGACAATTTTTGTCTTATTGTCTGCGAGGGACTTGATAAGGTGAAGTTCATTTTCTTTCTAAGTTAAACATTGCCGTCACTCAATGTCTGCCAGTTTGCTGCGTCCTCTGTGCGTCGAGCATATGAAAAGCTGTCGTCTTCTGTGCATGTAGCATATGAAACGCTGTCATTGAATGTTCTCTTGGCCGGTTGGCTGATTTGTTACATAGAGTGAAGCTAACCAGCGCATGCATTCATTTCTCGTAATAGCTGTTTTTGTTATGACGTCATTGCAACCCTGTCCTCAGTGAGCTTTCAGCTCTCACTGCCTGTTCCCTTGCAAATGTAGAGTTACGGGGGCAGGCACAGGAGAGGAAACACGTCCCAACCAGTTTCATTAGCATCCCGTCCAGTAAATTTATTCAATTTGACAACGCGGTAGTTTGAGAAGTGCGGCAAAGCACATTTTCCTGTTGATGCACACGAACTGAGATAGAAATTCTGATTGTATTGAACCGTCCTGAGTAACATTGATACACAGAAGGTCACAGCCATGCACGAAAACACAGAATCAGTGAGAGAGAGAAAGTGACAGGGTGGAGAGTGAAGTCAGAGGACGAGAAATGATGAAATGCACAATGGAAAAACACAGGAAGTCGGAAGGTCAGATCGAGAAGGACCAGGCTCCATTGAGTTATAAAGGGGATTGCAGTAAATGGGAGAAAGAGAATTGGAAGACAACAATTTTGAAACAAATTATTTAAGGCAAAGTGAAACAAGGAGTAAAATTCGTTCAGCCGAGTTCTCTTGAGGTTGTCATACGGGAAAAGGAAGCCCTTGCGTCCACCATTCGCCCACCGTGCCGGTTGCAGTGGGACCAGCGGTTTTTCAAACCCTTGCTCTCTCGAAGAAAGTTGTTTTTTTTATTTACATAAACAATTTGATCGATAAAAAGCGGAAATAGTTAGCCGGTTGGCAGACGACTCAAAAATAGCTGGCATTTTGGACACGAAGAAGCTTACTTAGGTTACGAAGGAGTCATGATCAATTCGTTTATTGCTCCGAGGAGTAGCGGATGGAGTTTAATTTGAACAATTGCGAGGTATTGCGTTTTGTAAAACAAACAAGGTAGGACATATATATTAATAGTAGGACCCTGAGTGCTGTGGAGAAACAATGAGACGTCTGGTTCAAGTACATCAATCCTTAAAATTTTTGGCAAGTATACAAGCATGATTAAGAAATTATTTAGCATGCTTATATTCACTGTTCAGTCCTCTGAGTACAGGAAATGGAAATCATGTTGAGGCTGCACTGGGTGTTGTGATGTGCCTTATTGACCATGTCTGCAATTCTGGTCGCATTACATTTGCAAGGATATTATTACATTGGATAGGATTGTGAATTGATTCACTGAGATGTTGCGGGGACTGGGGTGTGTTAGTTACAAAATTTAGGCTGGAGTGCTTGGGACTCATTTCACTGTGTGGTGGGAAGTTGATGGATGACTTTATAGAGCTTTATAGAATCATGACAGACATGAACCATATGAATAGCCGATTTTCATTCCTAATTTCTGGAAATTCAATATTAGATCGCACATTTTTACGGTGTGAGGAGAAATTTTTGTGGCAATGTTTTTACACAGAGTGGTTTGCATGTCGAACGAAATACCAGAATAATTGTTGTTTGTAACTGATGTTGCAGCATTTAAAAACATTTGGATAATGGCACGAACAAGCAATGTTTGGAAGCAACTAAAACAGATATTGCTGTAAAAGCAGCATCTCTGTAAATAAATCAGAGTTTATGTTTCGCACAGAGTGACCCTTCGTCCGAGAGTGAGACAGACAGAAGGAGACGGATGAAGCGAAGAAATAAAGGACAAGAAGACTGTTTTAATATGATGCAGTAAAGATCGAACGACATCAATCTATGCAAGGTAGGGTAAGGAAGAGAGGTACAAAAGCAAAGAGATAAAAAGGTTGTTTGTGAAATAACGAGAGACAGACAGCATACACTCAGAAAAAGCACGCAGAAAAACAGAGAGACAGACACACTTAGAGACAGAGAGACAGACAGTCGGTGAGTGTGAGATCAACGGGCACAGAGAGAGATGGGGACAGGCAGAGAGAGAGAGAAAGGCAGAGAAAGACAATCAGAGAGGTGATATAAAGAGAGAGAGAGACGGAAACACATAGAGTGAGACAGAAAGAGATATAAACATACAAAAAGGGTAAGGGAGATTCAGAGATAGATGAATTCAGAAAAAGAGGCAAACAGAGAGAGAGATTGATGAAACGGGACACAGACAGTCAAAGACATACAGAAAGAGACAGAGATGACAGCAGATAAAAATAGCAACAAAAGAGGGATAGCGTTAGTCTGAGCATATGAGACTGAATTTCCCTCGTGCAAGTCAGTTATCTTTGATTTCCTGTCCACGTTCAGAAACATTCTGTGTGGCAAAATATCTTCCAGAATGGGGCAAAATAGAGACTGAGGTAAATACTGTCGGGTATACAGAGCAGATGAGGCAGTATAGAGTGCAAATTCCTATCCATTATCCATTGACACTGATGTGTCACCATCTCACGAAGAGGAGAACTGAAGGGGAAGTGTGAGGTTATGGAGGGAGCATTTCGTGTCGTCCAGTTGTTTTCGGAAATGGTACAGTTCTACGTTTATCAACGATGTCGTCCTCCATGCAACTTGGAGGCAGGAGCTAATATAGTCAATTGATCAACTTTCTATTTGGAACAGAGACCTGGCACTTGTAAAACTTCAATGTGCTTGGGGTGTTGTGCTGGTGGGGATCGTGGAATCCGACGTCTGAAGGTCCAAAGGTCAGAACAAAGCTACAGGCTTCATACAGGGCCCACAATTGACTAGTAATATCTGCAGAGTCCCCTCCGTCACGGTAGTCCACTACTCCTCAGTCTCTACATCCTAATCCCCTTCAATCACCTCACCCCATTTCCCTCTGTCACTACATGCTACTACATTCCAGTCATTACTGCCCAATTCCTTTAGTCACTGCATTCCACTTCCTCAGTATCTACATCCTACACCACATTGGGAATTACACTCCACTATCCCCATACACCATATCCCACTTAGCTTAGTCACTGTATTCCAATCACCATCCATACTTGCATCCTACTGCACTGAGCCTGTACCTCAGACACTCTAAAATCAGGACATTCAATTTCAATCCATCACTACATATCACTCTCTCTCAATCATAATTTCGCACTTCCCTGAATCACTGCATGCTAGTCGTTAGCATGCACTAATTCACACCATCATCAGTCTTTATGTCAGAGGCTCCTTACTGACTCCATTCCACTCCCCTAAATTGATGCATCTCAATCCCTTTCAGTTACTGTATCCTACTGGCACTTTAATGTTAGATATCATTTCCCTCAGTTACAATATCCAACACTGCCTAAGTTAGTACATCCCATTTCGCTCAGTCATATATCACAGTCGCCCGTTGTCAATGAATCTCACTCCCCTCAGTTCAACAACTCCCTCTTCAATGTCAGGACAGTATCTAGTAAGCTGGTTCCAGACCAGGGACAATACATTGAGAGCGAACCATACCATCGAATGTCAATGCTGCTGACTTGATTCAGGAAGCAACAAATCTGCAACGTTCATGTAAATTAAGGCTTTGGAATGAAAAATGAATCATGAAAAACAACGTTCCTTGTCCTTTGATATGCAGATTGGGTTTAGTTGTTTGTCGTGAATTCTAACTGAGATGACAATTAGGCTGAGGGAGTTTGGAAATGGAAAAAGATTTTCCCTGACTGAACACAGTTTTCTGAAACGAGCATTGACTGATTCCGACGAAAAAGCTCGGCCAGGCCAAAGTTAGTAATTTACAGGTTGTTAAATCACGAAATAGTCATAGGTGGAATTAACCTGGTAGGCAAATTATAAAGCTGAGTCTTCCTTCGTTCAGAAGGACACGGGTTTATCACCGTATTTAAAAATGTGGAAAAGGAAGGGTTATTTTTCTTTTGCCAGACAACGTGGATAGAAAACAATGTTCTGTTCATGTGGTATCAGACACAAGGTATTTCAAACAACACATTCCGCAATATGTGCAAATAAGAGAGAAGTGGAAACGAGATTGGTCGTGTGATTGTGTGCTCACGAATCTCAGAAATGTAAAATTTCTGAATGGATGGCAATGTCTATTTCACTTCACTGATTGCCATGCACTGGGTTTCACGGTGAATCGGATGGGGCTGGGGTGGTGATTCTGAAGCAAAAGTGCCACTAATTGATCAGGAAAAATATGCTATAGAAGTATTAGACTATCGGTTAACACTGGGTCAGTCAGGATAGAAGGGATGCATCGAGGTGCATTGGCTGACCAAATTCATGTTTTAATATAAATTTCATGTTTTTCTGTATTAATATGTGAAATCTGGGAGTCGCTGGCTGTCCAGAATTGATAGATCATCCCTATTAGCCCTTGACAAAGTGGTATTGAGCTGACTCCTTGATTTGCTGCAGTCCACTTGCTGTGGTCTGACCGACAACGCTGGTACGGAAGGACTTAAAATATTTCGAGACAACGCCTGTGAAGAAACGGCTGAATATTTCCAAGTCAATGCGGTGAATAACTTGAAGGGGAACATTAAGGTTGTGGTGCTCCCAAGTACTTGCTGCCTTTGTCCTTCTAAGTGGAAGCGGTCATGTGTTTAAAATCTATGTCGAAGAATCTTTGATGAATTTCTGGAAAGCATCTTGTAGATATAATACACTGCTGCTATTGAGCGTCGGTCATGAAGTGATTGAATGTTTCTAGATGCCCTGCCAATCAAGCTGTTTGCATTTACCTGGATGTTGTCAAGTTTCGTGAGTGTTGTTGCAGCTGCACCTATTCAGTCAAGTCTGGAGTATTCACCACCCCCTGACGTTTGCTTTGAAGGTGGTGACCAGACTTTGGAGTGTCAGGAGGTGAGATAATGGTTGCAGTATTCTTCGTCTCTGACCTGTTCCTGTAGTCATTGTGTTTATGTGGTGAGTTCAGTTGAGTGTCTGTTAAGTACTTTGACAGTGGGTATTGAGTCATGGTAACACCGTTGAATGTCAAGGGGCAGGGGTAAGAGAATCTCTTATTGGTGATAGTCATTGTCTGGCATTGTGTCGCTCAAACGTTAATTTCCACTTCGGTATCCGAGTCTAGATATTGTCCCGACCTTGTTGCAGTTGAGCACAGACAGGTTTAATGCCTGATGAGTCGCCAATGATGTTGAAAACTGCGATTATTGTCGAACATCCCCTCTGCTGAAATTATGACAGAGGGAAGGTAATTTATGAAGCAGCTGAGGATTGTTGAGCCTCAGACGCTACACTGAGGAACTCCTGCAGAGATCTCCTGGCACTGGGATGACTGTCCCACTACAGCCACTACCATCTTCGTTTGTGCCAGGTATAACTCTAACCCCCGATCCCCATTGATACCGGTTTTGCCAGGGCCCCTTAATGCCACAGTCGGTCAAAAGCGGCCTTGATATCATGGGCTGTAAATATTCACGTCACATCTGGAATTCAGCTCTTTTGTCCATATTTGAATCCACGCTGTAATGAAATCAGGAGCTGAGTGACGTTAACGAAACACAAACTAGGCATCACTGAGCAGGTTATTGCTGAACAGATGCTGCTTGATAACACTGTTGATGATCCCTTCCATTTCTGTACTGATGATCCTGACATCCCTGTTTCATATGATCCTGCCCTACGTCTTGCCTACTAATCGCAGTGCTCTGAAAGCATGTCCTTTCAAATGAACCTGTTTGACTCTAACCTGGCATTCTTTTTTTTTAACTTTGACCCTGAAAGAGACACCTACTCTAAGACTCTTACAGACTTAGGCACGAATCCACACACTGTCATTAGAGAAGTGGGACTAACTGAAAAAGGAACACGTATACAGCCACTGACAGGATTGTTTTTTCTGATACTGATGTGAAAACAGACACTGCCATCAATAGAGTTTGGCACTGACAGAGACGCTGATACTGATGCAGACACTGACATAAACGTGGAACCTGGCACAGAGAGAGTGACTCTGACGCTAATACAGACATTGATACTAAGAGACCAAAGGACACTAACAATGACAGTCACAATAATTGAGACAATGCAGACGCTGCTTCTGATACATATCCTGCTTCTAATAGCGATCATGTCTACAGCATAGACACTGACATTAATACAGACAGTATCACTAACAGAGACCTTGACAGTGACACTAACAGAGATACGCACAGTAATAGAGATAGTTTCAGTACTAGAAACTCTGACACTTAAGGAAACTCTGACACAAGTAGAAACACTGACACTGACAGAGACACTCAATCGTAGAGACGCTGATGATAACAGTGACCCTATTAGAGATTCGGAGACAAATATATTTCTGACCCTGTGTCGATACTTCGAATTATAGAGAATTTGCAGTCAGCAGAAACATTGACATTAATAGAGTCTCCGACACGGATGGAGACTGGTTTAATTGAGAAATGGACATGAACAGATTCTAGCAATAATAGAGGGACTAAAGGTAATGGAGATTCTGACAGCACTCTCACGGATAGAGACCCACTGAATCAGGCACTGGCACATAATAAATAATCCATCATTAATACAGGTCCTGACTCTATGGATAGACTGACGTTATTCTAGACACTGTCCTAATAAGAGACTTTGATTCCAATGGAGACGCTGATACTAATTGAGACATTGACATGAACAGAATTCTGGAATCAATAGGCTGTCTGAGAGTAATATGGATTCTGACACCAATGGAGACTCTATCCCTGTTAGACACACTGACAACCAATAAAACAATGCCACAAAAAATACTCCCTCTCTTCCAGACGCTGACACCAACAGATGTATTGATATAATTAGATGCATCGGCACTGGTTGAGTTTTTCAGACTAATTGAGATTGACAATAATAGAGACACTGACACTGATAGAGAACTAAACATCAATTCTGTGACACTGAGAGAGAGAGCTCTGACACAAATAGAGATTCTGACTCGTTTGGAGATGATGGCACAAATGTACAATTGACAATTGATTAATTATACCATTGTCAAGAAGAAAAGCTCTGATGCGACGAGAGTTACTGGATACTGAAAGAGACTTTCACATTCTATAACTCATGGATATGACATTAAATTCAAAGTGAGAGAACTGGGACAGGATAATAAGAAATGCGAGAGTTGACACAGTTCCAGAATTTGTGCAGCATTGGTAAATGAGAGAATTGATGCAGGGTGTCAAAGCCATAAAAAGAGTGATAGTGATAACCAGCACTGGGACACACGCTGCAGTCTAACTTGTCCATGCTTAATTTTAAGAATTCTGGCAGCCCACGACTAAACTGGAGATTTATTGCAATGAACTAATAAATGGAGGAATTGGGCAAGGGCTTATCCTAATAGGAGAATTTGGAGCGGAGCACTAAGTAAAGGGAAAATTGTTACAGAGTAACAGTATTTGGGAGATTTGGGGCAGGACAACAATGAGTGAGAGAGTTAGAGCAGGACACTTGTAAATGGGAGATTTGGGCGAGGGCACCCGTCAATTCTCAGACAATCCGGTTGCATTGACTGTCTAACACTTCACTGATTCATCTCATTGGATTCAAAAAGCTAATCTTAGGCAGAGCCGAGAATTCGCAGGGTGCGGGTATCAGCACGTACCAGTTCGCCAATACAGGCTCAGGTACTGGTCGGAAGAGGCAGAGGATCATCTCCGGTACTGTTTGGAATCGGCTGATTGTACCGTGTTCAAATAGTCCACACGTACTTTGGGCGAGTACGCTGCCACCGTCAAAGGCTTTATCAGCAAGTGTGTGGACGATTTTATACTGCGGAAGGCAATCCGGGAGTTTCCTGAAAGGAAAGCCTGGATGTATCACGACATACAGGAACCTGCTAAAAAAAAACACAGGGCATGAAGCTTCAGATCGGGATACCCACTCAAATATAAGGAATCTAAGTATGACTTTCACAGAGACATTAAGACATCCAAGGACCAATACCGATCCAAACGAGAGACACAGACAGACAGTCGACGACTGTAGCAAGGGGTGAATGACATCACAGGTCTAAAAAGAGACAGGGAAAGGTATCAGACGAAAACACGTCCCTCCCAGATCGTCCAATCGCCCTCTGAGCTCGCAGAATGTCGGCAGGGGTTAACACCTATTCGGACAAGTCCTGATGAAACTATCCCAACAGTCACCGAATCAGAGATCAGATCATTTTCCTTTCGTGTGAATCTACGGAAAGAAATGTGATCAGATGGAGTACCAGGCCGTGCACTCTGACCATGCGCAGATCAACTTTCAGACGTCTTCTGGGACATCTTATAAGTCTCCCGCAGCGGTCCACTGTCTCTGTCTGTTTCAACAGGGCTAACATCATCACTCTCCCGAAGAAAGCTCCTTCTTCATGTCTCAATGACTACCGTCCAGTGGCCGTAATGTCGCTGGTCATGAAGTGCTTTGAAAGTTTGGTCATGTCATCAGTTAACTCAAATCTACCAAATACTCTTGATCCACTCCAATTTGCCTATCTGACCAACAGGTACCATAACACTTACACTTCATTCCTCCCTCGAACATCTGGACTCCAAGAACAGCGACATAAGAATCCTATTCATTGACTACAGTTCAGCCTTCAACACTATTATCCCCTCGAGACTGATTTCTAAACATACCGATTTCGGACTAAGCCCCACTATCTGCAACTGGATCTTCGGTTTCCTGACTCACAGGCCACGATCAATGAAGATTGGAGACAATATTTCATCCTCCATAAAACTCAACACTGGAGCCTCCCGGGGGGTGAGGACTCAGCCCCCTACTCTGCTCACTCTATTCACTGTATACCCATGACAGCGTTCCCAAATACCAGACTAATGCCATTCACAAGTTAACTGAAAACAGCACCATAGTCCATATAATGTAAGACGGCGACAACCGGACAACAGACGGGAGGCAGAAGACCTGGAAAATGGAGCACTGAGAACAACCTTGCCCTCAATGCCTGCAAACGGAACTCATCATTGACTTTCGGCGGGATGTTTCTCATGCACCTCCACCCCCACTCCCCAAACACACATATCAGCCGCACAGATGTGGAACAAGTGGCGAGTGTCAACTTGTCAACTTCCTGGGAGTGGTCATCCACAACAAGCTTTCTTGGACTGTTCACGTGGATGCACTGGTTACAAAGACACAGTAACGTCTCTTCTTCCTCAGGCAGCTGAGGAAATATGGCATGACGACGTATATAACTTTGCCAAATTTTATAGGTGCGCCATCGAGAGCATTCTATCTGGATGTATCATTACCTGATATGGCAACTGTACTATTCAAGATTGGATACAGTTGCAGAGAGTGGTGAACTTGTCCTGGATAATCACAAAGGCCACACTCTCTTCTAATGAATCCATCTGCCAGGGTCGCTGTCGAGGAAAGCCTGCTAGTATTTTTAAAGATCCATCCCAGTCTGGCAATGTTTTTGCGACAAACTCTACCAAAAAGGAGGTAGCGGGAGAAGCTATAGAAGCCTTGATCACACGCACTGGCCGGTTTTGCAGCAGTTTCTACCCTACTGCTGTTAGAACGCTGAATGGACTGACAAACTCGTCAAATTCGCCTGTACCTGTGTTTTTGTGTTTGTCGCTGTTCACCTGTTATTTAATAGCTATGCTCCTTAACTACATGATATGCCTGCATTGCTCGCAAGCCAAAGGTTTTCACTGTTCCTTGGTACACATGACAATAATTCCAATTCAATTCAGGAACATCTCTGAATGTTCTGACATACAGGAAGGGTGTGTCAGACATTTGGATGGTCAGTCCTGACACTTTGCACCACTGTCAGTTCCGAATGTTGCCTCTGTCTCCGAGGCATATCCTGAGACGTTGCATCTTTGTCTGACGATTAGTACTCAGGGACTGCATCAATGCCAGATAGTCAACACAGAGACAATGCTCATCTTAATACGGTTACACTTGAACGAGTGCCACATTATCAATGGCCGTCTAAAGGTAGCCCACCTTTGTCAGTTTTGAGCGTATAAGTAAAACAGGGTCATATTGAGCTGGTGCCTCAATGAAGTGGGTTCAGAACTGAGACGGTGCAACACCATTATTGGTCAGTAATGACTGTTTTCGATTCATTTGCCAGGTGAGCGCGTCGCTGAATAGGCAGCATTTATTACCCATCCCGAAATTTCACAGAGGCTGGTTAAGAGTCAACAACACTACTGTGGTCTGAATGCACAGTTAGGCTCGACCAGGTAAGGATGGCAGGTTCCTTCCATGAAGGGCATTCGTGATCCAGACAGGATTTTACTAGCGATGGATAATGGATTAATGCTCACCATTAGACTCTTAAGATTAGATTAGATTACTCACAGTGTGGAAACAGGCCCTTCGGCCCAACAAGTCCACACCGCCCCGCCGAAGCGCAACCCACCCATACCCCTACATGTACCCCTTACGTAACACTACGGGCAATTTAGCATGGCCAATTCACCTGACCTGCACATCGTTGGACTGTGGGAGGAAACCGGAGCACCCGGAGGAAACCCACGCAGACACGGTGAGAACGGGCAAACTCCACACAGTCAGTCGCCTGAGGCGGGAATTGAACCCGGGTCTCTGGCGCTGTGAGGCAGCAGTGCTAACCACTGTACACATGTTTTATTGAATTCAAGCTTTACTGTTTGCTATGATGTAATGAGAACCCAGCTCGTCAGGACATTATATGGGCCTCTGGATAGACAGTCGAGCGATAATATTATTAGGCCATCTCAGCTCTTTCAGAAGCTACGTGCTGAGGTAAAACCTTGTTATCGGAAATGCAGTCCAATGTGTGTGTCTCATTGTCAGTACGTCTATTCTAAGGCAAACAATCCAATTCTACTCGATAAGAGGGAGTTCTCCTGGATAAGAGGGCATGTGCTGCATTCTTCGAACTGGCAGAGTGTCAGAACTGAGTGAGTATCTGATTTCTGGACAGTCAGCCTTGAGGAATTCGTTAATTGTCAGAGAACGAGAACTGAAGCCGGGCCTGATCATTGCAGGGTACTTACTGACGCAGGTACTCAATGTAAGCGAATCAGAATTAAGATAGTGGAGGGTCAGTGTTGAGCTATTACAGTATTGTCAGAGTATCAGAACTGAGGGAATGCTTCACTGTCATGATTTGAAGATGTCGATATTGGACTGAGATGTACAAAATTAAAAATCACAGATTATACTCCAACAGGTTGAATTGGAAGCAGGCTAGCTTTCGGAGCGCTGCTCCTTCGACAGTTGGGTTTTGAAGGAGCGGCGCTGCAAAGCTAGCGTATGTAAACTGGTGTTGGGTGATTTTTCACCTTGCTTCATTGTCGGATGCCAGTTCTAAGGCGGGAGTTATTGTCGGAATATCAGTCCTGAGTGTGTGCCTCATTGTTCGGAGGGTGTCTGTCAGGATTGAGGAATGGCCTCACCATCACCGGGTCAGTACACATGGAGGGCCTCATTATTACAGGGACACTACTGAGCGAGGGCCAAACATTTGGACAGTTAGTTCTGAAAATTTTACCAATTTCAGTGGATCAGTTCAGAGGGAGTGCCTCATTGCCAGTGGTCACGCTCTCAATGCTGAACTAACTGACTGCTGATGAAAAGATAATTTAAAGCAGGAATTGGAAATGAAAGAATTGGTGCAAAGTAGTGGAGCCCGAATGGGAGAATTGTTGCAGGAACGGCAAAATGTAAAACCTGTACAATGAACTTTCTCAGAAAATTGGTATATGGCACAACAGGGTCAGAGAATGGCAACAATATCTGGGGGAATTGAGCTCGGGTTTCAGTAAATGTTGAACATGCCAAATTCCCCATAGTGTTCATGGATGTGTAGGTTAGATTACTTACAGTGTGGAAACAGGCCCTTCGGCCCAACAAGTACACACTGACCCGCCACTCACCCATACCCTACATTTACTACGGGCAATTTAGCATGGCCAATTCACCTGACCTGCACATCTTTGGACTGTGGGAGGAAACCGGAGCACCTGGAGTAATCCCACGAAGACACGGTGAGAATGTCCAAACTCCACACAGTCAGTCGCCTGAGGCGGGAATTGAAGCCGGGTCTCTGGCGCTGTGAGGCAGCAGTGCTAACCACTGTGCCACCGGGCCACCTAGGTTAGTGGTTGATGCAGACTAATGAGGTAGGGGAATAGGTCTGTGTGGATTACTCTTTATATGGTCGGTGAGGACCTGAAGGGCTGATGGACCTGTTTACACATTGCAGGTTTACTGTATTATATGCTTTATATTCAAAATAGTTTTAAAAATTGGTGGAGGGCAAACGAAATGGTAGATTTGAGTTAGGATATCAGCAAATGGGAGTTTTGGTGTCAGGTTAACAGTAATTGGGAGAATGGTTGGACATCGTTAAATGGGAGATTTGCTGCACAATGCCAGTACATTAGCAACGTGGTAAAAATGCCAAATATATGAAGAGTTAAGCAGAACAATAGGAGCGTTGGTGCGTTTCATCACTCAAGGTAGGATTTATGCAGGTCTATTACTGTGGAAATTCGATGCATGGCATGCCGAAATGCAGGCATTCTTGCAGCGGACAGCTAAATGGGATAATTGTTGTCCTGAAATACTAAATGGAAGAATTGGTGCACATGTAACTGAATTAGTGAACTCGGGCATGGCACCAGTAATTGTGAGAATTGGACGAGGGCATCTCTATGTAGTAGAATTGGGTTAGGACATCACTAAATGGATAAATAAATAGTGGTATGCGTCAGTGTGATAATTGATGGGCATCAGCAAATGGGAATTTTTGAGCACACTGCCAGCATAGTACAGTAGAAAATGCAGAAGCGCTAATATATTAGTGAACTGAAGTAGAGCATGTCTAAATGGGAGAATAGGGACTGGGAATAAATAAAAAGGAAAAATGTTGCTAACGTCTGTAAACTGGAGATTCGCTTCAGCGCACCAGTAAACGAAAAATAAATGTTCAGCTGGATACCAATACGTGGAAGAAGTGTAGCAGAGAACTATTGAAATGAATACAACACCAAAAGAATGAGATGCAGGGCATCTATAATTGGAGAGGTCGTGCAAGTGCCATTAAACTCGAAGTGGGATAATTGGGCAACAATAATTCTCAAAAGAAGAGTTGGTGCAATTCAGAGATTTGTGCAGGTTTGGTAAATGGGAGGATTGGTGAGGATCAGTGGAGCATTAAATCGAGTCACAGAGGTGTACAGCATGGAAACAGACCATTTGGTCCAACTCAGACATGCCTAAATTTAAGAAGTTTGGCAGCACACCACTAAATTGGAGAATTATTGCAAGGAACTACTGAATGGAATAATTGGACTACAACTTATTTAAATAAGAACATTTGGCCCAGAGTATTAGATAATTGGAGAATTCCTGCATTGTAGCAGGCCATTTTGAGTGCGAGCGGCAGTGGAGGTAATATGAACCTGAGAGACTGCAGCTAAGGTGAGGCAGCGGAGGAAGTGACGAGGACCAGACGGGCATTCGGGAAGGAAAGCAGTGACCATATATATCAGCAAGGCGGCTAAACCCGAGACTCTACAACGGAAGTGTCTCCCACCCGTACTCCTCCTCTAACTTAGTTATTAAGGTAAGTTTCATTCTAAACTTCCTCTATTGAATATAAGTTTGTTATTAATTTTATAGCAACTTGAACTAAGCTTTCTACTTTAGTACTGAGTGGGTGTTCAGATAAGTCGGGTATGGACTCTAGTGCAGTCGCTTGCTCCTTCTGCAGAATGTGGCAGGTGGGAGACATGTCACATGTCTCCGCCGGCTAGATCTGCGGGAAGTGCACCCAACTCCAGCTCCTTCAAAACCGTGTTAGGCAATTGGAGCTGGAGCTGAATGAACTACGGATCATTCAGGAGGCTGAGGGGGTAATTGAGAGGAATTACCGGGAGTTGATCACGACTCAGGCTCAGGACTAGGAGAGATGGGTTACAGTTAGGGGGAGGAAAGGGGACAGACAGACAGTGCAAAGATCCCCTGTGGACATTCCCCTTAGTAATAAGTAAACCGTTTTGGATACTGCTGGGTGGAGGGAGGGGGGGGGGGGGGGGTAGATGACCTACCAGAGGAAAGCCATAGCAGTAAGTTCTCTGGCACTGAGCCTGACACTGTGGCAAAGAAGAGAAGGGGGCAGAATAGAAAAGTACTTGTGGTAAGGGACTCGATAGTTAGGGGAATCGACAGGAGATTTTGTGGTCAGGATTGGGATTCACGGAAAGTATGTTGCCTCCCTGGTGCCAAGGTCCAGGACATCTGCGATCGGGTGTATAAGTTTCAAAAAGGGGAAGGCGAACAGCCAGAATTCGTGTTACATATTGGCACGAATGATATAGCCAGAAAAGGATCAAGGATGTAAAAAGTGATTTCAGGTAGTTAGGATGGAAGCTGCAAAGCAGGACGAACAGAGTAGTTTTCTCTAGTTACTACCGGTGCCACGAGATAGCGAGGCGAGCAATAGGGAGCAGACGCAGCTTAACACGTGGCTGCACAGCTGGTGTAGGAGGGAGGGCTTCAGATACGTACATAATAAGAATGCCTTCTGGGGAATGTGGGAACCTGTACAAGAAGGACGGGTTGCATCTGAACTGGAAGGGGACCAATGTTCTGGGTGGAAGGTTTGCTCGAGTACTTCGAGAGGGTTTAAACTAGTATGGCAGGGGGGTGGGAACCTGAGCTGTATACCGGTGGTGAGAGTTGATGCAGATGAGGCAATAGCAAGAGGTAGACCAGCTAGTGGGAAGCCTTTTCCTGGGCAGAAACCAGGGGATCAGTTAAAGCGTGTTTGCTTTAAAGCAAGGAATATCAGGAGTAAAAGTGATGAACTTAGAGCATGGATCAGTAACTGGTGCTATGATGTTGTGGCCATAACAGAGACATGGGTTACTCACGGGCAGGAAAGGTTGCTGGATGTCCCAGGATTTAAAGCATTTACAAAAATAGGGAGGGTGGAAAAGAGGAGGGGTTGTAGCAATACTAATCAGAGAGGGTATCACAGCTACAGAAGCTTCCATTGCCGAGGAAAATCTGCCTACCGAGTCAGTATGGGTGGAAATTAGGAACAGCAAGGGAACAGTCATCTCTTTCGGGGTTTATTACAGGCCCCCCAATAGCAGCAGGGAGATGGAAGAAAGCATAGGTCGGCAGATTTTGGAAAAGTGTGGATGTAGTAGGGTTGTTGTACTGGATAACTTTAACTTTCCCAAAATTCATTGGAACTTCCTTCGAGCAGAAGATTTGAATGGAGCTGTTTTTGTAAGGTGTGTTCAGGTGGGTTTCCTAACTCAGTACGTTGACAGACCGACGAGGTGAGAGGCCATTCTAGACTTAGTGCTCGAAAACGAGTCGGGGCATGTATCAGATCTTGTGGTGGGAGAGCATTTTGGTGATAGTGACCACAACTGCCTCACATTCTACATAGCTATGGAGAAGGAGAGGATGAGGCAAAATGGGAGGATATTTAATTGGGGAAGAGGAAACTATGATGCGATAAGACATGAGTTAGGAAGCATGGATTGGGAGCAATTTTTCCATGATAAAGGCCCTATAGACATGTGGAGACTGTTAAGGAACAATTGTTGCAAGTGATGAATAAATATATCCCTCTGAGACAGTCAATAAGTTGCAAGATAAACGAACCTTAGGTGACAAGAGCGGTGGAGCTTCTCGTCAAAACGAAGAAGGGAGCGTACATAAGGTGGAGGAAGCTCGGGTCAATCTCAGCTCTAGAGGATTATAGGCAGGCGAGGAAGGAGCTCAGCAATGGTCTGAGGAGAGCGAGGAGGGGGCACGAGAAAGTATTGGCAGAACGGATTAGGGAGAACACAAAGATGCTTTACACTGCTGTGAAGAAGAAGAGAATGGTCAAAGAAAGAGTAGGGCCAATCAGGGATAGCATAGGGAATTTGTGTGTGGAGTCCGAGGAGGTAGGGGAAGACATAAATGAGTTTTTTTTTGCTTCTGTCTTTACGAAAGAAACCAACTTTGTAGTGAATGAAACCTTTGCAGAGCAGGTGTGCATGCTGGAATGGATAGAGATAGAGGAAGCTGATGTGCTGAAAAGTTTGTCATACATTAAGGTTGACAAGTCGCCAAGCCCGGGTCAGATTTGTCCTCAGATGCTTTGGGAAACGAGAGCTGCAATTGCTTCGCCATTTGCGAAGATCTTTGCAACCTCGCTCTCCACTGGAGTCATCCCTGAGGACTGGAGAGAGGCAAATGTAATTCCTCTCTTCAAGAAAGGAAATAGGGAAATTCCGGGCAATTACAGACCAGTAAGTCTCACGTCTGTCGTCTGCAAGCTGTTAGAAAGAATTCTGAGGGATAGGATTTATGACCATGGCTTAAGTAAACGCAGTCAACACGGCTTGGTGAGGGGCAGGTCTTGCTCACAAACCTTATCGAGTTCTTAATCGGGAGGTGCGGGGTTGTGGGACGATGAGGTTGGAGGCGGTGGATGGGAGATTCCCTGAGGTGATGAAGTAATGGATGGTCTGAGAGATGATGGTTTGGTGGTGGAAGGTTGCGTCATGGTCAAGGGGGCAGTAGGAGGAGGTGTTCACGAGCTGGCGTTTCGTCTAAGCGGTGTAAAGGTCGGTGCGCCAAACTACTACCGCGCCTCCCCTGTCTGCCAGTTTGATAGTGAGGTTGGGGTTGGAACGGAGGGAGTGGAGGGCTGCACGTTCCGAGGGTAAGAGGTTGGAGTGGGTAAGAGGGGTGGAGAGGCTGAGGCGGTTAATGTCGCGGCGGCAGTTGGATATGAAGAGATCGAGAACTGGGCCATGCCACCACTAAATGCAGTTAATATTTGAACTGTAATCAGTGAACAATAAGTGGGAGAATTGTTGCAGAGCGATATTCAAAGGAAGAATTGGAGCAGGACGTCTGGAAATACTGGAGGAAAAATGATGCATGATATCAGTCAGTTAGATATCTTTGTTCCATGTGGTGCAAAGGGCGAATAATTTACAGCAACAGAACAGAACGAAGTGGAACAGATGCGGAAAATTATTGCAGAGCATCAGTAAATGGAAGACTGTCACAGTGCCGTCCCGCAATTCTGATTGTTTGACAGTGCTGCAAAACCACATTACTGACCTTCTCAATACAAACACGCCCACAACTCTAATACCTGAGGCATTGCAACAGTATTGAACCTCTACCAATTGAGACACTCCTTCACAACTGAAACTCCAGCAATTAGTCGCTGCCTCAGAACCTAACCACTGACAGTAACGCACTCTCACATATCTAACCATCTGACTCCGAAGCACTAACCTCCATTTTGAAGATCTGATAGTGCAGAAAAAACATCCTCTAATTTGGTAGAACTCGCTCAATTCTGAACTCTTATAAAATGGCCAGTGCCTCAGCAATGACACTCTCATAAGGGTACTACCTCAGAACTGAATCTCTGACACTGTCGCAATCCCTCACTTTGACCCTATTTAAATGAGACTCATGGGTCAGTATTAACCGTCTACCACTGATCCTAAAATCGTGCTGCACTCGCCCAATTCTGACCATGTTATATTGAGACAGCAGTTCATATTGACCACGGTTAGTAACGCTATCCCTCATTTCTGACCGTCTGACAATGAGACACCATTTCTCAACGTGTGGCAACCACTCAATTTTGACCCCTTACAATAAGAAACTGCCTCAGAACGGACCTTCTGACAATGAGGCTCTGCCTCAGTCCTACCCATCTGATAATGAGGACTTTACACAGAACTGACCCTCTGACAGTGCAGCATACCTTAGGACTGACTTTTTATTGTGGAACTCCTTCAATTCTTGACACCCTTATAATAAGGCACTGTGTCGGTATTGTCCCTCCGATAATAAAACATTCCCAAATCTCCCAGTCTGTGATAGAGCTTCAATACCTCAACCCTCACCTTCTAATCATATTACTCTCCCTCAGTTCTGACCACAATGCATTGAGGTACTGCCTCTGACATAATCTGATAACAAAGTGGAATGCTTCGGAATGAATGCATGACAAGAAGGCACATCGTCGTTTTGAACCTCTGCTAATGAGGCCTTGCAAAACCCAATACTGACTATGCAATTTTGAT
This sequence comes from Chiloscyllium plagiosum, assembly GCF_037043375.1. Classification (NCBI taxonomy): domain Eukaryota; kingdom Metazoa; phylum Chordata; class Chondrichthyes; order Orectolobiformes; family Hemiscylliidae; genus Chiloscyllium; species Chiloscyllium plagiosum. Next base: position 41,521,036 of record NW_028270180.1, read on the forward strand.
GCACATTCTCAACTTTCCCTCACAGTGAGGCAATGCGTGAGGGCTGACCTTCTAAAACTGTGGCGGTCCCTCAGAAAACATTCTCTGACAATGGGCCACTGCCACATTGCGGACACTCTGACAATAACTCAGACAATCCGGACTGACCCTAAGATAGAACTGCATGTTTGTAACACAACGACGTACTGCCTCTGTGTTTATCAATTTCAACTTACACTGCACGATTTTTCCCATTATCTGAGATATTGAAGCAATGATGTTCAGAACTGTGGGAATGCATCTTTGTCAAATGTTCAATACTGAGGTATTGCCTTTTTATCAGAGTTTAAAAACTGAGGGAGTGTCTCATTATTTCGGGGGATGTAATGTCGTACTGCAACAATAAATGAGAGGACTGGTAATTCTAAATAGGAGCTTTTGGACAGGATAATACTGAATGGGAGAATTAGAGCAGAGCACACCCAAATGGGAGATCAATAAATGGGAGAATTGTGTAGGGCAGCAGTTAGTGCGGATCTTTTTCACGTTGTCGACAAAAGTGGAAAATTTGTGTGGGATGCCAGTAACAGAGAGGATTGGAGCAGAGCATGTGGTTTGGGAGACCACGAGCAGGTAATCAGTGAATAAGAGGAATGTTGCAAAAGAAGTAATGAAGTGGAGATTTTAATACATGATTTTTTTTAAAAAAATGTGAGAAGTGCACGATTACCTGCAAGATGTGCATCAGGGAGCAAATAATGGGGTAATTTTGCAGTTCACCAGATGGAGGATTTGTGCAGGATTGGTGAATGTGAGAATTGGTGGAAAGCAGGAGAGCCCGAAGTAGAGTCATGGAGATGTACAGCACGAAACTATTCTTCATTTCAACTCGTCCGTATCTAAAAATAAAAATTCTGGCAGCGTACCACTGAAAGGGAGAGTCGTTGCAGGAAATTGCTAAATGAAAAAAATGTGCTCGAGCTCTCTGAATTTGAGAATTTGGAGCAGGACATCAGATAATGGGAGGATTGTTACAGTATAACAATAAATGAGATAATTGGGATAAGGCAATAATGGAAATTTGGAGTAGAGCACCTCTGAATGGAAGAATTGGGCTGTGGTAAACTCAGTGAATCCTGAAACAATTCCATAACACTCACTCTGTGAAAAGTCACTGCCACAGGACTGAAATACTTCTTCGTTTCTGACTATCTGGCAAAGACATATTCCTTCGGTACGAACATTCTGGCAGAGTTTCCGTATCTTAGCAGTGATCCTCGAATTATGTTGCATTCCCTCGTTTCCGAACCCTTACAACGAGGCACTGGCTGAGGATTGACGTTCTCTTATTAACGCACACACGCATTTCATCAGTGTAATGATGTCAGAATTGAAGGCTGCTTCATGAAGACAGAGGCAGTACTGAAGAAAATAATTAGCTGAGCGAGTATTTAGGAATTTTGGCATTGGTGCTTTGAAATGCATGTATTCGCTCACTACAAATCCTCTGACTAGGTACTGCCTCTGTCCTCATCCTCTCATCATGTATTCTTACCTCATTCCAATGAGGAACTGAGGGAGTGCAGGGGTAACAAAGCGTCAATAATCAGACATTGTTTATTTAAACAGTGTCAGAAATGAGGGAGTACTTCACAATTGAACCAATAATACTGAGGTATTGGAACCCTGTCAGAAGTTTAACGGTGAGGGAGTGCTTCATTGTCAGAGGGACACAAGTGAAGAACTGTGTATTGTCTGAGTTCATTCCTGACTTGCCAGAGATGCTAAGCGATTCTCTGAAAAATGACAGGTTCCCAAGCCCAAGTTTCCTACTTCGAGGTGTTCAGCTCGAATTCTCCTGTCAAGTATTGCCCTGTCCTAGTTCTCCCATTTACTGCTACACTGTCCAACTTTCCTAACTGACCTGCTGCAAATTCTCATATTCTTCCCTTATGGTGTTGCGCTGGTAGAATTCTTCTATTTAGGCATGGATGAGTCGGACCAAAAGATCTGTTTCCGTGTTCTACATCTCTATGACTTGATTTAGGGCTTAACCGCTCTGCACTAATTCTTTCATTTACCATGTCAGCAAAATGTGGATAAACATATGGATGAAAGTAGAATATTGTAGGACAGATACGTTTCAGATTGGTTCCACAGATCGGAACAACTTCGCGGGCAGAAAGGCCTGTTCTGGGCTGTAATGTTCTATGTTCTAATATATGGAAATGCACCAACTTTCCCATTGAGTGGTATCCTGCCCCATTTCACCCACTTAGAATTTAATTATATCTCCATGAATTCTCCAATTATTGATATCCTGCATCACTTTTTCCATCTAGTTGCTCCGTGATACACCTTCCGCGTAATAGTGCCCTAATCATTTTTGTACAAAGTTAAAAATCACACAACACCAGGTGGTTGTAGGAGCAGCGCTCCGAAAACTAATGCTTCCAATTAAGACAGTTGAACTATAACCTGGTGTTGTGTGATTTTTAACAGGTTAGCTGAAATGGCCATGCTAAATTACCTATCGTTTTCGGTATTTTGTACATGAGGTGCATTAATTAGGGGTAATTATAGGATAATAGAGAAGGATTAGATTAGATTAGATGAGATTAGATTAGATTAGATTACTTACAGTGTGGAAACAGGCCCTTCGGCCCAACAAGTCCACACCGACCCACCGAAGCACAACCCACCCATACCTCTACATGTACCCCCTTTTTACCTAACACTACAGACAATTTAGTATGGCCAATTCACCTGAACTGCACATCTTTGGACTGTGGGAGGAAACCGGAGCACCCGGAGGAAACCCACACAGACACGGGGCGAATGTGCAAACTCCACACAGTCAGTCGCCTGAGTCGGGAATTGAACCCGGGTCTCTGGCGCTGTGAGGCAGCAGTGCTAACCACTGTGCCACCGTGCCGCCCACTGTGCCACCGTGCCGCCCACTGTGCCACCGTGCCGCCCACTGTGCCACCGTGCCGTCCACAATGCCACCGTGCCGCCCACGGTGATTGAGTAGGGAGGGTTACTCTTCAGAGGATCGGTGTGCACCTGCTGGGCCACACGTTCTATGTCCACACTGAAGGGATTACATGATTTTATAAAAAGGACATAGGGCAATATTGAGCAAAATCAATGTTATTGGAAAATTTTCTGTGGCTTTCTGCGTCATTTATATCATTTGTTTTTTCGGTTCTGGCGAGAGTATTGTGAGCAGTTCTAAAATTCACATCACTGCAGGGATGTGACAGCACTTGGAACCGTGCAGAAGAGATTTCGCAGGATAATGTATAATTGAAAAGCTTCAGTTATAAAGAGAGTTTAGGCAGGCTGGGATTGTTTTTCTTCGCGCAGAGGGGATTGAAAGGATACAAGATTGAGATGTACAAAATAATGAGGTAGACTGAAAGAAACGTTTCTCGTTGATGAATATATCAATCACTGGGGAGCATAGATTTGAGTTAAGAGGCAGTAAGGTTTGAGTAACGTTTTGAGCTATGGTGTGTTTGGAATCTGGAATTAACATCAAGGGTCAGAAGCCCTCCTAAATTTAAGAACCGTTCAGATGTGAATTTGTGATGCCAAATTATACAGGACTCTCGGGTAAGTGACTTAAATGACAAGTTAGGATACTTTAGCGGTTGTTATTGTTTAGTACCAACACAGAGGCTGAGGGAAATCTTTCTGCATAGAAGTCCTGTGTCGTACCTCTGCCCGTTACCGCGCGAGTCAGAGGTTTATTTCCCCATCGGGAAAACCGTTTGCTTTTTGGGGCAACTCTGTCGTTAAGGCTGTTGTATTTCAGAGCCAGGAGCTAGGATTCGAATTCAGCCTTGAGAGACTAAATGTGTGGAGGTTGCACGTTCTCGCGCGTGGGTTCCTTCCAGCTAGTCCAGCTTCGTCACCCAGTCTAAGCGTATGCACGTTAGATTAATGTAAAATAAACCCTCAAATAAATTTAAGTGCTGTAAATCAGAGACAAAATTAAGAATTACAGCACAAGAGGATTCGGGGTTAATGTTTTGGATTGAGTGAGCCTTCCTCTGTATAGCTCTCTACTGAAGCTTTGACACTGCTTTCTCTCCACTGACGATGTCAGACCGCAGAGCTGTCCTACTAATTTCTATTTTCGTCAGTGAATACGCAATCCGGTTTTGGAAAGAAAGGGTAGGGGATTGTGTTGCTCTTCGGTGGCACGGTACAGATTCAATGGGCCAAACGGTCATTGTCTGCACTGTAGGGATTCTAACATCTTTTACTCTATGAGCTTATGTATTTTGTTTACATTTTTATAAAAGCCCTCTAAAATGTGAATTGCAAAAGTGCACGCAATATTCTACCTGCAGCTGAATGAATAAACGAGATATGTTTAAGATTTGTAAATTGGACACTTCGTTCCTAAGTTCGGGTTATTAATACCTGTCCATCCATTATTGATGTGACATGCCACAGGAAGGACAATGCTGTCTGAATAAGAATGGGGATGGACTGCACCTCCTGGGGACAGAGTGTCAGTGTCCGTGAAATTTGCAAGCTGCACCTTGTGCCCATGTTGGAATGAAAAGCATTTCGTAGATTTGTTTCGGATTGAAATGTTTACTGGAAGCAGGAACCTGAGGAAGATATTCATTCTACCCCACTTCCCAATATTCAATATCCAATCTCACCTTTTGCCCGCACAATGCAGGAAACTTTCTCTCCGGACATCTGGTCGAATATTCCTTGAATCCCAGCGCTTTCCTGAACAGCACCATTCCGTAAAATCACATAAGACATAATACCTGCGAGTTTACAATATTTCACATAACTGTCCAAGGTTCCAGACCTATCTTCAAGTGATTTATCTGCACTTTCCTCCACCTAGGCTTTATTTCCTGCCCACGATGTGATCTCTCTACACTAGAGAGAGGTAAACAGAGTGGAAAATAAATTTATGAACACCTATGGAAAAAAATGACCCCATGCTTCCAGTTTCCAGACACTTGAACAATCCACTATGTTGACATGCCATCATCTCATTCTCCAGGCTGCTGCAGTTCTCCCGCAATGTGCAGCTGGAAGAGCAGCACCCCATTTTCTAGTAAGCGATCATTCAGGCTTCAGTACCAAAATCGAGTTTTATCATTTGAGAAACTGACGCCTTCTTTCACCTTTCTGATCCACCCGCACATCCCATCAGTTGCGAAAATGGATTGCTGGACTCGAAATGATATCGCTCCTTTCTCTGCACAGATGTACAAGACCATCTGCTTTTGTTCAGACTCTTCTGCTTTTCTTCAGAGAACCTTGTTCCGTTCTGCAGGAATCGTCTGCTTTCAGGAGAGGATGTTCAGAGGAGTCTGTAGATGTTGCTCGCTTGGACCATTCCTAATGAGAAGATAGGAGAGCTAGGTTGGCGCTGTTTATCTGAGTGCAGAGAAGACTGATTGAGGAACCGAGTAATCGGCACATATTGTGAAGAGGGTAGACACCTGTGACAGGAATAAGGTGTTATCGGAAGGATTAATGAGGAGGGACACAGATTAAAAGCAAGAGAGAAGAGCTTTAGATAAGATTTCGCAAGAATGCTTTCACCAGAGTTTGCTGTTTACATGGAATTTATTGACTGAATTGGTATTGCTCAGTCAACAGAATATTTCAGAGGTATGTAGTCGAGCACTTGAAGAGTCAGCGCACACGTGGATAAGACCAGGTATTGGAAAGTCGGGCGAGAGCAAACAGATATTGGGTGGGAGTCCGAAACACAGTATGTCAAGGGTGACTTTGTGTGCTATAAAACGGTAGCTGGTGTTGCTCTGTGGCGCAAGGAAAAGCGGTTTGGATTTTTGTGTCATTGTTAAGGTTGATGTTCAAAGCCAGTAGGTTCCAGTCCCACCAGAGTCGGGTTTTAGCTAATGGTTTGAAATGTGATGAGAGTAGCATCGCTTGCTCACCTTCAAGATTCGTGCAGAAAACCAACTGTCTCGAACCACAACTTTTCCCTCCCACAGACGCATATTTTCGATATCTATTAAAGGTAGAGCTCGATAAATGTCTGCTACCCAGTTGGGAACAGGATGATGTGTATTGGTTGGAAAAAGACATTGAGTTATTTGGCCAGCCATGAAGATATCGAATGGCAGGGCCAGTTGGGTGAATGCCCTCCTCTTTTTCCTCTCTGTCTGGGCTGTTTCTGTCAAAGGGTTTTAAACAATAACATAATGAGGACAAAGTGAATCTACACCACGGAATATTATGGTCGTCACCGTTGCCTCGCCAGTCTAACAACTGGAATAGACAGTTGGTGTTGCAGCTTTAATTCAGACAGTGAAGGATTCTCACAGCCGTCCTGTGAGACTGCAAGCTCATTCACACGTGTTCCCAATTGGACACTTGGAACAAATGATCGCGTGGATATTGGGGGATCAACGAGAAATTTCCGATTTGCTGGTCTGGTTGTCCAGCCACTGTAGCGAACATGAATTTCTGCCATTCTGAATCTTACTCTGGATTCTTGCTACTTTGCAGTTGAAGCTCAAAATCAATTTATCTTGCATAGCATTCATAAGTCTTCAATATTCATAAAAAAACATTGCACTGATCACTTGTATGTACTAATGGTGAAGATTGTTGACGGTGGGTATCGTGTGGTTCATGTTGTCTGGATGAGCTTTCGAAAGGAAGTTGGTGAAGTGTCAGTGAATCGAATGCTGTGGCGAATTGAAGTCGATGGAATGAAAAGGCCCTTGACAGCGGAGGTGTAATTTTGTCTGTAATCAACAAAGGAAGCCACACTAAGCTCATTTTCAAAAAAGTATGTTTTTCACGACATGTTTCTATGTCCTTTTCCTGAACCTGATTCTCCATACTCGATGGTCCATTGTTAGGATAACCTCCTCTGCCTTAGATTTCATTTCAGAGTCACAGCAAGAATTGTGTATTTGGATTGAAGGGCCGAGTGGTAAAATCAGAACCCCAGACAGGCTGATTACCGGTGGCTCGAATGGCTCAATTGGTTAGTGGGTGGCACCTATATTACAGCATAGAAAGGCGTGATGTACTGCGGTTTTGATTTCGATCTTTGCCTGGAGCAGTTTTTACTGACAAAGGCCAGAGATTATGGAACATTAGGCTAAGGAACAGTTAAAACATAGAACATTGCAGCGCAACACAGGCCCTTTGGCACCTGATGTTTTGCCGACTTGTAATTCAAATCTGAAGTCCGTCTTAACTACGTTATTCAAGTACAATCCATGGGTTTATCCAAAGATGATTTAAATGCCCTAAACGTTGCTGCGTTTACGACTGTTGAAGGCAAGGCGTTCCACACCCTTACCACTCTCTGAGTAAGGAACCTACCACTGACGTCTGACCTATATCAATCACCACTGAATTTAAAGCTATGTCCGCTTCTGCTAGATATCATTCATCCAAAGAAAAAAGGCCTTCAATCTCCACCTTACCGAAACTTCTGATTATCATTTACGTCGCTATTAAGTCACCTCTAAAAGTCTTCTCCGAGCAAGAACAGTCTCAAATCCCTCAGCATTTGCTCGTTAGTCCTTCGTACTATACTAGGCAACATCCTAGTAAATCTCCTCTTCATACTTTCCAATCCATCCACATCATTCCGATAACACGGAGACCAGAACTGTATGCAAATCTCCAAGTGCGGCCAAATTAGAAGACTTCTAGAACTACAACTTGACCTCTTGCCTCCGAAACTGAATCCCTCTACCAATAAAACCTCACACACCGTGCTCCTTTGAAACAAAATTCTCAACATCGTGAAAACATTCAGTAGCACTTCCTACAAATGAACCTCAATTCCATCTACTCGAATAGGTTGTATCACAATATTCTTATCGACAACATTGTCTTTGTCATGTGTAACACTGAAGGAACATTTTCCTTCAACGCCTCCCCTATCCTCGGACTCGACGTATAAATTCCTACTGCTGTCCATAACTGGCCCTCATCTTACCTTCGTCACTCTTTTATTCATGACATACTAATCGAAAGCTTGAGGTTTTTCATTGATTCTACTCCGCAAGACATCTCACGTCCCCTCCTGGCTCTCCTTAACGATCTTTTTTGGCCCAATCTGGCCAACTTTTAACTCTCAAGCACTCTTACTGTGCCTTCAAGTCTCATCCTTACAGAAGACTCGTTCTTCCTCTCGACGAGAGATTCAACTTCTTTGGTAAATCAAAGCTCGCTTTCTCGACCACTACCTCACTGACTGTTGCATACATAGTTATCAAGGACAGACAGTAGCTATTCCTTGAACAAGCTCCAAAGTTGTATTGTGACCAACCCCTGCAGTTTCATTCCCCAAACTCTGCATCCTATATCTTGCCTGATCGCATTGTAATTGCCTTTCCTCCAGCTATAACTCTTGCAACGCGGTATATACCTATCCTTATCCATCTCTAAACTAAATATAAACGAATTGTGTTCACGATCATCAAAGAGCTCACTTACCTCCAAATCGAACACCAGACCGGATTCATTACAAAGTACCAAAACCAATTTGACATCGCTTCTTTTGGCCTATGTACAAACTGTGTCACGTAACCCCCTGCACACATGGCAAAAACTGACCCATCTAAGTTACTCGAGCAATAGCGTTTCCAGCCAATATTAGGAAAGTTAAAGTTCTGCATAACAACTGCCCTGTTATTTTCGCTCCTCTCCAGAATCGTCTTTGAAATCCTTTCCTCGACATCTTCGGATCTTTTTGGTGTCGCATCGAAAACTCACCATCAAGTGACCTCTCTTTTCCTGATTCTGATCTTAGACAATATCGGCTCAGTAGACGAGTCCTCAGCAAACGCTTTTCTGACACCGTAATACTGTGCTTGACTAACAATGCCACATCTCTTCTACTATTACCATCTTCCCTGTTCTTACTGAAATCTCTAAATCCTGGAACCTACAATAACCATTAATGTGCCTGCTCTATCCAAATCTCCAAAATGGCCACAACATCGAAATGCCAGGTATCAACCCATGCAACAAGTTACATAGAACATAGAACATAGAAGTTCATCCACCATATTCTGGATGCTCCTGGCATTGGTGTAGACACACTTCAAACCACCTTGCTGCTTGCTTGTGCACTCTTGCGACCTTGAAACCTTATTTATGACCGCACTAATCACAACCTCCTGTAAACTCACGCTACAATACACGTTCCCTCTGAATTCATTTAAAACCTCCCGAAGGGCATTAGCAAATTCCCCCTTCCCCTCCCAGAATATTGGGTCTGCTAGGGTTCAGGTGAAGACCGTCCTTTGTGTTGAGGTCCCATCTACGCTAGAATGACCACCAATTATGCAAGTACCAGAATCCCTCCCTCCTGCAAAATCACTGTAGCAACCTGTTCAACTCCTCTCTCCCTATTCCTCGCTTCACTAGCACATAGCATGGGCAAGAAATCATAGATAACAACTTTGTGTGTTCTGGCTCTAAGTTTCCACCTTAGCTCCCGGAATTTTTGCCTCCGTTTTTTACTATATATGTCAGAGGTACGTATGTGGACCAAAACCTGGGGCAGCTCCCCTATCCCGAAAACGATCCAAGACATCAGGAATGCTGGCACCCTGGGAGGCAACACACCAGCACGAGTCTGTCTCATTCCCACAGAATCTCATATCTGTCCCCACAGCTATCGAGTCCCCAATGACGAACGCTCCACTACTCCTCTCTCCCCTTCGAGTCTGAGCAACAGCGACAATCTCTGTTCCAGACACCTATACCCCGTGGCGTACCACTGCTAAATCATCTCCCCCAACAGTATCCAAAAAAGTTGTATTGTTATTGAAGGAGACAATCACATTGGATCCCTGTACTGCCTCTCGGTCCCCCTTTCCTCCGACGTCTGTAACCCATCTACCTTTCCCCTGTACCTCACGTGTTACTGTCTCCCTGTAACTACTCTCAATTGCGCCCTCAGACTCCCGAATGATCCGAACTCCAGCTCCAGTTCCCTAACCCTCTTTCCGATTAGTTGGAGTTATCTACACTTCCTGCAGATGCAGACAGCAGAGATATTAATAGTGACACTTACCTCCCTCATTTTACAGGAGCAACATTCAAGTCACCACAATGCATCCCCATTGATCTGTTTTCCCACACATATAAAACAGATGCAAAACAATGTTGAATAAAGTAACATTTATTCGAGAAGTCCAAATTATGAAAGAACAGCTACAATATTGCCCAGGTGAATATCCATCTGTGGATTGAGAAATAGAGGTGATGCTTGAGCGCGATACATTTTGTCGTATCAATGATGCTGAGCTGGGTTAAATTATAGGAAAGGCTATTTATCTCCTTTCATAGTGTTGCATTTGCTGCAAGCTCGCACAGGTTATTAAACCAATGCGAAAGGAATTGGATTTATTTTTTGGACTGTTTAAAAGTTCTTGGAAAAACTGATATCGAAATGATAAAGTTATTTAAAGTACTGCTATGAAGAGCAGAGGCTTTAAGCAGCAGTAATGTTCGAGTCTTTTCAAATGATTTCTTGGGCGCAGATCAGTGATGACTGCAGTGAAGTGTTTAGGCAACAGGTGACAATAATAATAGTGTATCACTTCGACAGATCAATTCCTACTCAGTGTGGTATAACTTCCCTTTAATGAGATGTTAGTGTCACCATAGTCTTTTGGAAAGGTGAGTGGGGAAATTGGGATGCTTCTGGAAACCTAAGACGGTGCGAGAATTTATCCCACTCTGTTGGTGTGACTTTGTATCATAATCAAGAAAGGCAGCAGACTGAACTCACAGGTTTCCCTTCAACACAGAGCTAAATCAAACATCTCTGATTTATTTACAATTTATAATAATTCACGTGGAACAAGCTACTACACCTTTCAAAACCACCAACTCTTTTTATACATCGTCATTTTCAGTTGTAAGTGTTATGCAATTTCTTTCAAATTAATGCTATGCAATTCAAGAGAACACCCCTTACGCCTATCCATCCCGGCAGCCCAGACTACCTGTCCGTATTAAATACACTCCTTGTGTGTCTGCAGACGGTTGTTCAAATCAGCGACTGGAACGATTTTTTCTCTGAAAAAAAAAATTCCCGAATTCAATAACTGTCAGAATGAAAACAAACTCCGTGCTCCAAACCTTCCTTTATAATTGACTGCTGTTCCTGAAGCTCTAAACACTAGATATCGACGCATTAATTGAGGGAATTTGCCTCCTATTCACTCTCACCAAATACGCACCATCTGGTAAACCTCCATGAGGACACAATTCAGTCTTTCCTGTTTTCAATCCACGTGATCTATTCGTTTTTTCCACAATTCCATTAAACATACCTTGTATTATATAAAGGCTTTATCTCCCAGTAAACCCGATTGGATTGCTTTACAATGTTTTCGTATTCAAGTAAACACTGCCCACACCTTCCTAACGTCTTTATACTCCAGTAAATGCCCTCCCTATCTTTTATCTTGTCCCCATATCTCAGCAAATCCCTCTTGAGAAAGGATGCTGGGTCCAATTCAACTCATGAAAACTCGCTGTCATGCTGTACAATTTCATTTCCAGTTTATATAAGGTGGGGACTCTTTTAGCCACTATTGAATCGTTTGGTGCGAATCCCTGACGGGGAAGTGACTGTTTATCATCACTTTCCGTCTCTCTCTTAACGTGTGCTAAAGTAATACAATAAGGGATCATGGAATGCTGACAGTGCGGAAACAAGTAATTTTCTGCAACAAGTCCACAAAGACCACCCGAAGGTTAATGCTCCAAGAGCCACTCTTCTCTCCAATTATTCTGCATTTGTCCCTGAATACTGCCCTTACCAACAGTCTATCTAAGCTGTAATCAAACCGGGGTCTTTGGCACTGATTGGCAGCAGTACGCACTACTAATCCACCGTACCACACTGCAGCAATATTGCAAGAGACATATAGAGGCGTGTGAGTGCCAATATTGAGACCAAGTCTTAAGTAGAGCAGCTTTTATTAACATAGGCTACTGGTTGTTCTCGCCTCCGTTTCAGTAAGATGATAGCAAACGATGATGAGCAGAATAGATGTTTTTGGCAAGTACCAATTTCCGATGTTTCGGTGTTGTTTCGCTCATTTATGCTTTGTTGACTCATTTTGGAGTTTGAAATTGTCTGCTATTGAGAAAAGGTCATTTATATCTATCCAGAATAGACATGGTCCGAATACTACTTTCTGGAACTAGCACTGTGCACTCTCCTCGAGTATGGAAAACAATGCCCTCTCAGACGATGCTACATCTCAGCTGCCATGGGACTTCCCATTCCATCGGATTCAATTCTTCACAGAATTACACACAGCAAATCTTGTCACTGAGAAATTCTTTATATGTGTTCAGATCATGTGAGCAGAGCGTTACAGTGGCACAAAATCCCAGAGGTCAGTCCATACTCTGTGAAATGTACTCTGCTGTTCATCATTTCGCTGACACCGGATGAACTATCTGCTGCTCTATAAAATTTACTCGTGTGTTTTAAGAAGCAAGATAAACTACCTCAGCTGTTTGCTGTTTTCAGTGAATTACCCAATCTCTCAAATGTTGTTATTGAACACGGGCCAAGTTGTCCCTTTTCCCCCGAACAGGCGTCAAGGTTATGGCCTGATACACTTTGAACTGTTCCCTGCCATTCTGGGATGATGTGAGTGGGAAAATGTATTCTCTAAGCTAGGAATAAAGTGAGGAAGTATTTACAGATCATCTGTTGTATGTCTGTGTAACAGGAATCCCTGCAGTAACACTCTATGCTGACTCAGACAGCAGCACAGCAGCACCCACCCTGCGGTAACGAGAAGGACACAGACACAGTTCTCCATTACAGGAAGAGATTCTCTCTTTCGGAGAGGCTCTGCATCTGTCTCTCTCTCTGTCCCAGAGGGAGTAATTTGGACGATTTATTGAACGGAATTTTAGTTCTAGTGTTTGCCACAATCTCCCTTTTGCTCACCCTTCCACATTTCCCCACCCTCTCACTCCCATCAGTACCCCAACCCCTGCACAAGCCTCTGCTTCACAGGGAGCGGAAGAGCACATTGACACTTCTCTCCCCCACCTGTTCCTGCCAGTGGGCTTTCCATTGTAAAGGCTTTCCATTTTCCAGCCATCCCTTTACCTGTAAAATTCCCTCGCAAATCAACTTTTGAAAGTTCTTGCCTAATGCCTTCAAAATTGGCCTGTCTCTAATTTAGAACTTTAACTTTTTGATCCGGCCTATCCTTGAACATTACTATTTTAAAACGAATAGAATTATGGTCACTGGCCCCAAAGTGTTCCTCTACTGGACTGTCCTGATAGATTGAAGAATAAAACTGGGTGTCTATAGATTCAGGTGTAAAATATCAGCACAATGTTGTTAACACCGAGGTGTCACCAACTCGATAAATCAGCTGCACAGTGGTCGGTGGCTATCTGTTTATACCTCAGGATAATCAGGTTGTGTTTCACTTCTCAAACTGGGGGAGCTGAACATTTCTCCAAACAACAAGCACACCGCATCCGTGAAACATTGCTCACAAATACAACTGACAGCAAACATTCACATGATCGAAAGTAGCCAGAAAGGACATTTTCATCAATAAACATCCACAGAGAACAAAGTTTGTTACAATCTAAAAGTAACGAAGATGAGCTTTCGTTAAGAACCGTGTACCTGACAAAATTAAAATATGAAATCTCCTGATCTGAATTCAGACGTGCTATCATTATGCCATAGGCTTACAAACAGGAACTCCCTTCCGGATTTGATGAAGAGAAGTGATTCTCCTGCAAAAACGTTACAATATGACTCACAACGGAGATTACAATTAATGCCTTTCTGTCTCTCTTCCACTTGTTTCCTCTGTGTGAATAAGCAACTTCTCCTTTGGCGAGTTTTGAGAAGATTTGAAGCTTATTATGAGGTTCAGGATGTAGGTTTGTTCGCTGCGCTGGAACGTTCATTTTCAGACGTTTCGTCAACATGCACGGTATCATCTTCAGCCAGCCTCAAGACGAAGCATTGCTGATGATGCTTGACTTCTCTTTATCAGCTTGGGTTAATTTGCGTTATTGATATCATTTCCTGTGGTGATGTCATTTTCCATGATGATGTCATTTCCTGTTCGTTTTCTTAGGGAGTGGTAAATCGGGTCGAAGTCAATGTGTTTGTCGATAGATAAAGGTTCTCAAGTTGAAGGTCGGGTCTATCACCACTTGTCGGTGACATCTGCAAGTATTGCGTTCACTTCTCAATGTAGTCTCTGGTTTAAAATGACTGTCAAGCATCTTTTTTCTGCAGTTAGGATAACCATGCTTTTAACTTTCTTTTGGTCTTTCGAGTGATTTCCCTTCTGGTGTACTGACTGTTTCCTTCCGTTTTTTCTGCTTACCGTTAGTGCGACTATCTGTCTGATAGTTTGCTAAGTTTCATCAATGAGATGTTTGTCTTTCAGTGTTGTTTCTAATGAAATGAAGAAATCTTTCTTGCTCGCATCCTGGAAGCTGTAATTTAATCCTCTTACTAAGATGGCTTTTTCAGTGACTGTTAATGGTTGGACCGATACGTTTTTTTTAATCAATGATTCTGTGTTTTCAGTGTTGTTACTCCGTATAAGTTTGCCTAGGATTTTTTGGAAGTTCTTTTTTTTATTTTCGCTGTGTTTGTCGCTGCCTAATACATATGGTCTGTGGCATGAGTGAGCAAAGATTTTTGGTGCAAAATATCCCATTTGTATTTACGGAGTCTGTTGTGGGCATCATTAAAAAATTAGCTAATCATTCAGCGACCGTTTTGCTCTGCTAGTCTTTTAGCTAGTTGGCTGTTAAGGGGAAGTTTGTAATGAAGACATTTAGGTAGTACAGCTGTTCGTGGGTGGCACTCTGTCGGATGGAATTCATTTCCCATTTTCGGTCCATTTTTAGTGTATTGTGTCCATATGTGTTAGCGAGCTTTGAGAAGATTTGCAGGTCAGACTGAAGTTCTGAATTTAGGTTTGCTCACTGAGCTGGAAGGTTCATTTTCAGAAATTTCATCACTGAAAGGCTGAGGCACTTGGGGTTGTTTCCATTGGAGAAAAGAAGGTTTAGGGGTGACTTGATAGAGGTGTATAAGATGATTAGGGGTTTAGATAGGGTCGACAGTGAGAATCTTTTTCCACGTATGGAGTCAGCTATTACAAGGGGGCATAGCTTTAAATTAAGGGGGGTAGGTATAGGACAGATGTTAGGGGTAGGTTCTTTACTCAGCGAGTCGTGAGTTCATGGAATGCCCTGCCAGTAGCAGTGGTGGACTCTCCCTCATTATGGGCATTTAAGCGGGCATTGGATAGGCATATGGAGGATAGTGGGCTAGTGTAGGTTAGGTGGGCTTGGATAGGCGCAACATCGAGGGCCGAAGGGCCTGTACTGCGCTGTATTCTTCTATGTTCTATGTTCTATACAAGGTAAACTACTCAGTAAACCTCCGGACGAACCATTGCTTTGATTCCTGCTTTCTATTTATATGTTTAAGTTTCTTTGGGCCTGAGGTGATGTCATTTCCTGTTCGTTTTATCGGGGGTGGTAAGTAAGGTCCAAGTTAATGTTGATAGATTTCCGGTTGGAATGCCATGCTTCTAGGAATTCTTTAGCGTGTCTTTGTTGAGCTTGCCCGAAGATGGATGCTTTTATTTCCCGAGTGGAAATGGTGTCCTTCCTTATCTGTATGTATGGATGTTAGTGAGAACAAGTCATGTCGGTTTTTGGCCAGTTGATGTTCATATATTCTGGTGGCTAGTCGTCTGCCTGTTTGCTCAATTTAATATTTGTTACAGTCCTTGCACGGCATTTTGTAAATGACATTTGTTTTGTTGTTATCTGTACACGGACTTTCAAGCTCATTACCTGCTGTCTTCGTGTGTTGGAGGGTTTGTGTACGATCATGATGCCAATGGGTCTGAGTAGTCTGACAATCATATCCAAGATTTATTTGATGTAGGGGAGAGTGACTACGGTTTCTGGACGTGTTTTGTCTGCTTGTTTGAGTTTGTCGCCGAGAAATCTGTGAACTGTGGTCAATGTGTAGCCAGTCTCTTTGAATACATTCTCTTTGTTTTTCCTTTGTTCTGCATTGCTTCTCTGTGCTGAAGTGTGTGTTTGGTCGTTGGAATAATGTTCTGACGCAGCTTCGATTGTGGATGTTGGGATGAATGGTTCTGTAGTTCAATATTTGGTCAATATGTGTTGTTTTAATGCAGGCGCTGGTGTGATGTCATCATTGGCTGTTCACTCTACTGTGACATCTAGTAATGACAGTTTGTTGTTGCTTCCCTCCTCTTTCGTGAGTCTCATGTCAGTAAGGGTATTATTACTGGTCTTGAGGGTTTCCTCTAACTTGATTTGTTTCGTAATATCAAAGGTTTCATCCACGTATCAGATCCAAAGTTTGTGTTGCATGGTTGGCAGAGCTTTATTTTCGAGTCTCAGCATTACTGTCATTGCTAACAACCCTGATATCGGTGATTACATTGTGGTTCCATTGATTTATCTGTAGGTTTTGATGTTGAAGGTGAAGTGAATGGTAAGGCAGAGGTCCACAATCTTGACGATACTGTCCTTGCTGATGAAGTTGGTGTTGTTTGGTGGATGTGTCTTTCGGTCTTCTCATAGTGTCGTCAGTATTTCCTTGGCCAGGTTTATTTTGATTGGTGTGAACAGGGCTGTTACATCCTCTTCTCTCTTCACGTTTTGGTGGTCTTCAGAAATTCTTGGGGGGAGTGGTTGGAGTGGCGTGAGGCTTCCACTAAGTGTTTTAGACTCTGATGTGGCTCCTTGGCCAATCTTTTCCAGGTAGCGAGACAATGGGTCTAAGGGGGAGCTGCTGGTTTGGGAAGTTTGGTTAATCCGTCGAAGCGTGGTGTGTTGGATCCGTTTGTTTTCTTTTTTTTTTGGAAATCGATCTTATTTATTTCTACAGCTTTCTTGAAGTTTTTTGTTAAGGGCTGTGATGCGGTTCACTAGTTGTGGGGGCGGGTCCATAGCCACTTGTTAGTCAATTTGATATCTGAAAGTAGTGTTTTTGCTTCTTCAATGTAGTCTCTTTGATTTAAAATGACTGTCAAGCGTCCTTAGTCTGCAGGTTCGACAACAATGCTTTTTTCTTCGTTTTTTCGTCTTTCTGGTGCTTTTCCTTCACGTGTAGTCAGTGTGTTTTCTTCCTTACTTTGGTTTACGCTGGTGCGTCTAACGATCTGGAAGTTAGCTGGATGTTTTTTCTGTGAGTTAATTGTCTTTCAGTGTTGGTTCTAATGCTGTGAAGAAACCTTTCTTGTCCGCATTCGGGAATATGAAATTTAAACCTCTTCCTCAGACGGCTTTTTAAGTGTCCATTAAGGGTCGGACAGGTAAGGGTTTTTTTTTTAATGCTTCTGTGTTGTCAGTGTTGTTACTTTATGTAAGTTTGCTAGGTTTTTTCGCAGGTCTAGTTTTTTTTTAACTTTCTCCGTTTGTCGCTGTCTAATATTAGATTAGATTAGATTAGATTAGATTAGATTACTTACAGTGTGGAAACAGGCCCTTCGGCCCAACAAGTCCACACCGCCCCGCCGAAGCGCAACCCACGCATACCCCTACATTTACCCCTTACCTAACACTACGGGCAATTTAGTATGGCCAATTCACCTGACCTGCACATCTTTGGACTGTGGGAGGAAACCGGAGCACCCGGAGGAAACCCACGCAGACACGGGGAGAATGTGCAAACTCCACACAGTCAGTCGCCTGAGTCGGGAATTGAACCCAGGTCTCTGGTGCTGTGAGGCAGCAGTGCTAACCACTGTGCCACCGTGCCGCCCTATAGCTTATTGTACTGTATCTGCCCATTCATGGTCTGTTGCATGAGTGAGTAGTGATTTGTGCAAAATTTCACATTTGTATTTATGGAGTCTGTTGTGGGCATCATTAAGAATTTCGCTAAGCATTCTTCGGCCGGTTTTTTTTTCTGTTAATCCTTTAGCTAGTGGGGTGTTAAGGGGAGATTTGCATTTAAGGCATTTAGGAAGCACGTGTTTTCTTAGGTATTCGTGCAGGAAGTACATATATTCGCTGGTGGCGCTCGTTTCCCGCTTTCGGGCCAGTTTAACATATCGCGCCCATAGTTGTTAGCGTGATTTGAGAAGATTTGTAGCTCAGTTTGAGGTTCTGGACGTAGGTTTATTCTCTGAGCTGGACGGTTCATTTTCAGATGTTTCGTCAGCATACCACGTAACATTTTCAGTGAGCCATCGGACGAAGCATTGCTGATATATTTATATTTATACGTTTGGGTTTCTTTGGGTTGGTCATGTCATTTACCGTCGTAATATCATTTCCTGCGTTGATGTCATTTCCTGTTCTTTTTCTCAGGAGTTTGTAAATCGGGACCAAGTCAATGTGTTTGTTAATGCAGTTCTGGTTGGAATGCCATGCTTCTCGGAATTCTTTTGAGTGTCTCTATTTGGCTTGTTCGAAGTTGTATGTGCTGTCCCAGTCGATGTGGTGTCCTTCGTTATCTGTATGTATGGATATCAGTAAGAGAGGGTCATGTCGTTTTGTGGCTAGTTGATGTTTATGCATCCTGGTGACAAGTTTGTACAACGTAGTGTTTGTTACAGTCCTTGCACTGCATTTTGTAAATGATATTAGTTTTGCTTGTTGTCTCCACATGGTCTTTCAAGCTTATTAGCTGCAGTTTTAGTTTTTTTGGCATGTTTGTGGGCTACCATGATGTCAAGATGTCTGAGTAGGCTTGCAGTCATTTCTGAGATGTATTTGATGTACGGGGGAGTGAATAGGGTTTTGGAACGTGTTGTGTCTGCTTGTTTGTGTTTGGGTTGCTGAGAAATATGCGAATTGCGTTCATTGAGTTAGCATCCGTTTTGAACACATGGTATAGGCGATTTTCGTCTGCTCTGCGTAGTTCTTCTGTGCTGCAGTGTGTGGTTGCTGTTTGGAATAACGTTCTAATACAGCTTCGTTTGTAAATATTGGGATGATTGATTCCCAACCCAAAGTTTGGGTTGGATGTTTGGCAGAGCTATTTGTTCCTTACAATGAAACATCCCGTACGGATCAAATATCGAACTACAGAAGCAGTTATCCCAACATTCACAAACGATGCTGCATCATTCAGGCCATTTCTCAGAACAACAAGTGTACTGTTTTAGATACTTTTGAGGATGACGACTAACCAGGGGTAAGCCATGTGGTACTGGTCTCTGGCACAGGTTCTGTCCCTGTTGCTCAGAATGGGAGGGAGTGAGGAGCAGAGCATTAGTCATTAGGGGCTTCTTAGTTAGGGGGGCACATAGCATGTTCTGTGGGAACGAGAGAGACACACGGTTGGTATGTTGCCTCGCAGGTCCTAGGTTTGTGATGCTTCAAATCCTATTTTGAGGATCCTTATTTGGGAAGGGGACTAGCCCCAAGGCATGATTACATAGCCACCAACACAATAGGTAGGAAATGTGATGGGGATTTAATACCGACATTCAGGGAGGTAGGGTGGAAGCTCAGAGCCAGAACAAAAGAATTATTATGTCTGGCTTGTTACCCGTGCCCCGTGCCAACGAGGGGAGGAATAGAGAGAGAGGAGTGAACGACTGTCTGCAGGGATGGCGAAGGAGGAAAGGATTCAGATACCAGCACAGTTGGGCTCATTCTGGCATAAGCAGGACCAAAACAAACATTATGGCCAATACCTTAACCGGAAAGGTAAAAATGTCCTCGTTGAAAATGTGCAAATGCTCTTCCTCAGGTTTAAACGAGGTAAACAGGGGATTGTGAACCTAAATTCAACACCAGTGTCGAGGAGGGTGAGAATAGTGCGGTCATAAATATGGTTTTAAGTTCGCAAGAGTGCAATAAAAGTTGAAAGGTGGTTTGAAGTGTGTCATTTTCAATGCTATGAGCATTTAAAATAACGTGAGTGAACTTGCAGCATGGTTGGTATCTTAGATTTCGATGTTGTTGCCATTTCCGTGACATGGATAGACCTTGGCCACCAATGGTTGTTACAGCTTCCGGGATATAGATGTTTCAGAAAGAACAGGGAAGGTGGTAAAAAAAGTGGGAGGTGTGGCATTGTTACTCAATGACTGTATTATAGTGGCAGAAATGACATTTGATAACACATCTACTGAGGTGATATAGGCTGAGAATGGAAACAGGAAAGGAGAGGACGCACTATTGGTAGTTTTCTCTCAGCCTCCGAATAATTCCAGAGATGTAAAGGGAAGGATAGCAAAAAACATTATGGGTAGGCGCGATAGTAACACGATAGTTGTTATGGGGGACTTTTACTTTCCAAATATCGGCTGGAAATACGATAGTTCAAGTACTTTAAATTGGTCAGTTTTTTTTGTCCAATGCGTGCAGGAGGGTTTCCTGCCACAGTATGTGGAAAGGGATACAAGGAGCGAGGCCACTTTGGATTTGGTACTGAGAAATGAACAGGGCCAGGTGTTAGATTTGGAGGTAGGTGAGGACTTCGGTGATAGTGACCACAATTCGCTTATGTTTATTTTACCATTGGAAAGGGATAGGTATATACTGTAGGGCAGGATTTATAAAACATAGAACAATACAGAACAGGACTTTCTGCTCTCGATGTTCCACCGACCTGTGAACTAATGTAGGCCCACCAGTCTATACTGTCCCGTCATCATCCATATGATTATCCAAGGACTTTTTAAACGCCCGGAATGTGTTTGAGTTAACAACAGTGGCAGGCACGGTATTCCACGCCGTTACCACGCTCTGAGTGAAGAACTTGCATCAGACATCTGCATGAAATCTATCACCCAAATATGCCACCTCGAACAAGCAGATGTAATCATCCTCAGAAAATAAGACTCTCATTGCCCACCCTATCTAATCCTCTAATTACGTTACATGCCTCTATAGAATCGCCTCTTAGCCTTTATCTCTCCAATAAGAACAGACTCATTTCCATCAGTCTTTACTCATAAACCTTCATTTCAGACCAGGCAACAGCCTGGTACAATTCCTCTCTACCTTTTCCAATGAAGTGTCTGTTCCTTAAACCAGCTCCACATTTCGATTGTCCCTAACCCATGCATTTTGCTGCCCCGTTCTATGCCTCCTCAATCTTTCTTATGGCATTATAATAGCCCTTTCCTCATCCATAACTCTTGCCATGTGGCATGTTCATTCCCTTGTCTATCGCGAAACTAAACATAATTGAATTGTGGTCACTCTCTCCAAAGTGCACACCTAAAACTAAATTAGACACCTGGCCTCGTTCATTACCAAATACCACATGCAGTGTGGCCTCCACTCTTGTCAGACCATCGATATACTGAGTCAGGAAACCCTCCTACACACATTGGATAAAAAGTGATCCATCAGACAGACAAGAGATATAGCATTTCCAGTAAATGTTGGGGAAGCTAATTTCCCCCATAATGACCACCATGTTGCGTTCCCTCTGGCCCAGAATCCATTTGCCTATCCGCTCCTTCACATCCCTGGATCTTTTTGGATGCCTGTGAAAACTCCCAGCAGTGTGACCGCTCCTCTCCTGTTTGTGAACTCAACCGATAACACGTCAGCAGATGAGTTCTTATCAAGTGTTCTTTCAGTCACCGTAATACCGTCCTTGACGAACAAAGCCACACACCCCACCCCGCTTTTACCACTGTCCCTGATATTGATGCAAGATAAAAACCTGGAACTTGCACCTTGAATTCCTGACCTTGCTCAATCCATGTCTCAGTAATCGCCACATGCTGGATGTTCACCTAATTTTTTTCCGGATACTCCTGGCGTTGAAGTTGACACACTTCAAACCAGCTTGCTGTCTGCCAGCACACTCCTGTGACCCTGAAGACCAGTGCATGTCCTGCCTACTCTCATCCCCGTGTTTACTGGAACTAGAACATAGGTTCCCACAATCCTGCTGAGCTCGTTGAAACCCACGCAAATAGCAAAAGCAAATTTCACACCCATGATTTTCGTACCATTCTGGTTCAAGTGAAGACTGTCCCGTTTGTAGAGGTCGCACCTTCCCCAGAATGAGCCCCAATCATCCATAAACCTGAAGTGCACACCCCCTGCACCATCCTTTGCCGCCATGTATTCAGCTGGTATCTCTCCCTGTTTTTCACCTCACCATTATATTGCACGGATAAAATTCAGAGATTGCAATTCTTTTCTAAGCTTCCACACTAGCTCCCTGAAATCCTGCCTTCCACCCCGTCCCTCTTTCTACCTATGTAGTTGGTACCTATGTGGACCACTACTTGGAGCTTGTCACCCACTCTCTTCAGGACCCCAAAAAGAAGATACGAGGTATCATGGAAGCTAGCAACTGCGAGGCAACACACCAACCGTGAGTCTATTTCAGTCCCAACACACCTTATGTCTGACCTTTTCACTACTGAGTCCCGATTGATTAACACGCTCCTTCTTTCCCCACTTCCCTTCAGTGCAACAGGAAAAGATTGTGTGCCAAAGACCTGCACCCCAGTGCATGCCATCGGTAAGTCGTTGCCTACCCAAATCTATCCAAAACGTCAGACTTGATTTCCAGGGGAACGACCACAGGAGATCCCTGTACTGACTGTTATTCCCTCTTCTAACATTTACCCAGCTTTCTTCATGCGTAGGAGCCTGTAACTCTTATCTATCACAGACCCTGCCTCCAGAATGATCTGAAGTTCATGCAGCTTCCGTTACAGTTCCCTAACGTGGTCTTGGACGAGCACGAGTTGTGTGCACTTCCTCCAGATATACATGAATGGGACACGAATGGCATACCTAGCCTTGAACATTATGCAGGAGGTACATTCCTCTGCCTACACTGTCAGTCCTGCTAGTTACCTTACCAGAGAGCAAAAACAGAAGAGTAGCTCAGGTGATGTGTCCCTGGTGTAAAGGTGAAAGATGGTGGATGGGTGGGAGGCCCTACGTGGGTGGGATCTCGGGTTTAGAAAACACTAAGTTTTATAGCTGAGTGGCAAAAAAACGTCCCTCATTTCCCATAAATCTCTTCTCTCCGATGTGATTCCGCTGCTGACGTTATAGGTAAGCTTTTAAAGAATAAATTAGTGACTCAAATTCCCGACAGTCACCTGTTACAAGCTCCCGCTATTTCTGCTGCTGGCAACTGACATACAGGGCTCCGACGCTCGAGGTAAGCTTTTAAAGTTTTAAATCAGTGAAGCGCTTTTCCCGACAGACCCCCGGTTGAATCTCCCACTGCTCCTGCTGCTGTCAACTGAATTTAAGGCCTCTGAAGCTCCTGGTGAGCTTTAAAGTTTCAGAACAGTGACTATCTTTCCCGACACGCTCCTTGTCCAAGCTCCCGCTCTTCCTGCTGCTGTCAACTGAAATGTGGCAAAGACAATTACAATGCTATTAGGAAAGGTTTAGGATGGAATGGGGAAGCAAACTGCAGGCGATCGGCACGATTGTAACGTGGAGTTTATTCAAGGAACATTTACTGCATATCATTGACAAGTATATGTTTGTCAGACACGCAGGAAGTACCCGAGCCAGCGTTCCATGGTTTACTCAAAAAAAGTTGAATCTCACGTCAAGAAGAAGAAGACGACTTATGGAGGGAGGAGATTTGAAGGCTCAGTTAGGGCACTTGAGAGTGATAAGTTCGCCAGAAAGGACGTAAAGAGAGCGGGAAGAAGAACGAGGAAGGGACATCCGATGTCTTTGGCGGATCCGTTCAAGGAAAAACCTAAAGTTACGTAAGGGTAAATCAGGTATAAAAGAATGACTGGAGTAAGATTCGGACCAATCAAGGACAGTCGTGGGAAGGTGTGTGGAGTCAGAGGAGATATGAAAAGAGCCAAATGAACATTTTACGTCAGTATTCACACGAGAAAAGCACATTTCCGTAGAGGAGAATAATATGATACAGATTATACTGGGTTGAGGCTCCCAAAGCGGAGGTGTTAGCATTTTTGGAAAGCGTGAAAACAAGTAATTCCCATTGGCCGGATTGGATTTATCCTAGGATTCTCTGGGAAGCCAGGGATGAGATTGCAGAGCCTTTGGCTTTGATCTGTACGTCGTCAGTGTCTCCAGCAATTTGGCCAGATGACTGGAGTAGAGCAAATGTTCCCCTTGTTCAACAAGAGGAATAGAGACAACTACACCAATTATAGACCAGTGAGCCTGACTTTGTTTGCTGGTAAAGGTTTTGAAAATGTTACCAGAATTACGATTTATCATCATCGAGAAATGAATGGGTTGATTAGGGCTATTCAAAACGGTTTTTTGAAGGGCAGGTCGTACCTCACAAACCTTATTGAGTTTTTTCAGAAGGTGACCAAACAAGTACTAGACGGTAAAGCGGTTGATCTGTTGTATATGGATTTCAATAAAGTGTATGACAATGTTCCTCGTGGTAGGCTTAAGCACTAAATGCAGAAGGATTTGTGTTAGCGTTATTTGAAATTTTGGATCGGAAGTTGTCTAGCTGAACGAAGACATAGGATGGTGATTGAAGGGACGTGTTCATCCTGGAGATCAGTTACAGTGGTGTACCGCAGTAGCTTTGGGGCTACTGCTGTTTGTCGTTTTAATAAATGTTCTGGATCAGGGTATGGAAGGATGGATGAGAAAAGTTGCGGCTGATATTAAGCTCGGTGGATTTGTGGGTAGTGCGGAAGGATATTGCAAGTTACAGGGTGACATAGATACACTGTAGAGGTGGGCTGGTAGACAGCAAATGGACTTTAATGTGCATAGGTCTGCAGTGATTTAATTTGGAAAGAGCAAAAGGAGGATCGTGTACGAGGCTAATAGTAAGATCGTTTAAAATCACACAAAGCCAGGTTATAGTCCAACAGGTTTACTTGGAAGCACACTAGCTTTTGGAGCGACGCTCCGTCATCAGGTGATAATGGAGGGCTTTACATCACACTGTAAATGTTTGCTATAAATTCTGCGTTACAATCGAGCCCTCCACTATCACCTGAAGAAGGAGCGTCGCTCCGAAAGCGAGTGTGCTTCCAATTCAACATGTTGGACTATAACCTCGTGTTGTGTGAATTTTAACTTTGTACACCCCAGTCCAATACCGGCATCTCCAAAGTAAGATTCTTGTTAGTGCAGATGAGCAGAGATACCATGGTGTCCTTGTGCATAGATCCCCAAAATGTGCCACCCAGGTTGACAGGGTTGTTGAGAGGGCTTGCGTATGTTGGCTTTTATTCGTAGTGGAATTGAGTTTTGGGGCCACGAAGTCATGTTACAGCTCTATAAAACTCTGGTGCGGCCACACTTGTGAGTATTGCGTGCATGTCTGGTCAACACATTACAGTAAGGTTTTTAAGGCTTTAGAAAAGGTTCAGAGGAAATTTACTAAGAAGTTGCCTGGTATGGAGGGAAGGTCTGATGAGGAAAGGTTGAGGGACTTGAGGCTGTTATCATGATAGAGAAGAAGGTTTGTATGTGACTAAGTTGAAACATATGAGAAAATCAGAGGTTTAGTGAGAGCCTTTATCCTCGGATGGTGGTGGCCATCACGAGGGCACATAGTTTTAATCTGAGGCGTGATAGAGGACATATTTCAGAGGTCGCTTCTTTACTCAGTGAGTAGTAGGTACGTGGAATGCCCTG
This sequence comes from Chiloscyllium plagiosum, assembly GCF_037043375.1. Classification (NCBI taxonomy): domain Eukaryota; kingdom Metazoa; phylum Chordata; class Chondrichthyes; order Orectolobiformes; family Hemiscylliidae; genus Chiloscyllium; species Chiloscyllium plagiosum. The sequence continues at coordinate 41,546,638 of NW_028270180.1, forward strand.
TCTGCCACAGTAGTAGACTCACCAACTTTAAGGTCATTTAAATGGCCATTAGATAAACATTTGGGTGAGCTTCAGATTGGTTTCACAGTTGGGCACAACATCAATGGCCGAAGGGCCTGCAATGCACTGTAATGTTCAATGTTTTTTTATTCTACGTTGTCTGATATAACCACTTTGCTTCCTAATCTCTCTGTTAAGAAAACCTGTAAAACCTCTGTACTGTTCAAGAAATGTCTTTGGACCCAGCTGTCTTCAGGTAGTTTTCACGCTGTAGTTTTGTTCCCGTGGGACACCATGTTATCAAAAATCATGTAATATAATAAATGTGGCCTAAGCAGGGGGGAAAAAATGGTTACGGCAACCAACAAAAGTATCACTTATAATCGAAGTAAAAACAGCACTTTGGCGAACAGAAATGAAAGCAGAATATACGTAAACATTTTCATCATATATTTTACTGAAATAGTACAATAATTATAACACTTTAACACTACAACGACTGCCCCCAGCACTGTACTTTTCACGAACCTGTCCACCAGAAGGCGTGCGAATCAACTGACTGCATGAATCCAACTCGGAATTCATTCATTAAGGAATGGGATAGGCTGATGAACTATCTGTCTCAGGAGCAAAGAGTAGATTTGAAAAGTTTATTTCAGGATTTACGCAAGAATAAGGTGGGGAGGACAAACTCTATTGCGCATGAGTCGAGGAAGAGAATGCCGTTGTGATGAAACAACACCCCCACGGGCTTAATCCTCTCAAAGCCAGACAGGTCTAGAAGGAAGTAAATGTGATTCTCAATGAAGATATCACCGAACCGAGTCAGAGTGAGTGGAGTTCCCCCATCGCGATAGTCCTTAAACCTGACGGACTCACTGATATTTTGTGGACTACTGGAAGATCGACGCCATATCAGAATTGGACTCATACCGGATACTATGATTTGAGGACTGTACAGAGAAAGTTGGATAAGCCATTTACTTCAAAACGTTTGACTTACTGTGTGGTTATTGGCATGTATCTTTATCAGAAAAAGCAAAAGGAGTTTCTGCTGTTGGAACACAAAATGGGCTACAAAGTGATGCACTTTGGAATGAGGATCACACCAGCCGTATTCCAACGACTCAAGAACAGATTTTTGACTGCGTTAAGAAAATGTACACTTTATCTGGGTGATGTAGTGATCTTTAGCGAATCATGGAAATAATACATGGTAAAGTTAGCAGAGATCTATGATCGATTATGAGAAACAAAATTGGTAATAAACTGAAAGTAAACAAAAGTCGCAAAAGCAGAGGTGACGTTCTTGGCACATAACATCGGTCATGGAATTGTGATCCCAGGAAATGCCAAGGTGAAGATCATCGAAGAATTTCCGCAACTATCCTTAAAGAAAGAGCTGTTTGGAATTTTGGGATTAAGCGGATTCTAATTGAAGAATGTAAAATCTTCAGAGGCGTCATGGCACAATTAGCAGATTTACTGAGAAAAACAACAAAAAACTTGGTTGACAGAACAATGCGAGGAACTACTTGAGAATTTAAAAGCAGTATGAAACACCGCACCAGTTTGAATTAAACCAATTATTTTGAAATCCTTAAATTTTGCAATTGCTGCTAGCGATATAGGAATCAGAGGTGTCCTGCTACTCGAAGATGATACTGCAATTGAACGGCCAACTGGCTACGATTTAGATAAAATACTCCATCATCGAAAAGGAATTGTTGAATTGGTACTGGTCTTACATTTTAATAATTATGTGATAATAAATGTGTCAGAGACAGTTGTAAACAATGACCAGAATCCTCTTACATTCTTGGAGCGATTTAAAGACAAGAACATGAGACTATTCCAATGGAGTCAAATATTACAGAATTTTAATTTCCAAATTGTACATGTTACGCATAATAAAATTGTGATGGCCGAGGCATTATCATGGATTTAACGGATAAAATATCGATAATAATGAACAGATCCCAATATCTTATCTATGTATGCAAAAATTAATATGAACTTTGATTAATGTTCAATGTATGTCATGCTAGTGGGATTAAGAATTAAAACAAAAATTAAAGCTTTTTATACTTAAAATGGTTCATTCTTTTCTTAAGATGGGGTGCTTTAAGTTGAAGGCGTGCACTGTACATTTAAGGGACTGTTTGCAAGCAAATGTCATATGACTAGCATTCTCAGAGTGTAATAGAAAACTGAAGATATGTATCGTCTGGCTGAAATAGATGCATGCATGTTTTTACAGTTTTGACATCAATTCAAATTTAACGAATCAGTTTCACTTATCCCACAGAATACTAAAACGCAATCGATTTTGAAAGTATTGCTTTTGCCAAACTCTAACCAATGAGCCGATAAGATGTTTGGGGTAAAAATAAAAATTTAACATTGGAGAACACAATGTTGAGTTTTCCGGCTGTAGGCTGCCCAGGCGGAAGAGATGTTTCTGTGGTTTTGTTCGTTGTGACAATAGAGCAGGCAAAGAATGGTAGTATCGGAAACAGAGTGGGAAGAGGAATTAAAATGGACGGCAACTCGGAGGTCCACCCGACCCCCGTGTGCCCAGCTGAAAAGTTCAGGAAGGCATTCGCTTGTTACATGTTTGGTCTCCCCGATGGAGACAAGACCACATTGGAAGCAGTTGATGAATTAATGAGATTGAAAGAGAGACATCTGAACCTCTGTATCATCTGCAAGGGTAGTCTGGGGCCCTCTCTGTAGCCCTGGTTCTTGGTAGGCCGGCAGGTATTTCATCTTTTGCGGTAACAGGGGATGGTACTTGGGAGTTCGGTGGGGGAATGGCACAGTGGTTGTTGGGGAAAGTGGCGCAAAACAAGGAATGAACATTGTGTAAAGCATATAGGAGTGGTGGGGGGAGATGTACTTAGTGGAAGGGTCTAGCTAGAGTTGGCAGACGTGTTAGCAGGATAACGTATGGTCGCAGATATTGGTGGGATGATTGGAGAGGGCAAGGGGGACTCTGCCATTATTACATTCAGAGTGGGGGATTAGAGCATCGGGACAGGAATTGATGTGATGTGATGGATCGCTGTCTGGATGATATAGCGGAGTGATCTCAGTTTTCCAAATCGGTGGACATCTCGCCCTATCTCGCTCCATCATCGCTCCCTAAGTCAGGCAAATCGCACCTACATCTGAGTCACTAAAGTCGCCCTCCATCTCTTCAGTAACTTTCAGATCCTCAGTCCCTGGCGTTATATCGTCATTATGGACGTGCACTCCTTATAAAGTCGATATGACACAAGGATGGCCTTCAGGCCTTCAGATTCTTCCTCTCCAACAGACACATCCAGCCCCACTCCACGAACATCATCCGCCATTCCGCTGAAATAGTCCTCACCCTTGATAAACTTTCCTTTAACTCCTCCCATTTTCTCCAAATCCAAGGGGGTGATCATGGACTCCCGGATCTGCTTAGCTTTGTCTAACTCATTGTCAATTATATCGAACAGTCCCTCTTCTCTTCCGATACCAGCAGTGTACCCCACTCTTTCGCCGTTACATTGATGACTGCATTGGCGCAGCACCCTACACGCAAGGTGATCTGGAGCAGTTCATCCACATCGCCCACAAATTCCACCCTCTCTTCAAATAAATATGGTCATTCTTGGACACGATCCCCCCATTTCTTGTCCTCTCCCTTTCCATCTCTGGCAACAGTCTCCATGCAGAAGTTTACTACAAACACACATATTTTTACAACGAACTGGAGTACAGTTCCTTTCTGACAATACCCTGCAAGATCTCCATCCCGTTCTTCCAATTCCTCCAACTCTGCCGCATCTGCTCGAATCAATCGGGAGATTATTCATATACTCCAGGATACTTAGTCTTTGAAATGCTCGTGAAACCATCGTATTTGTTTTGTGAGTTAAGCTCAGCTTCTGGTCAATGGCAACGCCTGATATGCTGCTTGCGAGCAATTTACTGATTGCATTGTTTTTGAATGTCAAGGCGCCAGAGTCGCTTTCAACAGATATGGCTATTGCTCGCACCATTTGTGATGCAAATGTTACTTGACCCTTGTCAGGCCAAGCCTGGCTGGCTGTCAAGACTTGATTCATTTGGATCTGGACTGACTTGTGATTGAGGAATTGAGAATTGTAATTCACACGTACTTGCATATTACAATTGATCGTGGGTGGGGGGGGGGGGGGGGGGGGGAGCTTACAAATTGCTTTTCATTTACCTGCTGCCATTGCCTTTCTAGATGTGTTTGGAAGCTGCTGTCTAATATGTCATGGTAATCTTCTGAAGTGTTTCTTTGAGATGGTAGTCACTGTAAAAAAGAAGCATAAGTGGTGGAAGGGTTTGATTTCTGTGAATGTAATGGCAATCAAGTGGCCTTTTTTGTGTGAGTATTTTCTGCAGGATATTCCAACATACTTTTGACACCCATGTTACAGATTGTGGACAGGCTTTGAAGAGTCAGGAGATGGGTTTATCACTCTTGGATTGCAAAACTCTGACTTATCCCTGAAGCTACATTTATGTACATGACTCGTTAATACAGTTTCTGGTTAGTGGTAATTTCTCCAGTATACTGTCAGAAACCTGTTGGGGATGCAGTAATGATAATCGCATTGAATATTAAGGGAGAGGTGGTTTGATTCTTAATATGCTTGTCTTTTGTCGAACCTGTTATTTATCACTTGTTGTTTCAAGCCGGAATAGGTTCCAGGATTTGTTGCTTTCGAACCGGGACTGTTTCAGTATCTGTTGAGTCATATTATCAGCGAACATTCCCATGTCTGACCTGATAATGGAAGGGAGATCACTAAAGCAGTTGAGGATGGTTGAGGCTCGGACACTCTGTCTCCAGAGGAATGGCTGCAGAGATGCAATGGATTATGAATTACTGACACTAACAACAACCTTTTTATCGCAATGATTATTCCAACCAACAGACATTTTTTTTCCAGATTCCGATTATCTATAATTTTACTCAACTTCCCATTGTCTGAGTCTATCAAATAGTGCCTTAATATTCAGAGTAATTACTGTAACTTCGCTTTGGGACTTGCACTTGCTTGTATGAGCTCGTAATATGATCAGGAGATGCGTGACCCTGACTGAACACTAATTGAGCGTCACCCAGCAAGTTATTGCTGAATGATCACATTATTGTTGACAACTTGCTTCTCATTGATGTGGCAGGCTGTACACCGACCAGTCGGTGATAGATAGCAAAGTGATACTTCTTACTGTGGACAAGATATATTTTGGTAATTAATAATATTGTTGGTAAATGTCTGTGTTCTTGATGGACTGGATCAGCTTGGCGAGGCATTTGCCAATTTCTAGAGTTGGATGCAATGAAGGCCGACAGGATATCACAGTTTCCAGTGTTTCCATCCATTTCTTGATACCGTGTGGAGTAAATCTAATTGTCCAAAATTGGCATCTGTGATGATCGTGTTATGGACGAGGCCAGACGACTCAAAATATTTTAAGCAGATAGGCCAGACTATTTATTTAGCTAGGTGTACCGTGGATATTCCCAGTGTAAATTAGCTGGGTCTTCTGCCGGGTTTTAAACAAACAAGATGCATTTATAAAATTATGGAATGAATGACAAAGAACAGAAAACAAAATACGACCTAATTTATCCTATGATCAGCCATGATCATAATGAATGGTGGTGCAGGCTCAAAGGGCAGAATGGCCTTCTCCTGCATCTATTATCTATTGTTTGTATTGTCTATTGCCGATCCAAACCAGGGTTAATTATGCTGTTCCAAAAATACGTGCAGCAGACCCAATAAACAATCCACTTAAACAAAAAGGAAAAATACAGGTTCGAACTTCGAACTTACAGGTCGAAGTTAGAAGGGCAGAAGGAAACAGAGAAGTTCCAGGCTCAACTGTGAATGACTCCCGCAGCATTTGTTCACACTCACAGCTGCTGAACTTCCCAATAAAATCTCAGCTGCCACGATTGGCCAGTCCTCTTTCAGTATTCAAACTATTTCCATAACGTGAATGTTTTTTTCCTGCGGTGTCATCTGCTTAGGGGCAAACAACGAGGACCCCAATAAACCATTCATCTCTGCTCCAATGCAGCCGTTTCGGAGCTTTGGCTGTTTCAAGACACTTCTTGAAAAAAAAATCAAGGGCATAGTAACCTTGGAAGGGAACCACTATGTTGACAGTGAGACCACAATAAGATATTGAAATGAGTCACCTGTTCCAAATGCTTCAGCATTAATCTTGCTCTGACGTTTTGTTTTCCTCCATAACTGAGGATGTCGGTTTTGGAGAAGCCTCCTCCTCCAGTAAGTCTGTTTCATGGTCCACCCTCTTTTACGAATAATAATGGGAGGACCACAGAGCTTCTGTCTGCTGCATTGATTACGAGATCACTCAGCTCTGCCGATCACGTGCTAATCTTGCAGTTTGACAGGCGACACGGCCTGTTTTGTTTCTGACGACAGTTTCTCTGGGCAATCACCTCCTAACTGGTTCTGACTTATTCTGCTCCTGACATGGCCTCCTGCACTCTTCATTGAACCAGTGTGGATTCTCGACTCGATGGTAAATGGAAAGTGGGAGATATGCTAGGCTGTGAAGTTGCAGACTGTGTGAGTTGGAAAGAACATGAATCTACAGATACTGATGCACCACTGCACCTCACAGATGCCTCGTAGTTAATTGCTCGATCCGTTTTAATTCTGTCTCATACAGCACACAGGTGGCTTCATGACTACCAGAACACGGGAGGGTGGCCCTTACTACCCACAAGGACTATGCGGTTCGCACATGAAGTCTTAAATGAAGATCAGCAGGCAGATTGGTGACGATGTGGTCAAGTGTGTGTTTTCCTGCTATTGATTCTCCCATAATCTACCACACAGTAATCTCGCAGCCACAGGATCCACCATCCATGCCCAGCACGAAATTGACTATCTACCAAGCAGCAATAGCTTCTGCCTCACACAGTACTGTCAGTGGGATAAGACCTACCAGAGAGGATGGTGATGTCGCCTGGAACATTGTCTGTAAAACAGAATTCTGTGAACTGGACTTTATCTAACTGCTGTTTGATTAGACGGCAAGAAATATACTGTAGGTCACCTTTATATTCTTTCTTTAACAAGGAAGACTTAACATAAGCTTAGTTCTTACATATTTTAAAATAAAACAGGCGTTCTCGTTTTTCAGTTGAAAATTATTACACAGTAATTAAATCACCAGAGTACAAATGGGCTTATTACACAATGTACTCACTGTAGTAAACAGCTGATTCATGTTCAGATCGGTGGACATGCCATTTCGTAGTCAGCACAGCCATTGAAAATGACTTTTAAAAAAGCCTGAATTTGGACGCAACGCTCATGCCGCCCAAATATTGGCCTTCTCCTAAAGTTGACATATTCCAGTTATTCTCATGATCACTCACAACGCATCAGTTAGAGTCCATCGCTGAAAAATCCTCACACTGCGCTGACTCATCAAACAATGAAGGGCAGATACATCATGGGATGTAACACAGAATATAAATTCTCGATGCTTGCCCGTTCAAATTTCCAGGCTGTGGGTTTCGATATTCATTAAAGAACCACCCCATATTGTCGCCACCAATTTAATTACATCACTACATACAGATTCCAACTCATTCTGAACTGTCCTCATCAAGCCCTGAAGGGCAGCATGGTCACAGGGTCACAAAGCAAAACCTTCCCCACATTGCCCTCCATCAGACATTGCCAGAAAAGATAAAGCACAGCGTTAAGTTCACAGTGTAGCTTACTGTGCGAGTAAGAACATCGCACAGGATTATACAGGAAGCAAAAATCCTCCTAAAATTACGCTTGTCAAATACACAGATCACATTGATTAAATCATCTGCACACTGTCTCAGTCAAACCTTGTGAGGACAGGGACAGCCCGGTGTTAGGCACAGGATTAATTCAGTCTGCACCGACAACTCATTTTGGATAGTTGCCAGGCAGGTTTAAATGCAGAGTAATGATCCTGCCACACTGGCTATGGGTTTGATATTGATTAAATCATCAATGACTGTGTCCCCTGCCAACAATCCCAGGACAGATACAACACAGATTTAGATACAGAATGATTCTCACTCTGGACCGTCCTGATCAAACACTCCCAGGACAGGGACAGCTCAGCGTTTTACACCCACGAAATGTTGAAGAATCCCAGTCTTGCATCTCCTCCTCCCGTCATTGCCCTGTCTCAATTCTGTACAAAACTGTACCCCCATCCCCACCCCATTGCTGCAGCATTGCGCACTCATGTGTATGAAGCCCCTTGGAATCTCATCCGTTTATAATGACCTTCATACCTCGCTCAGTTCCAGACCCTGGTTCGGAGGTCACATTGAACATACTCAGTGACAATTTCGGGCTACTGTCTGGTGGAGTTTACACGTCCTCCCGTATCTGCGTGGGTTTCGTCCAGGTTCTTCGATTTCTTCCCACAGTCCTAGGATATGCAGGTCAGGTGAATTGGCCATGCTAAATTGCCCATAGTGTTAGGTGCATTAATCAGAGGGAAATGGGTCTGGGTGGGTTACTCTTCGGAAGGTCGTTGCGGATTGGGTGGGCCGAAAGGCCTGTTTCCACACTGTAGCGAATCTAATCTAATCTAATGTCCCACTCCTTAGGAAATGCCTGCATATCCTTCATTGAGAAAGGGTTTATCTGCACGACCTGTATCGTTGTTCAGTTTGGAAAGCTTAGGTGTCAAAGTCAGGAGTATTTGTGAACAGGAAGTTCCCACTGTTAACAGTACAGACATCCTGTGACAATCAGTCCATATTTACAACAGTTAATGGGATACAGCAGACAGATTCGCGGCAAAAGACATACCAGACGCTTCGAAAATACCTGCGTATATAAAAATGCAAACATAGAGGGAAAAAGAAAGAAAGACTGAGTGAAAACCAAACAGAATCAGAAGGTTCGAAATGTCGGTAGAGAAGGACAGCACGGTGGCGGAGTGGTTAACACTGCGGCCTCACCGCACCACGGACCCGTCTTAAATTCCAGACTCGGGCGAATGTCTGTGTGGAATTAGCTCATTCTCCCTGTTTCTGCGCGGGTATTCCCCAGGTGCACTAATTTCATCCCACAGTCGAAGAATGTGTATGCCATATTTCCCTTGGTTGGTAGGTTAGATGTATTAGCCATGGGACTGCAGGGTTACACATGAGTGTGGGGAGCTTGGACAATTGAACTTTATTGGGCAGAATAGCCTGTTTCCACACTTTGGAATTGCATTCCTTTCAAAATTTCCAAGGAGAGGGAAAGCTCATTTACACCGTGAGATTCCAAATCCATGTTACTTCGCCTCTTGTACTATCGCTCTTCGCTCACAATCGCTCTCCCGCTCTGTCTCTGTCACTCTCATAACATTACAGTGAATTCTCTTTCAAATAATCACTTCCTCAGGAATAGGAACTTGCCACTATCTAATTGGCCTCTCTGTGCGTCTTCTCAACCCACTGAAATACCACACTCTCTGGCCCCTCCATTGCGAACCAATGTGTGTAATGGCCCCTCTCTATCTCCATCTATGTACAACCGGGGGTCTGCGGCATAGATTTTTCTGGTCTCCCATGTACGTCACCGAAAAGGAGAATTAGAAATCCAAAAGAGAAAAACAGCTCCTGGCTAATAATATCTGCCTCATATCCCTGAATGGCCTAATCTGTTTTACTTCAAGACAGAAACAATAACATCCTGCCCTATTCACAGTACCTTCCCCTCAGACTCACTCCCGTTCTCCTGCTCCCCTGATATATTCCCTTTATCTTTCCATTTCTCTCTTCCCAAACCCGTCCCAGTCTTTTCCATGTACTCCCTGTCAAGCTTTGTAGTCTGTCACATGACATCGTGTCAATCTCTCTCACCCTCTCCGTTATTTTCCCGTCAATCTCTTCCCAGTTAATGAAGGAAGCATTGTCGTTGTAATACTATTTTTCTCGCTCGCTCGCTCTCTATATCCCCGTCTCCCTTTCTCTCGGACCTTGTCAGTTTCTCACAGTCTCTCTCTCTCCCTGTATCCGTGTCTCTCTTTCCTCAGTCTCTCTCTGTCCCTGTCTGTTTCTATCTTTCTATCTTATCACCACCCCATCTTCACTCCCTAATCCCTCTCTGTCCGTGCCTCTCTATTGACTACCAGTCCACCCATCTCTTCCCCCACAACTACCATGGCTCCTACTTTGTTCAGCCTTCGCTCTGACACATTTCTCATTGAAGGGAAAACAACAAAAAGCAAAATAGCCACACCCAGAGCCTGAGTGTCCTGTTCTATCTGTAACCAAACTTCACTCTCTCATCAATTCCCCAGGAAAGAGACATAAACTGTGGAATTCAAGAAGGCTGCTCATTACCATCGTTCGAAGAGAAACTAGGGATAGAAAATAAGTACTGGCCCAGCCAGCAACATTCACATCCCGAGAGGAAATTTAATGAACAAGAAATCACAACATTATCACTTCTGTGAAAACGCTTGATGATTGCTCATTATTTTTATAGTTTTCTTTATTATGAGCTGGGGATGATTGGTGGCAGTTTGGGTTAAAAAGGAAGGAACAGCCCAAACAATCTTTGTTTGTTTGAGAGACCAGGACAGGAGGCTAGTTACAGGCTGAACCTTGATTATATATTTCTAACAGACATTGTGAAACTCCGGAAGAGGATTACGTTGAAACTTCAAGCAAAGTTGGCTATTAAGGAAATCAGCCGCCATAATTGCACCCAAGATACTTGGACAGTGGCTTCCAAATCCACAAAAAAATTCCCTCTAGAAGGAGATTGGCAGGAGACTCATGGGAACATCAATTCCTACTCCGACCTGTTCACGATTCCGATTTAGAAATATTGTACGTTTCTATCACGGTCACTGGGCTAAAATCCTGGAATTTCTGTCCCCGAAGGCATTCTGGGTCGGTCAGAGCACACAGACTGCAGCGACTCAAGAACGTAGTTCACTACCACTTGTCAAGGGTAGCTTCGAATACACAATAAATGCTGGCCCAACTAGATGCCCTAGTGTGATGAGTTACTAAAAATGCCAAGTCTGAGTTGGTTGCGGCAAGTGTAAACGTGGTGCTTAGATCAAGGAAATGACAGTTGTCATCACAGAAGCTTTGAATTAGAGAATCTTAAAGTAACGGTAATGGGCTATTCAGCACAACGTGTCCTTCCTGTTCCAGATAGCTCTAACCAGCTGCTCCCATTGTCCAGCCCTATTTCTGAAGCTAAATAAACATACAGTTTTCCTTTCAAACCTCCTTTGCATTCCACTTGCACCACCCTGCCTGGCAGCATATTTCAAATCCTAAACAGTTTCTGCATGAAGACGTTGCACCTCATTTTGTTCCTAGCTCGTTCTATTTTGCTGACAATCCAGAAGTTTTGACCATGACTACTGACAAACGAACCAGTGTAAATAGAATATTCAAATTAGCCTATCACATTTGTTGGTATTTTAAAACAAGTAGTACACTTCTTAATTTCTCCTGCTCCTAGAAGAGGAAGTCCAACTTCTCGAACCTTTCCTTGTGTCTGAAATACATCATTCCGATTTTCATTCTCGTCAAACCATTTCCATAGCTCTTGGGATTTAAAATTCTTCCTTACGTAAAGTTACCACAGTTGTGCACGATACGCCAAATATAGTTTGACCAATTATTTGTAAATATATAGCATCATTTCCTCGGCTTTACATGATTTATAATCCCTAGGATCCATTCAAACTTCTTACCAACTCGTGTACCTTGCCTTGCCACCTTTAATTTCCTACCTACGCTGTCCCTCGCTCCTTAAACTGAGATGATATATTTTCCAATTCTTTCTGAACGTTCTGATGGTAGTGATTTCTGAATAATCGCCAGCAATGCCTAAAGCATCTCCTCCGCTATCTCCATCGAACTATGAGGGGTAACCATCTGGTCTTGGAGGTTTATTTATCTTTTGTCCTTTCAAATTCTCCTCTCACTTCTGCCCTCTGACTCTCTTGAAGTTCTGGCGAGCTGCTGTTGTCTGCAACCATGAAAACTGATGCAAAGTAACTATTTAATTCCTCTGCAATTTCTTTGTTTCCCATAATTACTTCTTCAGTCTTATTTTTCAACATTCAAATGTTTGCACTTGCCTCTCTCTAATGTTACAACACGGTGGTGAATACTTCTACTACATAACACAACACCCAGAAAAGCTCACCTCGCCTCGTAATCTGTTCAAGTATGAGTGACAGAAAACTCCCCAAATTCCACTACTCAACGGAAAATAAGCATACTTTTCTTTAATTCCAAAAGTGAAAATGAAACAACAACTATTTGCACCTCGAAGCCTCATTTCTCTTCAAGGTATTTATTTTGATCTGCCTCCCACTCTATAACAATATTCCAATCAATTAAAAACGGCTGTCGTCCTTGGTCTGTCTTCCCTCAGATGAATATCTCCCTGGGTCGTCTTTGGTCTTGTGCTGGAAGATGGCAGTTGGTCACTGTCTGACTAAATGTCAAAATACTAACTTCTTTCGACATTAATTTCAAGTTCTATTGGGTTTCCGTATTCTGGGGCATAACTTGAAGTTATTGTTTGAAGTCAAAATCGTGTAAAACAGACAAATGTTACATAATTTCAACAATTCTGTACATGATTGTGATCCATGTACAGAACTTTCTTGGACACATTATTCATGATGTAAACATTATAATGTTGTAAGGTGAGTACCAAACTTAGTAATTACCTATCTATCACAGAGCATTTTCTCTGCTGAGATATGAGTTTCCATGAAAAATTGTCAATTGGCAGTTCAAGTCCTTCATCAACTTCCTGCAGCAGTACAGGTCCAACTCCTATGTCGCTTGCTTCGATTGCAAGTTTGAAGAGATTTTAAAACGTTTGGCGTAGCTAAAGTTGGTGCGGTGATTAATGCTGTTTTTAAATTCTCAAATGCCTACTGGCATTGTTCTGACCACCGAAATTTTGTGTTGTTCTGAGTAAATCTGTTTGCTGTTGGGAACAACCCTCTGGAAGAATCTGCTCAGCTGCCAAAAAGTGAAGTACCTCCTTCTTTGAGTTCATTCATGGAAATTCCTCAATGGCCTTCCTCTTTGTGTTCTTTGTGGTCAACATTCCTTGACGCATATTATGTCCCAAGAGAGTCACTTCTACTTTCACTAATTCTGTTTTCTTCAACTTTATGACCAGTTTTGCTTCTCTTAATCGTGCAAGGAATTCTGCCAAGGAGACCAACAGATCTTTCCAGGGCTCACGGAATATCACTACATCATGCAATCAGAGGGCACAGTTTGTTAACCCAACCATAACTGTGTTCATGGGTCTTTGGAATGTGGGTGGTCCATTCTTCATTCCAAAGGGCATCTGTTAGAATTAATATAGCCTATTTCTGGTTACAACTACAAAATTTACTCTCGCTTTCTCTGATAATGATATTTTCCATTAACCACGCAGTAAGAGCAACTTTCTGATGTAACTGGATTAACCAACTTTCTCCCTACAGTCCTCCAATCTTGATATTGGGTATGAGTCCGACTTTTTTGATGCGCTGACCTTTCAATAGTCCACAAAAATTGTTTACTTACATCATTTTTAGAAGCTAACAGCATCTGTGAACTCCACTCACTTTGACTCGGTTTGATCATATCTTTGTTGCGCTTCGCATTCGCTTGCTTTTGGATCTGTAGGGGTATTGTTTTATCAGACCAGCATTCCCTACATCCATCTCAAGGGCAAGAGTATTAGTCCTCACGACTTTAGTCCTGAATATGTTCTCATACTGCTGCAACAAAATGTTTCATTGGATTCTTTCCTCCTGAGACACATATTTCACAAACCTAACCCAAGCCTCAAGATTTCCTCATTGTTTTACGTATATTGAGGCTCATCCAACGCCCCAAAATCTAGATTGATTCCTGAACATTCTGGCATCAAATTCTGGTGCATTTCTGCCAATTTCTCATCTGCACTAACCTGCCTTGGTCTCCATTTTCGTCGCAGGATTCTATTTTTAAACTATCAACCCTCTGGAATGTTCACTGCTTTCTTTTCAGAGTACCCATCACCATAAATATGTTTTATGTTCTCATTTATCTGTTGTCCGTCCATTTGACATTCAGGATTAAAGGCCAGTGCTTGACCGTCTGCCTGTTCAGTTTGAACAGTTCAAACCCGAACTGAATTTTAACTCCTTAATCTTTATCTTTAGTTTTTGTGTCGTTATGTGACTTATAATGGTTCTACATTGTTCCCATACAGTCTTCGAAAATGCCATAGCGATTTTCTTTTAACTCCTTATTTCCCTGGTCATCCCTGGGTACTCCACTAGAGAGGGTCTCATTCCCTCCTTGGATCCTGCTGGATTTCACCTAATACCATACTGTATTCCTATAATTGACACTCTGTCCATCACTCCCATTGTTACTTCTCCGCATTTGAGTTGGCATTCAATCTTTATCTGACACTGGGGAAAGCTAAATTACAGTCCATCTATTCCACAAATTCCCACTCTCTCGGGTAACAAGCCAGAAAGAGCGCAAATACGGTCATCTATTATTATTAGAGCCTGGTTAGCCCCGTATTTCTGAAAATTAAACCTTCTTTCCCTTCTGCTCCTTTCCGTCTAAGTAGCGAAGGTGGTAAGTTCTTCATCGAGATCAGGACGTAACGCCAGACCGAACACCTGTCTAGGCTGTGCATTCTCCTGCAGCTCCTCAGCTTTGTTTGCTCCTTTCACTAATTCCACTGGTTTCGTTTCTTCTATCTCATCTTTCCGAACAGTGCCTATCTTTAACAAAAACACTTGAGTTTTATATCCCACTTTACCTCAATAGAAACAACTGAGGCTTTATACCTCTCTTTCACCCCATTATCCTTACTTTTAAGGTAAGTAATCACCGATGCCCCCTCTTCCTTGATTTTTAGTGTGTCATGCCCACTTCTCCTAATTTCTATCCTACTCAGGATTACATGTTTGCCTAAAGCTCAACATTGCCGTTTGCAATCATGTATGTTTATCTGCGATCTTGCTACTCTTCTCACTTTTGAAAGTTCCACGTGAATTCTTATCATCTCCCAAAGTGAGATTTTGAACTTTTTCAACAGAATCAACTCTCCTAGAACGTGAAAGGCAGGATATATTTATATGGCTGCACCCGTCTATCAAAATTACTGTTTAGTTTTTTCGAACTCAACAAACGTCTGACCTGTTTCCTTCTTTATGTTTCTGTACATCTATCATTTCGCTTCTGGTGAAATTCATAAGCTCTGGTACAATCCAAAATAGCCAGTTTGACCTCAACATTATCTCTTAACCCCTCAGCTGACAGGGATGCAAATATCTCACTCGCTCTGCCTACTAGTTTTGCCTGAAGTATATTTACCCGGTCATCTGACCAATCTATCTAAATTAGATTCCTCAAGTTGTGGAACAGGCCCTTCAGCCGAAGCAGTCCACACCGACCTTCCGAAGAGTAACCCACCCAGATCCATTTCCCTCTGACTAATGCACCTCACATTGGGGGCAAATTCGCGTGTCCAAATTCACCTAACCTGTACATCTTTGGACTGTGGGAGGAAACCGGAGCACACGGAGGAAACCCATGCAGACACAGGGAAAGAGTGAAAACTCCACACAGACAGTCACCCGGGACTGGAATCGAACCTGGGACACTGGTGCCGTGCGGCAGCATTGCTAACCACTGAGCAACTGTACCGCTCCAAGCTAATTTTTCAAATTAAATATAGAAGGCATCGACATCTTTCTCTTCAATATGTAATAGCATCAAGCTTAATCTCCTTCCTGTGACCTTTAGTTTCGTAATTAGGTCGCAACTATTGAAATTCAAACTGTCTCTCTTACTCTCTCTTTCCTCTGTCTCTCTTATGTGCTCATTGAAGAATCTTCTCTCTCTTACTTTTTCTTGCCTTCAAACTGCTACGACGCGATGGTGAAATCATCTGCAAATTGAAGCAAATACCCAAGAAAACTCACCTCGCCTCGTCATCTGTTTAAGTATGAGTGAGAGACCACTCCACAAATTTCACCATTTAAAGGAAAAATATCAATGCATTTTTCAACTCTAAAAATTAACATTTGTTTGAACTCTAAGCCTACTTTCTCATAATTTTTGTTATCTCCCTCCCACTCTGGAACAATATGATAAACCAATAAAAAAAAAACCTATTAAAATTCCATCAACTAAATCTTCTAAACCGCCCACCAATGTCATCGGTCTGTTTTCTTTCAGCTTCAAATCTCCCTGGTCATCTTTCGTGTTTTGCTGCATAGATGTTTCCTTTGAAAAAGAGACGTTTGATAGAGAGTGTTAGCTTGGCACATACTCAGACGATGGCAGTTTGTCGCTTTATGTTTGACCCAAAATGCCGACTACTGCAGACATCAAACATTGGATTGTCTCGTTTGTTCGATGTTGTAAGAAACAATAAATTCAAATTTGTTGTAGCCTGGAGCATAATGTAAATTCGAGAGTGTAATGCTCGAAAAACACAGCAGGTCAGGCAGATTCTGAGAACCAGAATAATCGAGGTTTCGGCCGTAAGACCTTCATCAGGGCCGAGGCTTGTGTGTTGGAGATGAGAGTTAAATAATTGGAGGGGTTGGGTTTGTAAGTAGCTATCTGGGAAAGCAATAGTTAGAAGAAGGTGAGGGAGAAAGTGAAAGGTCAGAGGGGGAGAGTGATGGACGGGTCTGCAGGGCGGTGCCGAATTGGGGATTTGGGACTGGCATAATGTGTCGGGTGAGGAAATGAGGAAAATGTTGAAATCCACATTTATCCCGTGTGGTTGCAGGGTAACAAAGGCGAAAATGAGGCACTCTTCCTCAAGGCGTCAGGTCGTAACGTTCAGGAAACAACACATATACTAACGATAGGACAGCCTGATATAATTTTTGTGGTAAATATTAGAATCTTCACAACAGAATGTCATCACTCGACACTCGGGGTGTCAGGCGAGATTCAGAGAGAAATTAACTTTGATAACCCTGCTGCAAGTTGGGTTATTAAAATCATCTACAAGTAAGTGCCAGTGGGAGTGGTGTATTTGAATTTTTAGTAGACTTTTGATCCGTCAGAAATTTACCTGTACCTCTACCATTGTCATTTACTACATCCGTTTCACCGTATGTGGTCTCCTCTGCATTGAGGAGACAAGACACTTTCTTGTGGATTATTTTCAGAGACCATCTATGGGACACAAACAAACGCCAAACACGCTCCATTGGCTGAACACTTTAACTCCCCTTCACACTCCGTCAGGGACAACAGCCAAAAACATAATTTCAGTTGATCAGTTAAATTCAAACTATTGTGAAAAAAGCCCAAAGTTACTTATTTTCAATTTTCCAGTACACTCTGAGACATCTTGTCAGTCCCTTGACATGTGCTTGCAAACTCGCGGTGCAAAACAAATTTCGCTCTCTCTTAAAGGTACAGAACACACCTTTAACTGCATAACACTAGCCCGTTGAGTATTCAGAAACATCTTGCAGTCTTTTTAATGCTATTAACAAACTTGCTATCATATTTTGCCTTCTCCTCGCTGTTGAGGTGTTTTGTTTGATGTTCACTGGCTTTTAAAGGCTTCTCAATCCTTTGGATTCCCAATAATCTTACGACATTGTATGCTTCCTCTTTTGTTTTAATCCTGTCCATTACTGTGGTTATAAGGCTTTGTTGTGTCGTCCTCACTTCAGTATGGTTATTCTTCCTTGAGATGAATCTCAGCTGGAACACCGAATCATCCGAGAAACTCCTGTCAATACTGCTCCATAGTCTTCCTTGCTCGGCTTCCCATTCATTCAACTCTGTCCTAGTCCTCCCTCATGTCTTTGGAGTTACGTTATTCAATTATAATTGTGTCCCATACAAATGTAAGCAATAGAGGTGAACTGAAAAATCGTGATATTGAGATGTTGGAACATGAAAAACCATTGGGGAGAAAGAGAGTGAGACAATATGGATGAGAAGAAGAATAAAATAGAAAATGACATACATTGAAGACAGAAGAGGATATATTTCCCTTTTTTGGTGCAATTCCCATGTGCTTTGGTCCTTTCTATTGTCTGTGCATAACAGAGCAATATATTCACATTCAATGTGTTAGGAAAAACTTATAATTCTAATAAAATGACAGACACCAGCTATTGGCAGAAACTAGCAGGTCAAGTTATTTATTTACTGGTAAAAAGTGGATTCATTGAAATAAGTTGGGATACCAAATACAGGAATTTATAACACACATCCAGATACGAATGAGAGGCTGGAGCAAGGAATCCCAAAAAGGCGCTGGAGGAGGATCGTTTTTGAAAAACGAGGATATACTGAGGATCAAATAATATTTCATGTTCTTGTACAGTACATGCATTACTTTGTGAACTGTGTCTCTGTTGTTAATTCTTGTTATTTGTGCACACATGAAGAATATATTCCGCCTTCAGGAACACACTGGAACACACTGAAATCATTTTTCTACCAAACATTTACATTATCCTGTTTTATTGACATTGTCACTCGTAGTTTCTTCTTCCAAATGGATTCGGTTGCTTTCTACGCATTTACTTTTACTCTGTCTGTGAAATAAACAATAATCGTGGCTGGCGTCACTATGCAGCTTTTTTTTCGTTTCTTAACCAAAGACAAATGTGCCCTGTCTCTGATCCTTTTATCTACGGTTTCAATAAAGAAGATAACTGTAAATATATCATATACGTTTGGACTAAGGCCAAAGAAAAAGACAGACAAATTATAAATTCAAGTCACGAAAACTGTGCAAAACGTTGTTTTCAGCTTTGGTTTATAAAAATTGAACTGCTTTGTGTTGCAGATAAATGTTGTCCTATTAGAGCAGGGAGAGGAAATTCTGAAGAAATCCACACTTCTTCCATACTGTCAGATTTTCAATTTTTAGTTTGGCATTTGGTTCCGGAGACTTCAGTGCCGTAAGAACCTCTCGATTATCTCAATGGAACGTGGTTACAGAGAGCATTGTATGTGGATAACACAGCACAATCATCAAGCCTGTGAAGTGGAGCATTAACTTTTTCCTTCACCCCTAACATTGACAGATTAATTGGAGATGGGCGATAAGGCCAATAGCAGGCGATGTCAACATTCCAGCCAGAAGAAGTGCTATTTTGACATATAAAGGCTGTCGTGAAAGGAGTTAACAGGACATGGTTGTTCAGAGACTGAATGATGTCAGTCTCCGTGGATCTGAACTGTGTCAACAGAGGGTTTCTTTTGTTCTGTGGATAAGCAACTTCTTTCAATATGTTGCATCATTGTCTCAGCGGTCGCGTCATCATCATCATGATCAGGATTAGCAGAGAGGGAGAGATCAGTATCTGAGAATAACAATTGGGATGTTCTAACAATTTATAAGAATCTGACAATAATAGAGTAGAACATTACAAGAATGTAACATAATGTGAGAACGAAGATTGGAATATAACAACAATGGATCAGAATCTGAGAACGATAGAATGGAATATTACAAAAATGGATCAGAATCTGAGAACCATAGACCGGAATGTTCCAAATATGGATCAGGATCTCAATGTTCAAACAATCGACAGAAGTTTATCCTATGGTTTTTTGTTGGTTTCTCATTATTGGAAATGGATAGTGTGGCGGATAGAAGGTGTACTCATGATTATTCAGGCAGGTTACTATCCCATCCTCGCTATTGTTGGTGTTCCTGGTAAGTTTGTCTCTGTTCATTAATTAATTCTCTAAACCATTGTGAACAAAATCGCGTTTTCTGTTATCTATAGTTGGGGAAGACGTGAACCATTGTATTCACTTACATTCACAAACTTCATTTTTATTCCTTTGATTTCATACCTTTCACTAGCAAATATATGAGGAGGAACAAAACATTTTATAACAACGGAAGCCCCATTTTATCCAACGCTGATTTATATTTCAATATTCCTTCCCTTACTAAACCTGTCCACTACCACCACCATAATACATTCAGTCTTCACTTCTTTTTCAGTGCTTTTTCAAAATAAACCATCGTCTTGATATTTGAGGTGACAGTGATCTTCCAATCACTCCTCCAGCTACAAATAATTTGATAATAAACTTATTATTCTCTTTACCTGGGCTTGTGCTGGTGCAAAATGTGAAGCCGCGTTGACTCGAAAATGAGATGTTACAGATTTCTGTCACCTCTTTCAGCATAATCTGTAAAATCACACATGGGTACAGAACTGTGCTATCGGTGCCCATGAAATGGCGGTTCTACGGAACTTTTTTATGCTCGAACATGTGATTCCTAGAGTGCGTAACGTGTCCATCATCTCCCAAGTGCAGTGCCCCGATGTGTTCACATGGTGACGGAGGCTGTTTGTCCCCACTGAAGGGAATCTTTGCAGTACGGGACAGAGTAACTGATAAAAGTGAGAAACTTTGTGAGATTAGAATTAATAAAGATAAATTAGACGAAGAACCTAATTCAATGGAAGGTTGATACGATGCTGCACCAGACTAGTCCATTCCATAGTATTCTGGAAGGTGGCAAAAGAGCTAGTGAAATAATTAGAGAGTCATCCCTTTGGTCCATGCCAAACATCACCCAGTCTAAATTAGTTTCAACCGCCTGATCTTCCTCCCAATCCCTCCAAACATTCCCTCATCATATATTTCTCGAAATGTATACCGAAGGTTGTAACTACAAGAAAGAATCGTTCATTATCCTTTAAAGTTGTTCCTAATCTGAAAAATCGAGAAAGTAGTACGCCGTGAAACAAAAACAAAGTAACTTAACGATAGGACAACTTGATTTCATTTTTGCGGAAATATTAGAATCATTACAACAAATGTTATCATTAGATACTTGGGGAATTACTGTCAGGCTATAATTAGGGAAGAGAAATCACCTTTGATAATCGTGCCACAAGGTATTGTCATTAACGCATCTGCAAGTAAGTGCCAATTGTAGTGGTGTATTTGAGTGTGCAGAAGACATTTGACATGTTGTTCCACAATGAAAGAAGGAAGTCAGAATCCAAGGGTTAGGGGCGGAAATACTCCATGGATTAAGAATTGGTTCATGGAAACAATAATGGAAGTGGAATCCTTTTCTAGACTGAATGCCGTTACTCATGAAGTATCATTTGTATCAGTATTTGGACCATAAAACCGTGGAAGACATAGTAATGAATTGGAGGTTGGACCAAATAGTACACATCTCACTTGGTATTTATTAAATGGTGCGAGGTTCAGAAGTATTGCTTAAAGTGAACTGATTGCCCTTGATCGTGTGTGTGTGTGTGTGTGTGTGTGTGTATGTGTGTGTGTGTCTGCGTTGCACAGTGCTGCTGTCATTCGGAATATTGCTTTTAGTAATACACCTCCTGACACAATAAAGCCTATTCACGATCCACATTCAAATGTCAGGAGCGTGACGGAATATGACCCATGAACTGGATGGTTATGTAATGATGGTGAACCTTTAACAAAGTTATTTTCACATTTGCAGCTTTTTCAGAGTTGTCGTAAATTCAGAGTTTTCACAGTGTCTAGTCAGGATGGGTTTTCGGGGCCAATTTGATTATACCTATAAGAAACTAACTCAGGCAAAAAGCTTTCACGATTACACAAAAATCTTGTTTTATGAAAGGGGAATGGCGAGTTCTCCGCCCTCAACTTAAATTTGGTTTGAGCAAGCAGTCAGTTTCTGTGGCTGCTGATCAAAGTGACAAATGGATGCAAGAAGATGTTTCATGCTAAATCTCTGCATCTCTCGCTCCCCTCTACGACACAGACCTTTTCGTTTAAGGGGTGGCTATGGGGCTTGTTGCAGGCATTTGGATCAACATCGTTAAGTTGGGATAGTCTTGTTTATTTTCGGACACGTTAAGTTATTCTGCATTATGTTCGCTTTTGTTTGTGCTTCATTCTGTCGTGTGTAAATAAATTATGGTTTGTTTGAAGCTGTGAAATTTTGAACAGCGGAATCACTCCTAAAATTTCCACTGTACACTTGATGAAAACAACTGGAACATTCAGTATCTCTGCTGGCTTGTTGAAATGCATTGAGGGTACCTGACATGATCCATAACAGATTGGAGGCTGGTTTGAGGATTTTTCCATAATTCCAATTTGAGATTAGCGTTGCTGATCTCAAAGGAAACGAGTGACAGGTGTTAATGTCATTTGTTGTGTGTTGAATTCGTTTGGTTTCAACATTGCTGGGATAGCTGTCTCAGATACTAAGAGTTTTCTGGCTGTGGATGTAATGATTCCGGGAACTTTACAAAAGGTGAATAGCTGACAATAGCTGACAGTTTGGAGTTTGAGCTGTCTCCTTCCGTGAGAAAATGAGAGATAATTTCACCAAATCTCAGCATATAAAATTGCTGGAAACATGATCAGAATGTTTAGAGACGACGATAATTCAATTGAAAATAAATTGCGTTAGAGGAAAATTGAAGGAAAGTGCGAAAGAAATGGAACTGTTTGAGTTCCGGTTGAAAGCAGAGGAAAGAGAACAAGAATGAATCACTTTTGCAGATTCAAAAGAAAAAGGAAGAGAAAGAGACAGGAAGAAAGAGAGAAGAGAGAGATAAGCAGACCGAGAAAAGGAAGAAAGCAGGGGAGTTTGAGCGTCGGGCATTGCCAGATAGGAAATTCATTTTAAAAGAATGGTAGACGAAGGCTGAATGTAAACTTAGTGAGGAAAAGCGTGAGGATGAGCAAACCTACTGTAGCGAAAGGACGAGTGAGAATCTATTTGAATATATTTACGCATTACATAAATTTGTCAAGAGGAACGGAGAAAACCTCTTTTTTGAGGAGGTGGTTATACAGATGCACTGGCTCAAGACCACGCAGGTTCTGTTGATCCACACAAAACCTGTAAGTAGATCTCGTGAGGTATTTGCATCAATGCAGAGGTGGAATCTGAGGCGTATAGGGAGATGAAGGAAACCATTTAAAGTGCACATGAGGCTGTGCCAGAAGCCAACAGACAATGTTTCAGATATCTAAGGAGGCACCCATGACAAACATATGTTGAGAGGCTCAAGCGAAGGGATTTTGACAGGTTGACAAGCGCATTAAAAATTCAGCACATTTATAACGTTCTTACAGAGATTATTAACTTGAAAGAGTTTAATAATACACTTCAGGAAGTAATAAGAACTCATGTGAGAGGACACAGAGTGAAAATGACAACATTAGCAGCTGAAAGGGCTGATGATTAGGAGATAGCCCATAAATCAAATTTTCGCTTCAAACATCACTTTCAATCTGTAAGGGATAGAAATTGGAGAAAAGATAAATCCTCACGTCGAAAGGGAAAGAGCGATATTGGTGAAAAGCCTGGGAATCTTACTAAAGAGTAAAAAGGATGTCATTGAAGCAGATGTAGATGTTAATAAGCTCGGGTGTTTGCACTACAATAAACTACGTCACGTATAATCACAATGTTGGCGTGTTAAGAAAATAACTGGATGCCTGATGTAGGAAAACAAGATATGTCAGTGAATTCAGTGGGACGAAACACAGTGGCGGCTAAAATGCTACACCAGAATGTCAGATATGGACGCGGATTCGTTAAGGAGTGACTGCCAAATCTGCTTAAACCTCATGCAAAGATGAAATTTGCTTGCATAGGCCAGCAACAGTATGTAAGTACGTTACAATACTTAGAGACACAATATCCTATGATGTTGAATCTTTGATGTTGAAAAATGAGTAGATAGGTACCTCTGACGGACTATTGTCAAGAAACGGTAGTCGTAATGGGAATTTACGGTGAGAAAAAAAATCTTGAAATTACGTCGAGTGATTTCTGAGTCTCCAGCGAAGAGTGGAGATGTCATGGTAGGAGTACTGGGAAAACTCTCAGTTCCAGGAAGAAAATTTGTCCTCACTGATATAAGGGGTTCACAGATAGGAGTGCTATCGAATGTGGTTGAAAGGCCATTGGAAACTCAGGCAATCTAAATATTGTGGGACATATATGCTGGGTTGTTTTGCGGACTCTGGGATAACAAGGTCTAAATGTCAACAGTTGAAACACGGGAGATCAAAGAGTACAGATAACAAAGTTGAAGTTGTCATGGACTATCGCAGAACCCTCAGAACAAATCCAAGAAAGTAGCTCTGTCCCTAACTTTGATAATTATTTTAAGCCAGAATTTCTTATTATTTAGAAAGCCATAACTTGATTGGATATCGTCGCTGTGGCCTTCTCAGGGGCAGGTCATGCCTCAAAAACCTTATTGAATTCTTTGAGGATGTGGCAAAATACATTGACGAAGGTAGGGCAGTGGATATGGCGTTCAATGATTTTAAAAAGGCGTGTGAAAAGGTTCCCATTTGTTGGCTCATTCAGAAAGTAAGGAGGCATGCGATGTCGGGAAATCAGCATTGGCTGGTTCATAGCAGACAGTGTGTGGTAGTAAATTGAAAGTATTCAGCCTTGGAGTTGGTAACCAGTGGTGTTCTTCAGGAGTCGTTTCTGGAAGCTCTGCTGACTGAGATTTTTACAAAGGACTTGCATAAGTAATTGAAAAGTTGAGTTAGCCAGGATGCCGAAGAAACGATGGTTGTTAGAATGGTTGATAGTCTGAAAACCTCTTGTAGGTCGCAACGGGACATTAACAGGATCCAGAGATGGTTTGAAAAGTGGCATTTGGAGTTCAACCTGGATAAGTTGTGGTAAGTAGGTAAGTGCTGAATTTTGCTTGTTGTATTCTTTAGACCCAGTTTTTTTTAAATAAAAGTTAGCTTTAGAGGGATGGCAGTGAAGGCAGTGCAATGTTCCTCCTGCAACATGTATGAGGTGAGGGATGCCATCGACGTCCCTGCCGATTACACTTGCAGGAAGTGCACCCATCTCCAGCTCCTCCAAGACCGTGTTAGGGAACTGGAGCTGGAATTGGATGAACTTCGGATCATTCGGGAGGCAGAGGGGGTCATAGATCAGAGTTATAGGGAAGTAGTAACTCCAAAGATGGCAGATAGATGGGTGACAGTGAGGGGGACTGGGAGGAAGCAGCCAGTGCAGGGACCCCCTGCGGCCGTTCCCCTCAAGAACAAGAAAACCGTTTTGGATACTTGTGGGGGGGACGACTTACCAGGGGTAAGTAACGGGGCTCAGGTCTCTGGCACGGAGCCTGTCCCCGTTACTCAGAAGGGAAGGGTGAAGAAGAGCAGAGCAGTAGTAATTGGGGACTCGATAGTTCGGGGCACAGATAGGCGGTTTTGTGGGAACGAGAGAGACTCACGTTTGGTATGTTGCCTCCCAGGTGCAAGGGTACGTGATGTCTCTGATCGTGTTTTCCGGGTCCTGGAGGGGGAGGGGGAGCAGCCCGAAGTCGTGGTCCATATTGGCACCAACGACATAGGTAGGAGGAGTGCCGAGGATGTTAGACAGGCTTTCAGGGAGCTAGGTTGGAAGCTCAGAGTTAGAACGAACAGAGTTGTTGTCTCTGGTTTGTTACCCGTGCCACGTGATAGAGATTCGAGGAATAGGGAAAGAGAACACTTAAATGCGTGGCTACAGGGATGGTGCAGGAGGGAGGGATTCCGGTTTTTGGATAACTGGGGTTCTTTCTGGGGACGG
The DNA here is from genome assembly GCF_037043375.1 of Chiloscyllium plagiosum. Classification (NCBI taxonomy): domain Eukaryota; kingdom Metazoa; phylum Chordata; class Chondrichthyes; order Orectolobiformes; family Hemiscylliidae; genus Chiloscyllium; species Chiloscyllium plagiosum. The sequence continues at coordinate 41,572,272 of NW_028270180.1, forward strand.
TGGGACCTCTATAAACAGGATGGTCTACACCTGAACCTGAGGGGCACCAGTATCCTTGGGGGGAGGTTTGCTCGTGCTCTTGGGGGGGTTTAAACTAACTCTGCAGGGGCATGGGAACCCAGATTGTAGCTTCAGGGTGCAGGGCCTGGAGTGTAGGGAGGTTAGGAACATGGCATCAATTTCCAAGGAGGGTACCTGTAAACAGGAAAGTGGCTTGAAGTGTGTATACTTCAATGCAAGAAGTATACGAAATAAGGAAGGTGAACTTGCAGCGTGGGTTGGTACCTGGGACTTCGATGTTGTGGCTATTACGGAGACATGGCTAGAACAGGGACAGGATTGGCTGTTGCAGGTTCCAGGATTTAAATGTTTTAGTAGGGTCAGAGGTGGGGGTAAAAGAGGGGGAGGTGTGGCATTGCTTGTCAAAGATAGTATTACAATGGTGGAACGGACTTGCCATCTGAGGTAGTTTGGGCTGAGGTTAGGAATAGGAAAGGTGAGGTCACCCTGTTAGGAGTCTTTTACAGGCCTCCTAATAGTCCTAGAATCATTGAAGAAAGGATAGGGAAGGTGATTCAGGAGATGAGTGACAGTAATAGGGTGGTTGTTATGGGGGACTTTAACTTTCCTGATATTGATTGGGAAAGCTATAGCTCAAGTTCGTTAGATGGGTCAGTGTTTGTTCAATGTGTGCAGGAGAGTTTCCTGACACAATATGTAGACAGGCCAACAAGAGGTGAGGCCATACTGGATTTGGTTCTGGGTAACGAACCAGGCCAGGTGTTAGAATTAGAGGTAAGTGAGCACTTTGGGGATAGTGACCATAATTCGGTGATTTTTACTCTCGTGATGGAGAGGGATAAGTGTGTACTACAGGGCAAGAGTTATAGCTGGGGTCAGGGAAATTATGATGCGGTGAGGCATGACTTAGGATGTGTGGCTTGGAAAAGTAGACTCCAAGGCAAGAGTGTAAATGATATGTGGAGCTTGTTCAAGGAGCAACTATTGAGTGTCCTTGATAATTATGTACCTGTCAGGCAGGGAGGAAAGGGTCGTGCGAGGGAGCCGTGGTTTAATAAGGAATTGGAATCCCTTGTTAAATGGAAGAGGGCGGCCTATCTCAAGATGAGACGTGAAGGTTCAATTGGGGCGATTGAGAGTTATAGGGTAGCCAGGAAGGACCTGAAGAGAGAGCTAAGAGCAGCAAGGAGGGGACATGAAAGGTCCTTAGTCGGTAGGATTAGGGAAAACCCTAAGGCTTTCTATAGGTATGTTAGGAATAAAAGAATGACTAGGGTAGGAATAGGTCTAGTCAAGGATAGTAGTGGGAAGTTGCGTGTGGAGGCGGATGAGATTGGGGAGACACTGAATGAATACTTTTCTTCAGTATTTACTCAGGAACAGGGCATTGTCGTCGATGCGAATACTGAGTCACAAATAAGTAGAATGGATGGCTTTGAGGTATGTAGAGAAGAGGTGTTGGAAATCCTGGAAAAGGTGAAAATAGATAGGTCCCCTGGGCCTGATGGCATTTATCCTAGGATTCTCTGGGAAGCAAGGGAGGAGATTGCAGAGCCATTGGCCTTGATTTTTATGTCCTCTTTGTCTACAGGAGTAGTGCCAGAAGACTGGAGGATAGCAAATGTGGTTCCCTTGTTCAAAAAGGGGAGTAGGGATAACCCTAGTAACTATAGGCCGGTGAGTCTCACTTCTGTTGTGGGCAAAGTCTTAGAGAGAATTGTAAGGGATAGGATTTATGCACATCTGGATAGGAATAATGTGATCAAGGATAGTCAGCATGGTTTTGTGAAGGGCAGGTCGTGCCTCACAAACCTTATTGAATTCTTTGAAAAGGTGACGAAGGAGGTTGATGAGGGGAAAGCGGTAGATGTGGTATATATGGATTTTAGTAAGGCGTTTGATAAGGTTCCCCATGGTAGGCTACTGCAGAAAATACGGAGATATGGCATTGAGGGTGAGTTGGAGGTTTGGATTAGGAATTGGCTGGATGGAAGAAGACAGAGGGTAGTAGTTGATGGCAAACTTTCTTCATGGAGTGCCGTCACTAGCGGTGTTCCGCAAGGATCTGTTTTGGGACCATTGCTGTTTGTCATTTTTATAAATGACCTGGAAGAGGGGTTAGAAGGTTGGGTGAGCAAGTTTGCGGATGATACGAAAGTCGGAGGAGTTGTTGACAGTGAGGAAGGATGTGGCAGGTTACAGCAGGACATAGAGAAGCTGCAGAGCTGGGCAGAAAGTTGGCAAATGGAATTCAATGTAGCTAAGTGTGAGGTGATTCACTTTGGGAAGAATAACAAAAATATGGGGTACTGGGCTAATGGTCGGATACTTGGTAGTGTGGATGAGCAGAGGGATCTGGGTGTCCATGTACACAGATCTCGGAAAGTTGCCACCCAGGTAAATAGTGCGGTGAGGAAGGCATATGGCGTACTGGCTTTTATTGGTAGAGGAATTGAGTTCCGGAGTCCTGAGGTCATGATGCAGTTGTATAAGACTCTGGTGCGGCCGCATCTGGAATATTGTGTGCAGTTTTGGTCGCCATACTATAGGAAGGACGTGGAGGCACTGGAACGGGTGCAGAGGAGGTTTACCAGGATGTTGCCTGGTATGGAAGGAAGATCGTATGAGGAAAGACTGAGACACTTGGGGCTGTTTTCATTAGAGAAAAGACGGTTTAGGGGTGACTTGATTGAGGTGTACAAGATGATTAGGGGGTTAGATAGGGTTGACAGTGTGAACCCTTTCCCGCGTATGGAGTCGGGTATTACAAGAGGGCATAGCTTTAAATTAAGGGGGGGTAGATATAGGACTCAAGTTAGGGGTAGGTTCTTCACTCAGCGAGTCGTAAGTTCATGGAATGCCCTGCCAGTAGCAGTGGTGGACTCTCCCTCTTTATGGGCATTTAAGCGGGCATTGGATAGGTATATGGAGGATAGTGGGTTAGTATAGGTTAGGTGGGCTTGGATCGGCGCAACATCGAGGGCCAAAGGGCCTGTACTGCGCTGTATTCTTCTATGTTCTATGTTCTATGTTCTAAGTATGAAGTGATTAACTTTGGAAGGACGAATTTGAATGCTGAGATTACTTTTAAGGGCAGGATATTTGACAGTGTGGTGTAAAAGTGAGACGTTGGTATCTCGGTCAAAGTTGCCAGTCAAATTGATCGAGTTGCAAATAAGGCATATAGTGTGTTGGCTTTCAGTCGCGAGAGGGACCGGGTTTAAGTGACATGCGGTTATTTCCCAGCTCTGTAAAGACCTGGTTCGATCACACTAACAATATTAGGTTAAGCTTCAGAGATGCCGGTGTTGGACTGGGGTGTACAAAGTTAAAAATCACACAACACCAGGTTATAGTTTAATTGGAAGCGCACTAGTTTTCGGAGCGACGCTCCTTCATCAGGTGATTGTGACAATCACCTGATGAAGGACCGTCGCTCCGAAAGCTAGTGTGCTTCCAATTAAACCTGTTGGACTATAACCTGGTGTTGTGTGATTTTTAATATTGGGTTAGGTTCTGGTCGCTGCATTATAGTAAGGATGTAGAAGCTTTAAAGTTGGTGCAGAGGAGTTTTGCCGGGAAGCTGTCCGGACTATAGTGCATGTCTTATGAAGAAAGGTTCAGGAAACTGTATCGTTTGTCACTAGATTGAAGAAGGATGAGCGTTGGCCTGATGGAAGTGTGTAAGATGATGAGAATCATAGATAAAACTGATAGTCAGAGATTTCCTTCTCCGGGTGGAAATGTCTATCACTGGAGGACATAACTTAAGGTGATTGCAGAGATGTTTACAGGAGATGTCAGATGTAGGTTCTTTACACAAGGAGTGGTGGGTGCATTGAATCCACTACTAGTTGTATTCTTAGTGTCAGATATATTCGGGACTTTTATCGACTCTTGGATACGCACATGGACGAAAGTACAATGAAGCTTATGTAAGCTTGTTTGATCTGCTAGTAGGAGAAAAGGTCGTTATAGCATCGATGACCGAAAGCTCTGTATTGTGCTATACTGTTCTATATTCTGTGTTCTATACCTCATATTAAATTGGGCAATAAAGAAGATGTCAAAAATTAGAAAAAAATATTGAGTTACTTTCTAGAGCAAAAATTCGATATGCCCCGCAAGAGTACATAGTGTCGCATAGGGAGATGTTTAAATAAGCTTGGATGTACGAACCTGATTATGCCTAGTGTGGATGTAGAAGATACTGTTCCGATTTAGCATAATCCACTAAATATGGCTCAGTTTCAGAAAGAGATCTAACTCATCCTCCAAGACGGAATAATCCAATTGAGTTAAACTGATTGGAACTCATCCATATTAATAGTGTCGAAATCAGATAGTATCTGACTGTAATAAGTGAACGATCGCAACTTCAATGCAGTTATGAAGACTGTTGGATGTCCGACTCTGTGTTTGGAAGGCAGGGTTGAAAAGGTTGGGCAAACATATTTCTCAGATGGACTTGCTCAAAGGACATTGGCAAGTACCTTTTCCAAAAGACTGAATAAAGTTTTCGGTTTTGTAATGTTGAATAGACTATATCAATTCAAAGTCATGCTATTTCGTACCAAATAATGTGCCTGACGTATTTCATGGATTTACCAATAAAGTCGTTTCTGGATGACCAAATTGTGCCACATACATATAGATAATGTGTTAACTTTTCGTCAGACATGGAAGAATCATTTGTAACATTTACCAAAACTGTTCGATTGACTTCGTTAGGTACGCTTGGTTTTCACCTTGGAGAAAGTGAGAACTGCAGATGCTGGGGGTCAGAGCTTAAAAATGCGTTGCTGAAAAAGCGCAGCAGGTCAGGCATCATCAAAGGAGAAGGAGAATCGACGTTTCGGGCATAAGCCTTTCTCCAGGAAGGAGGAGCATTCTCCTGCTCCTTTGGTTTTCACCTTGGTAAAAGTGATTTTTTTCCGAAGCCCAAAGCATCTTCCAAGGCCATGTTATTGTTCATGGACAAATGGACCCACAGGATGAAAAATAAAGGTAACTGGGAGCTTTCCATCCTATCGAGCAATGAAACTGATTGGATTTCATTGAAAATTTATACCAAATTTTAACATTGTGGCTGCTCCAAACACTGAATTGCTCAAGAAAGGCAATGGGTTTCAGCGAAAAGGGGACTGTTAGAAGGCATTTGACAGCCTAAAACGTGTGTGAACCTCTGCCCCAGTTTGAGACAGACAAATTAATGCAAAGCCGTTCAAGGTAGCTATTGATGCGAGTGTTGTGGGTTTCAGTGCTATGTTCACGCCAGCAGACAACGAGAAGAAAGAAAAGACCTATCAGGTATTTCTCAAGATATTGAACATTCATCAGCAGAAATATTCGATAGTCTAGAAGGAGACTTTGAGCTTGTGGTTGGCATCATAACTTTTTAAATGTTTATGCGACGAGTAATGCATCTGAGACAATCATATACACGAATCATAACTCATTGGATTTTGTGGAGAAACGTAAGGACAAACATTCCAGAAAGGTTATTTGGAGCTTGTCGTTACAGTCAGTCAATTCGATGATTATGCATGTGGAGGACTAGAAATCGTGAATGGCGACGTGTTTCCGAGACTTGGATGAGAACGAGACTTCGATGACAGGAGTATAGCAGGTTGCAATCGGATTTAGTGTGCATGCTTGCATGTTTGAAGCAAATATCATCGAGATGAATGTTGCAGTGCAATGAGAATTTAAGATTAAAATGTTTTAAAATGAATATATCTTTAGATATTGTTGTTTCGTTTTATCAGGGAGGAGCTGTGATGATGCTACTCCTTCAACAAGGTTATGTTGTCATTGGGTTTTGTTTCAGAGAGGTCGTATTGGAAGACGTCCGGGATTTCAAGTCTGGATAGGTTTTACGGCCAGTTTGATTATAGCTAATAGATGCTGCCTAAGAAAAAAGGCTTTCACTTGGAAAGAAAATCACTTTTGCACGGAAAGGGGAGCAGCCAGTCCTCTCAGCTCAAATTTTCTTCGATCTGGTTTGCTTTTCGCAAGCAGTCAGTTTTGTGTGGCTGCTGGTTAAAGGAACAGTGACATGAAATAAGGCGTTCCATGCTGAATCTCTCTGCCATCTCTCTCCTGCAATATTCTGTGTTTGACTTTACCTTAAGGGCTGTTTATTCGGAATACTTCACCGATTTGAGGGAAAAAGAAGTATTAAGTTGAAGTAGTCTGTTGGGTTTTTGGCTAGGATAAGTCATTCTGCATTGCGTTCTCGTTTGTTTATGTTTCATTTAGTACTCTGTAAAGAATTTTGTTTTGTATAAAACAGAGGGACTTTACCAGATGTGCCACTTCTGAAATATTCACTATAGATATCGTGAAAATAACTCGAAAAGCTGTGGTATGGGCTAACTTCGTGAAATATTGCGATGTTTCCTGACATGGTCCATAACAGGTTCAAATTCAACAACACTCTTGAAGCTCAACAACATCCAGGAATAAGTTAGAGGATCGACGGGTATTACATACACATGTATGCACCCCCTCCACAACCAACAATTAACAATAGTGTCTAACATCTTCAAGATGTATTTCAGAAATTCACCAAAAATCCTCATATTTCACCTTCGAAAGCGAGGACCACAATATAGAACATAGAACATAGAAGAATACAGCGCAGTACAGGCCCTTCGGCCCTCGATGTTGCGCCGATCCAAGCCCACCTAACCTACACTAGCCCACTATCCTCCATATGCCTATCCAATGCCCGCTTAAATGCCCATAATGAGGGAGAGTCCACCACTGCTACTGGCAAGGCATTCCATGAACTCACGACTCGCTACCCCTAACATCTGTCCTATACCTACACCCCCCCCCTTAATTTAACACTATTCCCCCTTGTAATAGCTGACTCCATACGTGGAAAAAGATTCTCACTGGCGACCCTATCTAAACCCATAATCATCTTGTATACCTCTATCAAGTCACCCCTAAACCTTCTTTTCTCCAATGAAAACAACCCCAAGTGCCTCAGCCTTTCCTCATACGATCTTTCTACCATACCAGGCAACATCCTGGTAAACCTCCTCTGCACCCGTTCCAGTGCCTCCACATCCTTCCTATAGTATGGCGACCAAAACTGCACACAATACTCCAGATGCGGCCGCACCAGAGTCTTATACAACTGCAACATGACCTCAGGACTCCGGAACTCAATTCCTCTACCAATAAAAGCCAGTACGCCATATGCCTTCTTCACCGCACTATTTACCTGGGTGGCAACTTTCAGAGATTTGTGTACATGGACACCAAGATCCCTCTGCTCATCCACACTACCAAGTATCCGACCATTAGCCCAGTACCCCATCTTTTTATTACTCTTACCAAAGTGAATCACCTCACACTTAGCTACATTGAACTCCATTTGCCACCTTTCTGCCCAGTTCTGCAGCTTATCTATATCCCGCTGTAACCTGCCACATCCTTCCTCACTGTCTACAACTCCTCCGACTTTCGTATCATCCGCAAACCTGCTCACCCAACCCTCGAAACCCTCCTCCAGGTCATTTATAAAAATGACAAACAGCAATGGTCCCAAAACAGATCCTTGTGGAACACCGCTAGTGACGGCACTCCAAGATGAACTTTTGCCATCAACTACTACCCTCTGTCTTCTTCCAGCCAGCCAACTCCTAATCCAAACCTCCAACTCACCCTCAATGCCATACCTCCGTATTTTTTGCAGAGGCCTACCATGGGGAACCTTATCAAACGCCTTACTAAAATCCATATACACCACATCTACTGCTTTCCCCTCGTCCAACTCCTTAGTCACCTTCTCAAAGAATTCAATAAGGTTTGTGAGGCACGACCTGCCCTTCACAAAACCATGCTGACGATCCTTGATCACATTATTCCTATCCAGATGTTCATAAATCCTATCCCTTACAAATCTCTGAGATTTTGCCCACAACAGAAGTGAGACTCACCGGCCTATAGTTACTAGGGTTATCCCTACTCCCCTTCTTGAACAAGGGAACCACATTTGCTAGCCTCCAATCTTCTGGCACTACTCCTGTAGACAACGAGGACATAAAAATCAAGGCCAATGGCTCTGCAATCTCCTCCCTTGCTTCCCAGAGAATCCTAGAATAAATGCCATCAGGCCCAGGGAACTTATCTATTTTCACCCTTTCCAGAATTTCCAACACCTCTTCTCTACATACCTCAAAGCCATCCATTCTACTTAATTGTGACTCAGTACTCACATTGACAACAATGTCCTGTTCCTGATTGAATACTGACGAAAAGTATTCATTCAGTGTCTCCCCAATCTCTTCAGCCTCCACACGCAACTTCCCACTACTATCCTTGACTGGACCTATTCCTACCCTAGTCATTCTTGTATTCCTGACATACCTATAGAAAGCCTTAGGGTTTTCCTAATCCTATCAACTAAGGACCTTTCATGTCCCCTCCTTGCTGCTCTTAGCTCTCTCTTCAGGTCCTTCCTGGCTACCTTATAACTCTCAATCGCCCCAATTGAACCTTCACGCCTCATCTTTACATAGGCCGCCCTCTTCCATTTAACAAGGGATTCCAAATCCTTATTAAACCACGGCTCACTCACACGACCCTTTCCTCCCTGCCTGACGGGTACATACTTATCAAGGACACTCAATAGTTGCTCCTTGAACAAGCTCCACATATCAATTACGCCCTTGCCTTGAAGCTTACTTTTCCAAGCCTCACATCCTAAGTCATGCCTCACCGCATCATAATTTCCCTGCCCCCAGCTAAGACTCTTGCCCTGTAGTGCACACTTATCCCTCTCCATCACTAGAGTAAAAGTCACCGAATTGTGGTCACTGTCCCCAAAGTGCTCACTTACCTCTAATTCTAATACCTGACCTGGTTCATTACCCAGAACCAAATCCAGTATGGCCTCACCTCTTGTTGGCCTATCTACATATTGTGTCAGGAAACCCTCCTGCACACATTGGACGAACACTGACCCATCTAACGAACTTGAGCTATAGCTTTCCCAATCACTATCATGAAAGTTAATTTCCCCCAAAACAACCACCCAAAAACTTTCACTCTTTTCTTGAATCATCCTCGCAATCCTTTCTTCTACGTTTCTAGGACTATTAGGAGGTCTGAAAAAACTCCTAACTGGGTGAGCTCACCTTTCCTATTCCTATCCTCAGCCCAAACTACCTCAGATGGCGAGTCTTCACCCATCGTCCTTTCCACAGCTGTAATACTATCTTTGACAAGCAATGCCACACCTCCCCCTCTTTTACCCCCACCTCTGACCCTACTAAAATATTTAAACCCTGGAACCTGCAACAGCCAATCCTGTCCCTGTTCTACCCATGTCTCTGTAATAGCCACAACATCGAAATTCCAGGTACCAACCCACGCTGCAAGTTCACCTACCTTATTTCGTATACTTCTTGCATTGAAGTATACACACTTCAAACCACTTTCCTGTTTACAGGCACCCTCCTTTGAAATTGATGCCATGTTCCTAACCTCCCTACACTCCAGGTCCTGCACCCTAAAGCTACAGTCTGGGTTCCCATGTCCCTGCAGAGTTAGTTTAAACCCCACCCCAAGAGCACTGGCAAACCTCCCATCAAGGATACTGGTGCCCCTCAGGTTCAGGTGCAGACCATCCTGTTTATAGAGGTCCCACCTTCCCCAAAAAGAACCCCAGTTATCCAAATACCGGAATCCCTCCCTCCTGCACCATTCCTGTAGCCACGCATTTAACTGTTCTCTCTCGCTATTCCTCGACTCTCTTTCACGTGGCACAGGTAACAAACCAGAGACAACAACTCTGTTCGTTCTAACTCTGAGCTTCCAACCTAGCTCCCTGAAAATCTGCCTAACATCCTCAGTGCTCCTCCTACCTATGTCATTGGTGCCAATCTGGACCACGACTGCGGGCTGCTCCCCCTCCCCCTTAAGGACCCGGAAAACACGATCAGAGACATCACGTACCCTTGCACCTGGGAGGCAACATACCAAACGCGAGTCTCCCTCGTTCCCAAAAAACCGCCTATCTGTGCCCCGAACTATCGAGTCCCCAATTACTATTGCTCTGCTCTTCTCCACCCGTCCCTTCTGAGTAACGGGGACAGGCTCTGTGCCAGAGACCTGAGCCCCGTTACTTACCCCTGGTAAGTCCCCCCCCCCCACAAGTATCCAAAACGGTATACTTGTTCTTGAGGGGAACGGCCGCAGGGTGTCCCTGCACTGGCTGCTTCCTCCCAGTCCCCCTCACTGTCACCCATCTATTGCCATCTTTGGAGTTACTACTTCCCTGAAGCTCCGATCTATGACCCCCTCTGCCTCCCGAATGATCCTAAGTTTATCCAACTCCAGCTCCAGTTCCCTAACACGGTCTTGGAGGAGCTGGAGATGGGTGCACTTCCTGCAAGTGTAATCAGCAGGGACGTCCATGGCATCCCTCACCTCAAACATGTTGCAAGAGGAACATTGCACTGCCTTCACTGCCATCCCTCTGAAAGTAATCTTTTATTTAAAAAAAACTGGGTCTAAAGAATACAACAAGCAAAATGCAGCACTTACCTACTTACCACAACGGGTCTTATTATTTAGGTTAGAAGAGGAGGGCGGGTGGGAGACACTACCTCTGTAGTGCCTCGGGTTCTTCTCCTGCGCGCTTTTAAAGGAAAAAAAAACCTACCGGCTGCCCCTCCAGTCTTCGTCACTTCCCCCTGCTGCTCCCGCTCTTTCTGTAAAGAGAGAAAAAAAACCACCGCTGCCCGCTACCGGTAAGTAATTTTAACACAAACTGTCTTACTTTAGCTGCTGCTCGCACTCAAAGTGACCGTTGGCGTCGAAGGGTGAGTATTTATACTCACTGCTTTCCTTCCCGGCTGTCCCTCCGGTCTTGGTCACTTCCCCCTGCTGCTCCCGCTCTTTCTGTGAAGAGAGAAAAAAAACACCGCTGCCCGCTACCGGTAAGTAATTTTAAAACAAACTGTCTTACCTTAGCTGCTGCTCGCACTCAAAGTCACTTCTACACAACAACTCATCATCGTGTCTCTGAAACATATCAGCACTCTCTCACTGTTGCTGGAATTCCCTCAATAGGAGCAATCTTGATCAAAGTAGTGGGGAAGTGATTGCTGGGACTCTTGCTGAGATATTTTTATCAGCGATAATGTCTTGTGAGATGCCAGAAGATTGGAGTTGGCTAGCGTGGTACAAGTGTTTAAGAAAGGTGGTAAGGACAAACCAGGGAACGAAAGACCTGACGTCGTTCGTGTGTAAGTTGTTGGAGGGAATACTGAGGGACAAGGTTTATAAGTGTTTGGAAAGGAAAGGACGTATAAGGAATCGTCCGCATGGCTTTGTGCGTGTGAAATCATGTCTCAAAAAGTGGATTTTTTTGAAGAAGGAACAAAGTGGATTGATGAGGGCAGTGTGGTGGACGTGGTCATTTTGGACTTCAGTAAATCGTTCGACAGGGTTCGACATGGGGTACTGGCTATTAAGGTTCGATCTCACGAAATACAAGGAGAACGAGCTATTTAGATAAAGAATTGGTAGAAGTCAGAGGGTGGTGGTGGTGGATTGTTGCTTTTCAGACTGGAGGCCTGTGACTAGTGGCGTGCCACAAGGATCAGTTATGGATCAAGGATCGTCTCAAGGATCCTCAACTTTTCATCATTCATAGAAGTGATTTGGATGAGAACATCAGAGGTACAGTTAGTAAGTTTGCCGATGACACTGAAATTGGAGGTGTAGCGGACAATGAAGCATGTTACCTCAAATTACAAGGGGATCAGGATCAGATGGGCCAATGGGCTGATGAGTGGCTGATTAGCTTTAAATTTACATAAATGCCATTTGCTGCATTTTGGAAAAATAAATCAAAGCAGGACATATACACTTAATGATAAGTTATTAGAAAGTGTTGCCAAACAAAGAGAACTTGGAGTGCAGGTTCGTTGTTCCTTGAAATTAGAGTCGCTTATAAATAGGGTGGTGAAGAACGCGTTTGGTGTGATTTCTTTATTGGTCAGAGTATTTAGTGTAGGAATTGGGAGGTTTTGGAATTTTCTGGAAAGTTTTGGAATATTGTGTGCCATTCTTGTCCCCTTCCGATCTGAAGAATGTTTTGATAGTTGAAAGGTTTCAAAAGGGATTCATAAGGATATTGCCAGGGTTGGAGGATTTGAGTTACAGGGAGAGGTTGAATAGGCTGGGGCTGTTTTCCCTGAAACATGGAAGGACGAGTGTGACCTTCTGGACGTTTATAAAATCATGAGTGGCCTAGGTAGAGTAAATAGACAAAGTCTTTTCCCTAGGGTGGGGGAGTGCAGAACTAGAGGGAATAGGTTTCGGGTGCGAGGGGAAAAACAGAAAGGCGCTAAAGGGCAACATTTTCACGCAGAGAGTGGTGCGTGCATGGAATGATTTGCCACATGAAGTGGCGGATGCTGTTTCAATTGCAAATTTTAAAAGGCATCTGGATGGGAATATGAATGGAAAGGGTTGAAGGGAATATGTCCTATGACTGGCAAGCGGGTTTCGAGTACATTGGTGGGCAAGGACGCGTTGGACCTGTTCGAAACAAAATCAATAAAATTAAACGAGACAACAAAAACCGGAAACAAGACAATTTATTCTACGATCTTATAAGAAAGGGTATCAATTGCATAAGCAAATGAAAAATGAACATTCAAACCAGTACACAGATATACTTTTGAGCTTCGTGAGGTCACCTCTTCTGACTTCGAAATTACCCAATCAAATTTACGCTCTGACTAACTTGCGATCTGGTCTTGTTATTTCCACACCCCCTTCTCCAAGTTGGCGACCCTTCCCTCTGTACGTACTGACATAAGGAAGATTCTGCTAAACTTGGATCTTGATGTTCTTTTTACATTGCTTGTAACATCTTCCATTGTTCATAGGTCCATTCCATTCTTGAACATACGTTTTAACAATGTATCTTTTCGTGCCTAGTTTATGCGTTTCAGCTATCTCAGCTATTTTGCTGAGACTATTATTCAAAACATTATGATGAAAGAAATTATTTGCTTGAATAATTCTGCACTAAAGTCAATACTCAATTATCCACAATTTTACATTACACATTTCCCTAATGCTTGCTTAAGTGATATTTTTCTTGTACCCCTTTCCTGCACATACACACTCTTGCTTTTCTATTTCTGCAAAAGCAACACACTTCCCCATTTCTTTTTTTTATACTATTTGTTGTTTCTGCATTTTTTTTCTGCCCTCCTTTCACCCTATGGTGCCGAGGTTCACAATCTTGCCATTTCTGCACTTCTATGTCTGTCTTTTTTCAAACTCTAGGAGTAATCTTCTACTCCCTCTTTCTTGCACTTGTGTTATTGTCATGACCATTATTGATGTTGTCCTCCCAAAGACATTACCAGCTTAGTTATTATCCACTTTAACACATTAAATCCTATTGGTAGACCTACAATTATTAGTAATACATAAATGCCTAAGTTAACTAACCATTTTCCCCAACCGGTCAGTCTCCAGTCACCTCACCTTCATCCTTCATCTTTTCAGAGTTCATCCCCAATTTCTCTTATACTGCTTATCTTTTTCTTTATTATTTCTGCCTTATCTTCGACTATGGAAGAGGTGTCTGGGATGAAGGTGCAGCATTCCTTACCAATCAGAGCACAGGTTTTCCCTTTTTCAACCAAAAGGTTGCCTAAAGCCATTCGATTCTGTAAAGCTGTTAGTTATCTTGGCAATCAGTTCAGTGGTCATTGCCAATATTTAGGATTGAGTTTCTCACATTGTGCCGGCGGTATCATTAATTAAATTTTCAAGGGCAGCCGCCAGTTTCTCTATTTCCACCCCAGCCCTTATAGTGCCATAGTTTGGGAGTAGTGTCCACAGCAGACGGTCTCCTTCAAAGACCTCTCGGGTCTGACGTCTTACCCTCCCCTTTATCAAGTTGGGCTCATGTTTTTCTATTCGGAGGTGAGGGACTATATGAGCGAGGTAACAGCAGCCACTCCAGCCTTTCTGGTCTTGAGGCAGTGTTTCCTGAACTTCATAACATGCATGTATTGCTGCACATTCAGTCATGCGAACGTATTTTTCCCCGGGAATAAATGGATCGGCCTTCAGACCGCATACCCGATATGTTCCGTTTACTATTCTGGGAGTGGTCGTGGCAGTGGCTTTGGTGGTGTAGACGCAAGATGATTTTCCTAATTGGAAGGGTGCGGCGTCATTCTGATTACAGAAACAGGTGGTATTCACTGCTCCTTTCGGTGGGGAAATTCTCAGGCTATCGAAAACTCCCTGGGTTTTCGGGGCTGGCCTTGGGAAACATCCCTCAAAGTTATACTTGCTCCTTACAGATTCCCACTTTGTATTATTTGAACCTAAGTCAAATTGTTGTACATGGTATACTTCTTTTTTAATAAGCGGTATTACCGAGGTGGGGATTCCAGATTCGCCATGGTGTGGAATTTCTGCACAGACCCAACAATCGGCAAGTCCCTCTTGTTTAGCATAATTTTGGCATAGTGTAGTGAAGTGATTTTTCCCGCTTCCTTGAACAGTTACTACTACTAACATTACAATATTATACCAGTACCCACCCATCACTGAACCCTGCCTACCGCCCTGTCTTAATCTTTTAGGCGCCAGGGAGAAGTGAGTCCACGCAACCCTTTGAATCAATAACAATACATAGATCATCAAACGTTAAAAGAGTCAATTATCTCAGTTCATTCCTTTTTCTCAGCTTAACTTTCAGAGGGTTGTCTGTAGGATGAGAGTGCTACTCCACCAATGGGACGTTCAAAGGACCTTTAACGCGATGTGATGACTCCACCCTTTCTCTGCAGTCTGCTTAGCTGTCTCAGTAGTGAGAAGGGTTAGGAATGGTCCATCCCAGCTCGGGTGGAGTTTGGTATCTTTCCAGGTCTTGATCAGGACCTAATCACACGGCTGTATACGGTGTGCTGCAAATTCGAGTGGCGGTACCTGTATCAACAGGCCTTTATTTCAAAGAATAGATAATGAAGAGCCAAGTGCCGTAATGTATTTTTTCAAAAACGTGTCATTAAACTCAGCTAGGCAGTTCTCCTCTCCCTCCTAGGATTGGTAGCCCAAACATCATTTCATAAGGATAAAGTTCGATATCGCACCTTGGGGCACTCCGAATGCGCAATAGGCAAATATTTGGTCCGTGGTAATCGAGTTTCTAGGACTAGTTTAGACAATCGCTTCTTTAAGGTTTGATTCATTTGTTCCACCCGTCCAGAGGAAGGCGGGTGCCAAGGAGTGTGGAATTCCCAAGAGATTTCTAATCCTGCCATTACTTCTTGTAGGATCTTAGAGGTAAAATAGCTACCTTGGTCTGAATCTATACTTTCTACCACTCCATATCGAGGGATTATATGTTTAAAAAGAGTTTTCACTACTCCCTTCGAGGTAGCTGAGGACATTGGAAATGCCTCCACCCACCCAGTTAGGTGATCTATTCGGACTAATGCTTATTTTTGCTTCCCTACTGGGATTAGTTCGGTGTAATTCACCTGTATACATTGGAAGGGTCTCACCCCGGGTTTCTTCTTCCTCTTGCCCCCTGCATTACATTCTTGTTAATCTTTTGGCAAGTTGTACAGCTTGCGCATATCTGTTTTGCCAACGCATATAATCTCTTACATCCATATTTCCTTCCGACTAAATCACACATTGCTCGCATTCCCCAGTGACTCCCCTGATGTAGAACAGCTATAATCTCGCATCATCATTTTATTCAACACTTTCCTCCCATCGGGTAACAACCAGCGCCCATCTGCTGTCTTTGCAGATTCTACATCTTTTAGTCCCTTTTTCTCCTTTGTAGTAAACAACGGGACACCCTGAAGATCTGAAATTGTAGGTATTAGGAAGTATTTCACTGCTCCTTGTGGATTCTGGGTCGCTTCTTCAGCTACTTCATCGCCCAGTCTATTTCCTCTTACCTCTTGTTCATTCCCCTTCTGATGTCCGTTTATATTAACTATCGCTATTTCTCTCGAGAGTAACAGGGATTCCAGCACTTGTTTTATCAATTCCTCATGAGCTAGTTCTTTTCCTGTGCTATTTATCAGTCCTCTTTATTGCCATTTTTTCCAATGGTAATAACCACTCCAAACGCAGATTTGGAGTCTGTACATACCATTCCTTTTGTTTTGTTTTCTAAGGTCCTGAGAGCTCTTTCTAGGGCATAGAGTTCACATGTTTGGGCTGACCAGCCTTTAGGCAGTCTTTCAGACTCGATAACGTTTCCCTGTATCCCGTCTACTACAGCATATCCATTGTGCCTTTTGCCCTCAATCATCCGGGAGGACCCCTCTATGAACTACCGACCTCCCACATGCAACGGTACGTCTCTTAAGTTCATTCACACTTTAGTCAGATATTCATTAATATCAAGGCAGTCATGTTCTGGATTGCCAAGGGCGACCCCCCTCGCCCCGCCACAGAAATGCAGCTGGATTCAAGCAATTGTCTGTGACGAACACAAGGTCATCCTGTTCTATTAAGATTGTCTCATATTTCAAGATCCAAGAGTCTGTGAGCCATTGTCCTGCTTTCTGATTTAGTATGGTCCATACTTGGTGTGGGGTGCTGACTATTAAGTCTCCCCCAAAAGTACGTTTCCGACTCTCCTCTACAATAAGGTTGTTGCTGACAATACCTGCACACACTCCGGCCAGGAATGTAGCTTTCCATTCATTAATTAACAATTAATTAATGCAGTCATGTTTTAAACTAACCATGAATCAATATGACAGGTCACTGAGAATGTATTAAGGAATCCTGCCAATTAATATTGATTCAGGCTAACACAATTGATATATTATAAATATTAATTATTAATTGTATATATTATATAAGTCAGGGTGGAAACGCAACAAGTGACTAAAACATTTTAAAAACTGTAACTGCACAGTTCTGTTTGTTTACCAGTCACGTGTGACTTCTCATTCTGTTTCTGTAATTGTTTTGCTCGAGCGCATTCAAATGTAAGAACCTGAAAAGATTTCATCGCACCATTTACAGTTAATTCAATCCCCAATTTGCTGGCAATAATTCGTCATGAGCGCCAAACTGATTCTTCGTGCCTCTCATCACAAAACTGTTGCCATAAACCAATTAACTGTTTCGTTCCCGCTTCCTTGGGCTTAAAATTTAAGGATGAACTTGCTGCCCCGGTATCGACTAGGAAAACTACGTCCTCTTTGTAAGGTCCCACCTTTAAATTTATCAACTGTTCTTGGTGGGTCCCCGGGGGCAGGAACCCCTGACATGACTTTTTTTTTCACCATGGTTCATAAACGGCACTGCATTTACTTGCTTTTTTGGATCTGGACACTCTCTCTTAAATTGACCTGTCTTTCCATAGTTATAACATCCCGCCTGTGAGGATTTCCACTTTGATTCTTGTTCCTGTCTAACAGACCCTTTAACATCTCCTTCTCCTCCTTTTATTTTCAACATACTGCCCGCCACTATTCCGGTTTCCCTTTCCTTTTTGGTTTGTCCTTTTTCTTTATTACCTCATCAAATGTGGCTTATCATTATTTTTGCCTTCTGTTTCTGCTTCTCATTTTACGTTGCCAGATCAATTGCTGAGCCGATCTAACCAACTGAACAGCTTTAGGGCCATCTCATGGCCATTCCTCATCACTCAATGTTTTGTTTAGACCTTGACCTTTTAAAAGTAATATTGCAATATTTCTTGCTATCTGTAAACTCAAATATAATTTATCAATTTATGCCTGTCCAACTTCAAAGCCCGTTCCCAAATTTACATTTAGGAATCCTACCTGTAAACATGCATTTATATATCATAAATTCATTTATTCAGTGTTTAATATTTAAAATGTGAAATGCATACAGCTCCCAACCTTGAAATCCACCACAACTGCCCGGTTTTAGTCCCCCGATTCAAATCCAAAACTAGTTATCCCAAGTAGTCCCGACCAGCCACCGCTCAACTACAATGCTATAGGTTGTTAAAAAAAACTTCTAATTCATGAACAATGGCCAAATCCAAGGTCACCGATCCCAACCATAGGATTTTTTTTGTTTATTGCAATCTAATGTTGAACCAAAACTCCAACTGTCCTCCATAAGTCGCTTTTACGTAAGGACAAAAGAGACCAGCCAGAAACCGACAGTAAGGCAATCACAACCTCCAAAAATAGCAAAATCCAATACTCCACTTCACAATCTGCAAAATCCTTAACTCCAAAAGAAATCATGTCAAAATTTCCATAATAGAAATCAGACTCAAAACAATCCCGGATCTCAAGCTCCAGAGAACAAAGCACAAACATTCAATCACCAACAAAGAAATGTGCATTCTAATTGAATTACAAAGGGTTAAACTTTCTGTTAGCTGTACAGTCCTTTTCTCTCTGTCTCTCTCTCTCTCTCAGACACACACACACACACAACATATCTCACAGACACTTTGAGCTTCCCGTAATGACTCCTCTAGGTTTTGAATATTTTTTCTGGATGTCTGGCTATAAGTTAGTTACAAAGTGTAACCTCAGTGGCCCTTCAGCGACTAGCCCTTCTGACACGAAGCATAATCTGATTCCTTCTCACTGTAAGGCTGTTTTCCATTGACATTTTATCTTTTTTTCTCCTTTCCTCGCGTCCGAGGATTGTACTTCCAATTTCTTAACCTTTTTCCTAACGGACTGTCCGTTGGGATGTGGTACTCGGACGTCCCTCTAATGTCTCTTTCTAAACTTAAATCACTATTCTTATTTCCCATTTCAATACTCGGCCGTTTCTTTATGTAATTTAATTAACCTTACTGAGGTCCGGTGTCACCTTCTTCCGCACCCATTTCAGGGTACTGGCATGTTCGTGGGCGATTTCCACTCTTTACAACCGGACTAAGGCTGGGTGGTCCAATCAGGTAGACACCTTGCTCGTCAGATCCAGCTAGCCAATTAAATACTTTATTTTATGTGTTGCCAATTCCCTGTACTTCTCGTACATGCCCGACCACCAAGGCAATGCTTAAAGGCCCATTTTCATACCTTGGTCTGTGCACAAGAGTTACCTGGTCGAATCAGCGCGCCCCATCCCGTGTCAAAACCTGGCAACTACCGCTGCCTATCCCGATCGCCGGGATATATATCTTACCCGGGTCTTGTATACCCAAGAGTTACCCGACCAAACCTGCCACGTGTCAGCGCGCCCTGTCCCACGGCAATACTTGGCAGCAACCACCGTTGCTTACCCTGGTCAGCCAGAGATATATATCTTATCCGGATCTTCTGTACACTAAAGTTACCCGACCAAATCCGCCGCGTGTCAGCTCGCCCTGTCCCGCGGCAATACCTAGCAGCAACCACCGTTACCGATCCTGGTCGCCCGGATAATACTTATAAGATCTTTTCTTACCCGGGTCTTGTGTACACGTGTTACACGACCGAACCCGCCGCATCTCAGCGTGTCTTGTTTCCAGGGTCTCCCACTCCGGATCATGCTCGCCTGAGCTGCCGCAGCAAGTAGGGAAACTAGAGACAGCCTAAATCAGCGAGGTGCACTTCTCCGTTTTCCCAAAAATTGCTGAGCGACCAGAACTTGGGATGCCGGACGAGCCCCCAACTCTGTTCGAAACAAAACCAATAAAATTTAGACGAGACAACTAAAACCGAAAGCAAGACAACTTATTCTACGATCTTTTAAAAATGGGCATCAATTTCTGAAGCAAATGAGCAATGAACATTCAATCTTGTACACAGTTATACTTTTGAGCTGCCTGAGGTCAACTCTTCTGACTCCTACATTATCCAATCAACTTTATTCTCTGACTAACTTGCGATGTGGTCTTATTAATTCCCCCCTTTCTCCAAGTTGGCGACCTTTCCCTCTGTATGTGCTGACAGAAGGAAGATTCTGCTATCCTTGAATCTTGATGTTCTTTTTACATTGCTTGTAACATCTTCCATTGTTCACAGGTACATACCATTCTTGAACATACGTTTTAACAATGTATCTTTTCGTGCCTAGTTTATGTGTTTCAACTATCTCAGCTATTTTGCTGAGACTATCATTTAAAACATTATGATGAAAGAAGTTATTTGCTTAGTACTCAATTATGCATTAAATATAAAGACGCATTTCCCTCATGCTTTTTTAACTGATATTTTTCTTGTACCCCTTTTCTGCACATACACATTCTTGCTTTTCTATTTCTGCAAGAACAACACACTCCCCCATTTCTGACAGACCGAAGGGTCTGTTTTCGTGTACATATCTGTGACTTTATGATTCTATACTGCATGTTGACTGTGAGGTAATCGGACAATCCCTTCAGCGTGTAAACAGTATCTTCAAAAGAACGGCTCCCTAATGAACATAGTCCGCCGATTTCTCAGCAACACTCCCAACTAGGATAGAAAACACGTCCAGAAGCCTAGCCACTCGCCATTACAGCGAAGACATCTCGAAAATCACTGCCAGACTACTTGAACCCCTTGGTATCATGGTTACCCAGAAACGCACCAACACAGGAATACAGTTGCTCATGTACTTGAAAGGCTCCAGACAGACAACAGGGAAAACTGACGTCATTTACAAAATACCTTCCAAGAACTGTAACAAATACTATTTGATCAAACAGGCAGAAAACTAGCCATCAGGGATACATCAACATCAACGAGCCACAAAAACACATGACCAATCTCACTAGTATCTTTCTGTACAGATGGGGAAGGACACTACCTTGACTGGGACAGGACATGCAATCTAGTTCAAGCCAAACAAAAACACGCATGAGAATTCCTAAAAAAACATAACAGTCCAAGCGGAACTCTACCAACAAACACATTGACTTCGATTACATTTACTACCCCATGAGAAAATTAACAAGAAATGACAACACCACATGAAATTCCGTCACCACAGGAAATGACGTCACAAACTTAAGGAAACATGACCACATAAATAAAATTCTCGCCATGCCACCAGTCTTTCTTCAAGATGCTCACTGATGGTTTTTCTCAGTATGATGACACAAAGTCTGAAAACTAACCTTCCAGCTTAGCGAGCGAACCGACATCCACAGTGAAAACAGGCTATTCGGCACACCAATCCACACGGAACGTCTGGAGAGTATTCCAAACTGAGACATCCCCTACCCTGTTCATATCACCCTGTATTTACCATGGCTAATACACCTAACATAAATAGCCCTGAACACTATGGGCAATGTTAGCACGACCATTTCACTTAACTGCGTAGTTTTGGCTTGGGAGGAAACCAGAGTACCCGGAACAATCCCATGCAGACACCGGAAGAAGATGCAACACCACACAGACAGTTTCCCAAGGCTGGAGTTGAATCTCGGTCCTTGGCACTGTAGGGTAGCAGTGTTAATCACTAAAGCAACTTGCAGCCTCTGAATGTTCAAGAACTGACCACATCAACACCTCCACACATGCACCTTGGAACAGGCTATAAAGGGCCACATCCCGTGAATACATGAAAAGAAGCGAAATCCCTACTGTTTTTCACCCTGTTCTGTATCCATATGGTCTGTCTTAGAGAAGGCCAGAAGAGAGTGGCATTGCATAATGTATGTCACCACACGAACTACCAATCAGTTGCATGCATAAATGTAGAGAGGTATCAATAAACAAACACATTAACCCGCAGACAGAGCAACATGCACTTTCGCTCTGACACACACAGAAACGCACACTCACAAAAAGTCAAGCATAACCAAGCACACCCAAATACAGACACAAAAGCATCAACAAAAATACAGAGAAAGTTAGGTTGTCAGTATTTCCCTTGCTCTGTGGAGGGCCTTTCACTATTTCACTTGTTCTAGAAAGTGTGTGTTAGCATTTCTGTTGCTTATTTTGCATGGTGTCATTATTTTAATGGCTCCAATAGCAGTGTGTCAATAGTTCAGTCCCTCCATGTGCAGTTTTCCAGTATTTCACTTGTTTATATTAATGGTTGTACCAATTTGTCACTTCTTGTGTGAGGATCTTGACTCTCAGAAAATGCCAATGCTTACAGGTGTCACCAAACCGAGAAGAATTGCAAGATTTGTAGAGGACAGAGTGGAACACCAACAAGACAGTGACAAGTTGGTGACGTATTCAAGTAGATGACACCTGAGGTTCCATGCAGAGCAGTGTGATGTGATGCACTTTGGTATGAAGCACATTGAAAGACAATATAAAGTAGTCTGCAGAGTTATTAATGGGGGATGAGGGAACAGAGGACTATGAGTGTATATCAGCACGGAATGTTGAAGAATTCAGGACAAGTGGAGAGAGCAGAAAATATGGCAGATTAGTTTCATTTTCTGAGTTGTTTACAGGAGGGGGTGTTGGAGGGGTCCTCCGTGCTCCCTTCCTGGGAGATGGTGGAGACGATATGTTTTCCACCCACCGTCAGCCCAATGATACCCAGGAGATTTCATTTGAACCAGCTCAACACAAAAGGGAAATGGCATCAGGGTCACGGCTTTGTGGTTGCTCTGAGGGAACGGAGCTGACAGTGGGTTGAAAGTGAGAATTACCATTCCCTGAACATTGCTCCTTACCTGGTTGGTGGGATGTGCTCGTGCGGGGGGAGGGTGTGTGAGGGAACGGATATTGGCTACTCAATGACCCAGCTTGACCATGTCTCTGTCCTCTTCGAGGCTGTTTAATTTTCTTGGAATAGTCGAAAAGGAGGGATGAGAGAGCGTGGTAATATATGACCCTGCTGTTCGGCCTGGTGTTGGTGGTGGGGTCATGGTGTGTTTAATGAAGGGAGTCAGTCCACAATGTTGTATCCATGCCGTGTTATTAGTGTGTTGGGGGGCGGGGTAAAGTAGAGGTGAATGGCGGCGGAGGTACTGCATGCAGTAGTGAGAGAGGAAAGTCATGAGCATTGTTTAGGGGTATGTGCAAGAACAAACAGACAGTGAGTGTGAGGAAGCAGAAAATATACAGCAACACTTATCCTGACAGAGCGGGAAAGGTTATTGGTTCTTATCCTGTATTGCTGGACATATTTTAAGATCACTGGCTTTGCAATGAGCTTGGTGGTAAACTCAGACTATGCTCGGTTGATCTGCACTGTGGCCACCTTTGGGAACAGAATGGTTTCCTCTGTACTAGCCCATCTACCAGGAACTCCGTGCCCTGTCGACAAATGATGATGTAATTGCCCCTACCTGCCATGCTCTCTGTCATCTATGTAGGACAACTCTACACTGAGAAAGCTCAAACGTGTCCCCCTTGGTCTTTTAACGAACAAACCACTGCCAGGGATCAAGGAATATCCAGGGGCATCCGGGTGTTGGTGACTACCTCCAGACATGATGGGTGGGAGAAATGGGACTAGCATTGAATGAGAGGATCACCTTCGGGATGGGTAGCTGGTTAATGAGGTGGGTTCGATAAGATAGCACCAGGAAACTAAGTCAGCCTCGTGCAGAAGATCCCTCCGTCACAAAGAAAATGTCACTGAGACCAGTTATTGTTTGATTCAGGCCAGTGAGACGGAGTATCTGCTGTCCCCACCCACAGTTACAAAGCTGTAGTAAAAATCGTCACCCCACCAAAAAGTCTCCCTCATCTGGACTCAGAATAATATCCCACCCATCCATCATTACTGGGAACGCTAACTCATGTTGTAGAATGTACTGAAATGTCTACATTGCAGCATTCAGAAACCTGTGAACACATTCTTCGATGTCACTGTCTCTTCGTCTCCCCTTCTCTGTCTATTTCCCAAAGCAGTTACGTTTGTTGGTACATCAACTGATACCAGCTACTATTTTTCTCTGTCTGTGACAATCTAGGATGGTTATGTGAGGTA
This sequence comes from Chiloscyllium plagiosum, assembly GCF_037043375.1. Taxonomy (NCBI): domain Eukaryota; kingdom Metazoa; phylum Chordata; class Chondrichthyes; order Orectolobiformes; family Hemiscylliidae; genus Chiloscyllium; species Chiloscyllium plagiosum. The sequence goes on from NW_028270180.1 coordinate 41,596,152, forward strand.
GATTGAGAATCTGGCAATATTTCTTTTTGTTCTCATTCTTGTAATTGGCCCCTCCAAGTTCTAATTCCTACAGCTAGTCCCATTAGCCAATCTACCTCCATATTTCAGCATTGTTGTCCAAAATGTACTTGTCCATTTTTAACGTGAACAGCTGTCCTGTAACATTTAGTGGCCTTCTATGTTACTCACCCAAGATTATCGGGATACACCACTAAAAAACCGCTCGGGTCACTCCTTAGCCTCAACACTCCAGGGATTATAGCCCCAGCCTACTTAACATTCCCTGTAGCTCAACCCCACTAAGCCACCCCCATCAAAATACCAGCAACATACTTGTGAAACTTTTATATTAGCTTTCAAGTTTATCAATGTCTTTCCGGAAGCAAAGAGACCAGGATTAAAGGCACTATTACAAAACTGGCCGAACCAATGTCCCATACAAATGCAACGCGTCATCCAAGCACTTTAACTCAAAGCACTGTCCAACAAAGGTAATTGTAGAAACTTCCTATTTTACCACCCTGCCTTGCTGTGACAAATGCAACAAATGTGGCATACCAAATGCAACACATCACATTTATGTGAAATAAATTCCATCTTCCAATGCTCAGCACAATCTCGTTAGTCCTTGCTTTTCCAAATGCATATACATCCGACCAATTTTCGAGAACATGTGCCGTTCAAGTTGAGGTTTTGAATGTTAGTTGGCCCACTGAGCTGGAAGATTTGGTTTCAAACGTTTCGTCACGAAGTTAGGGAACATCATTTTTTTTTCTTTCACTTTTAGTCACCATACTGCTAGTGTTACCCCGTATGCTGACGAATCAAACGAATGCTAAACTTTCAGCTCAGCGAGAAAATTTACATCCACAAATAAATCCTTCCCTCGAAATTCTCCATGAAAAACTGAGTCAAAGTTAAAGTCAGGCTCAGCGGGCTATAGTTCCTTACTTTCATAAGAAGTGGCATCACATGAACAAATCTCCAATCTTTTGGCACCAGCCTTGTGGCAATAATGACATAAATGTATCAGCAAGGTGCATGGCAATCACTTTCCTAGCGTCCAACAAAATTCTTGGGGACAACTGATCATGTCCCAGAGATTAATTCACTTTTATGCTCTTATGAAGGTTTAGAGGTGTACTGTATTTTTAATAGAGTTCGAAACCTCGCAAGGACCGACAAAACGCGGAGAGTCTTGAAAAAGGTAACAAGATGACTCTTGGACGAAACAATTGCAGCATCTTGTTTACCATGAAACATGATGAAATTCAAATTCTGCCCATCAGTTTGAATTATATCCCAACACAAAAAAATCCAATCAATTTGAATTTAGTATTTTGAAAATATCAAAATCAATGAAATAATCCAATGTTGTATGTTATCAATCGGAAATTTTGAACACTTAGAAGGAGAACTGCCAAAGACCAACAAATGTAGATTGCTCGCTGAAGAACTTTCTGAAACGTTCCTGTGGATAAGAAGTTTGCAGAGCAGAACGTCGAAACTCACCTGGAGGGAATCTAAAGAGGAAAATCTGCAAAGGAGAAATACGGAAAGCTCACTGGTTTTGTAGACGCTATCCACAGGTTTATATTATCAGCTGCTGGTTTCATTCTGGTTACTCACGGATCTGCTGACCCAATCTGCTGACGCTGCATTTACAGAGTGCCTGCGTCCATGGAAAACAAAAACAGCTAAGACTAACCAGAAGGGAAACTTTGCAAACAGAGAGGGGCAGAGCACTGCACTGTCCTCCCTGGGATTTCCAGTAACATATTTTGTAAATTGGACCCATTAAGGTGGCATGAGTGAAATCAGCTTGTTTCAAAAATGATGCTCTTGCACTTGCTTTAGTATTATCTGTATTCTCAGACTCAGGGTGGGACTGTGCTGACACTCACCATAAAGTGAACTGCATTGATTTTGGAACTTTTCAGGCAGATGTGGGTAACATATCCACCATGTCTGGAGTGTAGTCCTTGGATGTTTTCATTCGCTGAGAGAAGCCACCTGCCACTGAGGGGAATACATTGCTTCTATCTTCCCCAAAAAGTTATGGAAAATAATGTTATGATTTGGTAGAGTCGGCCTAGATTTAGGAAAAGGGAATTATCTTTGTTTAAACCGCTGGATTAAACCACCAATTGTCCGTGGTCACATCGACAATTGAGATACGATGGGAGTAGAGTATTTGAATCTTCAAACGTTTGACATGGTCGAATGCAGGTGAGTGGTGTTCGAATCCATGGATATATAAGTGTAGAAAATAGTCCGAATGGATTCAAAATTCCTTAATAGGCAAAATGAAGAAAGTGGTGATTTTCCATGGACTGAATGCTGTGGGGTATCAAAAATCAGTGTTTTGTAAAAACAGTTCGCAATGTATATAAAGTATTCAGTTGTGAATAACAAATGTAATAATTCTCATTTGTGTTCCTTAAAAAGGGAGATGTTGGGAAGTGCTGTCTCTAAAATGATCTTGGTTATACGTCACCTTCAGAATCCATAGGGGACAGTAAGTAATTATAACTGTAAATGACATGTGAAATGCGAAATAAGAAATGTACCAGAGTAAATATATACTACTCAAGGTTGTGTTTTGTTGAAACAGTATTTGGAGTATTGCGTAAAAACTGAGTCTACTTTATAAATAATGACCTCCATGTCATCGACACAATACGAAGGAGTTGCACCAGACCATAACCTGTCCTAATGTTACCATAAGTAGAGAATGCAGTAACTAAGGGTTAAATCTGTAGCGCTTTGAGAGTCTAAGAATTTGAAACTTGGTTATGGACAAACGTTCATTATGTCGCAGACAACCATTGATAAGGGGAGACATGCCATACTTTCCATCGAATGTCCAAGTCCAGATAGTTTACATACCTATGCAGAGATGTCACATAGATTTGCAGAGAGGGAAAGGCTCTAAATGAACTCTGAACACTTTAATTCAGAGTTATTGTGTATCTCTGCACTCAAAGTTATATTGCTCAAAATCCTGTCAGCACCCACGATACCTTCATTCTGAAATAGTCAGCCATTTCCCACCAGCTTGTGACCTCAAGAGAGAACATGGGTCTGCTCTCTCAGAGTTGGAAGATGCCTTTGTGACCAGTTTAAAAGAAGGCTTCTGCCTAGTGCCAGAACATCATGCTAAATAATACGGATGAACTGAGTAATGAAGCCACGAGGAACAAGTGGGGAAGTCCATCTGTGCAATCCTTACTCAATTTTTTTCGTGATGTTGGAACATTTTGACACCTGTGTTAGTAATTTGAGAAGCGGAATGACCTCTTCCTGTTCCTTTGTAAATGATTTCAGGTTTGAAATAGTCTCTTTCTGATGCGTGTATTAGACTTGTAGCCCTTAGCAGACTGCTTGTCTTTCTACATTATAAGCAGAGGGACTGAATAAGCCGTCCCTTTTCTTGCACAGTAATTTTGATGTGCTGAATAAGGTGCTCACATTCTTGTGAAAACTAGGTTGAGGTGCTAAATGAGCTCCTCCGTTTACTGTGGAATTGAACAGTGTCTGGCAGTGCTGTTACATGAATACTACTCACGCATTAACAGCACGATATTGAATGATGTCCAGGTATTGTTTCAATGGACATAGACTGCTTCAAGTGTGGAGGGTAGACAAATAGTCTGAACATCATGTGATCATCAGTGAACATCTCACTTTGGCTCAGTGTAGACTAAATGGGCTGACTGGCCTCCTTCCACACTTCCTAACACAAGCTGGAGATGTCTGGACCGGGACAGGAGCCCTGACGATCTCTTGCAGAGATGCCGCAGGGCTGAGATGATTGATGTGCACAGACCATAAACATCTTCGCTTGCGATATGAATGACTCCAAACAGTGGAGGATTTGCAAATGATTCTCATGAAGTGCAATTTTGCTCAGACTCCTTGATGTCACCCTCAGTTAAATACAAATTTAAGACATCACACAACACCAGATTATAACCAAAGACGTTTATTTGGCAGGACCAGCTTTCGGAGTGCTGTTCCTTTTCAGGTGGTTGTGCTGCGATCTTCTTGGAGATACTCTCTAATTTCAGCTGGCAGTTCGTGATGTCGATGATGAAGAAGCAGATATCAAGTTTCAGCAGAAATTCCTTCAATAACAGACAACATTATGCTGTTATCTGACTTTCTGTCCATCTGCATTGCCAAGAATTTTACCATTAACCTCGTTCTCTGCATTCCTGTTACTTCTTCCAAAGTGAACTACTTCACATTTTTCCACATTAACCTCTATTTGCCACCACTCTGCATCTTATCTATGTCGCCTTATCAATCGTAAAGTCCTTTGGCGCTATACAACTCTGCCTACCTGAGTGTCATCCGCAAATGTACTAGCCCATCCTTCTACGCCTAAATCCTGATCATTTATAAAAATGACAAACCGCTGTGGCCCCAAAACAGATGCTTGCGGCACATCACTGGTAACGTAGCGCCAGGATGATAACTTTCTGTCAACCTTAACCCTCTTTCTTCATTCAGCTAGCCAATTTCTGATCCAAATTGTCGAATCACATTCAATCCCGAAACACTGCAATTTGTGCAGTAGCCTACTCTGTGTAACCCTATCAAACGCCTTACTGAACTCCATGTACACCGTATGAACCGTTTTACCTTCATCCCACTGTTTTGTAAACGTCAAGAAGAACTCAATAATGTTAGTCAGGCACGACCAACCCTTCGCTAAACCGTGTTGGCTATCCCTAAACAAAATGTTCCTTTCTAGATGATTATAATTACTGTCTCTTATTTTCTAACATCTTACACACAACCAAAGTATGGCTCACTTAGCTATAATTACCAGTTTTGTCCCGACTCACCTTCTCAAAAAAAGGAACAACATTTGCTATCCCTGGCACTACTCCTTTCGCCAATGCTGACATAAAGTTCGAAGCCATTGACTCTGTAAACTCCTCCCTGGCTTCCCAGAGAATCCGAAAATAAGTCCCACCTGACCCAGGGGTCTTACACACTTTCAGATCTTCCACAATTGCTAAAACGTCCTCTTTGTCAATAGGAATCTCATCTAATCCTGTAGTGTGCATCTTCGTATCCTCACTAATATTGCCTTCTTCCAATGTGAACGCTGATGAAAATTATTCATTAAGCGCTTCTCCGATGTCCCGAAATTCCACACACAACTCTCCACTTCTATCTTTGATTGGCCTTAATCTTAATCATTTTTTTCTTGCTGATATACCGATAGAAGGCCCTGCGAATTTCCTTGATTCTATCTGCCAACAAGTATTGATGATCCTCCTGGGTATTATTAGTCTTATGCTTATTTATTTTCTGGCGAACATATAGCTCGCAATCCCCTTAACTGAGCCTTCATACCTCATCCTCACAGAAGCATTTTTCTTCCTCCTGACAAGAGGTTCAACTTCTTTAGAGAACCATTTCTCCCTTTCTAGACAACCATCTCCCTGCCTGATAGGTACATACTTATCAAGGATCCACAGTACCTGTTCCTTAAATAAGTTCAACGTTTCAAGTTTGACCATCCCCTGCATTACTATCACCCTTCCGATGGATGCTAAACCTTGCCTAATCGCGCCCTTGTGCCTTTCCCACAATTATATCTCTTTCCCTGTGATTTATACGTATCCCTGCCCATTTCTCAAGTAAACATAAGCGAATCATGGTCACTATCGCCAAGTCCTCATCTACCTCCAAATCTAACAGTTGGTCAGTGTCAAATCCAATATGGCATCTCCCCTTGTTAGACAGTCTGCGTACTGTACACATTGAACAAAAACTGACCCATGCAAACTACCTGAACACTAGTATTCCCAGTCCATATTGGGGAGGTTAAAGAGCCCGTAACAACTATCATGTTACTCTTGCTCTTATCGAGAATCATCGTTGCTATCCTTTCCTCTACATCCCTGGAACAATTCGGAGATGTATAGAAAACTCCCAACAGGGAGACATGTCTGTTCCTGTTTCGAACCACAGCCCAAACTACTTCAGTGGATCAGTCCTCCAACGTTATCCATTTGTTGTAACGGTACCCGTGATTAAGAATGCTACACATTCTCCTCTTTTACCATCACCTCTGTTCATGCTGAAACGCATAAATTCAGGTATCTGCAACAACCATTCCTGTCGCTCTTCTTGTCATGTCTCCGAAATGTCCACAACATCGAAATGCCAGGCACTAACCCATGCTGCAAGTTCACACACCTTCTTCCGGATGTTCCAGGCATTGCAGTACACACATTTGAAATCAAAATCCTGGTTGCCGGTGCACTTTCATGACCTTGTAAACCTATACATGACCTCACTACCCTGTCTCACGTGTACACTAGAAATACAATTTAGTTTCTCATATCCCTACTGCATTTGTTTAACAATCCTGCACCCCCCAAAGAGAATTAGCAAATTTCCCTCCCAGGACATTGGTGACCCTCTCATTCAGGTGAAGACCATCCTGTTTGTAGAAGTCCTACCTTCCACAGAAAGAACTCCAATTATCCCTAACGCAAAACCCTCCTTCCTGCACCATCCCTGCATCCACATGTTCAGATCCCCTTGTTAGACAGTCTGCGTACTGTACACATTGAACAAAAACTGACCCATGCAAACTACCTGAACACTAGTATTCCCAGTCCATATTGGGGAGGTTAAAGAGCCCGTAACAACTATCCTGTTACTCTTGCTCTTATCGAGAATCATCGATTCTCGATTATTCTGTTCCTCGATTTGATGGCTTGTGGCATGGACAACAATCCAGAGATAGCAACTCTGTTATAACACTAAGCGTCCATCCAACTCCCGGAATTTCTGCTTTAGGTCCCCGTCTTTCTTCTTACCAAAATAGTCGGTGCCTATGTGGATCACGACTTGGGGCTGCTCCGCCTCCGCTTCCAGGATCCCGAAAACGCGATGAGAGACATCATGACCACTGTCACCTGGGGGGCATCACACCGCTCATGAGTGTCTCTCGTTCCCATAAAGCCTCCTATCTTCCCCTTAACTGTGTAGTCTCCACTGTCTAAAGCTCTGCTCCTCTTCTCCCTTCCCCTCTGAGAAACCAGAACAGGCTCTGCACATGATACCTATGCCCCATTCCTGACCCTTGCTAAGCCGTTCCCCCGAACAATATCCAAAACGGTATATGTGTTGCTGAGGGGAATCACTACAAGAGATCCCTGCAGTAACTACGAGTTCCCTTTCCTACTCGTGATGGCAAACCATTTACCTTCATTATGTGGCAAAGGAGCAAATTCCTCCCTGCAACTCCTGTCAATAACCCATCCAGCCTCCCGAATGATTGGAATTTCATCCAGCAGCAGCTCCAGTTCGCTAACGTGGTTCTAGAGGAGCTGACGTTGGGTGCACTTGAAACAAATTAAATGAAAGGGACACGAGAGGCGAACCGTAACTGCCACGTACTGCGGGAAGGACGTGCAACTGCCTTAACCATGATTATCACTGTTCTACATTCGCAAATAGACCACTGAAAATAATGAAACACGAAAGAAAACACTTGTCATCTTACCAAACGACGCACAGTTTTTGTTTGGTTAGGGGAGTAGGACGGGTGGGAGACATTACCCGAGTAATGTTTCAGTTAAAAGAAACGCTCAAATTTGTAACATGGTTAACTCTCCGACAGTCTCCTGCTCGACGCTGCCGCACTTTCTGCTGCTGGAACACCAACGGTGGGACCCGACGCTAGAGGTGAGTTTTAACTTTTTTGCTCACATTCCCTACAGACTTCTGCTTGATGCTCCCACACGTACTGCTGTCAGAACAACAATTTGCTGCCAATTAAACTGATTCCCCTACGTCCAAATTTAATTGCCGAGTTTTGATGTGAATAACTCTCCTGTATCTTTCCCTGGACCTTACTGTTACTCATCCTACAGCATCTGTTTCTCCCATTACAAAGCTTAGAAAAAACATTTAAATGTATAGTTTGCGTCTTTTCACTTCCTGATGTCCTGCCCTGAGCTTCATTTTGGAGAGTGGTGTTTCAGCGGCTTTGAGACGTGTTTTTTGAACTGATTCTGTGCCTATCCACTGAACGCTTCTCATTTTCACTCTCTGCTGATCATGTGCGCAGTAACATGAGCGATCCCCTCAACTGTTATTGATTCATACCAGGCTTTAACCTGGAGTTGTGTGGCGTTTGAATTAATTCTGTTTTTGGAAAGTCAGTAGAAATACTGAGGATAGTTTCCCGGAGGTTGTATTTTAAACTGCTGTGAACAGTCAAGAAGACAAAACGCTTTGGTGACCAATCTCGATGAGTCATGGTCACTGTAGTTACTGCATGTGGACCTACAACATGATCAACACTTGGAGCAGAGGCTGCCAACAGGGGAATCACCGTAAAATGGAATGAGAAGTCATAATCAGATCAGCCATGGCTGAAATGTGTTTTGGGACTCGCTCAAAAGACTCACTCCTGCAACATATTCATATATTTCTGATCTTAACAAGCCAATTCACCTTCTCTCCCACTGCCACTTACTTGTAGAGATTGAGCCTCTTCTCCTGATCCTGGGTAACAGTATCGGCTCACTCGACGCCAGATTTCCCTGTGCCCGATTCTCGTGTAGTTGAATATTTGCCTCCAGTTCCTGTATCCCGGTCTCGAACAGTGAAATGTTTGCCTACTGTTCCTGTGTCCCAGTCTCAAGCAGTTCAGCGACTGCCTCCTGTTCCTATGTCCCAATCTTGAGCAGTTGAATGACTGCCTCCTGTATCTGTGTATCAGATTTGTGGAAACAAGTGTCGTCCACCAATTCCTGAGTAACAGGCTACAATAGCTGTTTGCTCTCCTTTTGCTCCTGTGGAACAGAATTGAGGGACTGAATGGCCTGTTCACATTCGTGACATCTTCGATTGGTGAAAAACGTTCTCCTGCTTCTGTAAAACATCCTTTAAATCTGAATAATGTAGCTGTGTTCTTTTTTACTGTAAGTAAGTGAGCAAACAAGATGACTGGCTGTATTTTTGTGTGGCAGGTTTGGGAAGCTCAAGTGTAATAGGCTTCAGAGTCTTAGAGTCATAGAGATGTACAGCACGGAAATACACCCTTCAGTCGAACTAGTCCGTTCTGCCCAGATAACCTATCCTAATCTGTTCACGTTTGCCAGCATTTTGACTATATCCCTCCAAACCCTTCCTATCCATAGACCTATACAGATGCCTTTTAAATGCAGCAATTGCACCAGTCTCCACGACTTCCCCTGGCAACACATTGCACACATACACAGAACAATCCCATTTATATCTTTCCCCTCTCACCCTAAACCTATGCCCACTCGTTCTGGGCTACCATACACAAGGGAAAAGACTGTCTCTAATTATCCTATGCATGACGCTCAAGATTTTGCACACCTCTATTACATCAACCTTCAGCCTCGGACGCTCCAGAGAAAACAGCCCAGCATATCCAGCATCTCCGTTTCGCTCAAATCCGTCAACCCAGGCAATATACTTGTAAATCTTTTCTGAAGCCTTCCACGTTTCACACGATCCTATGATATGAAGGAGTCTAGAACTACACGCAATATTCCAAAAGTGGCCTAACCAATGTTCTGTCGCGACCTGACTCCAAATTCCTACACTCAAATTTATGATCAATAAGGTACACATACCAAATGCATTCTTCACTCTCGTATCAAACTGATATTCTACTTCCAAGGAAATACAAACATGCGCTCCAAGGTCTCTTTGCTCACTAGCACTCCGTAGGACCATACCATTAAGTGTATAAGTCCTGCTAAAATGTGCTTTTCCAAAATGCAGCACCTCACACTTATCTAAATTAAACTCGACTGCCACTCCTCAGCCTTTTGGCCGATTTGATAATGATCCCCCTGTACTCTGAGGTAACTCTGCTACACCTCCAATTTTGGTATCATCTGCATTCTTAGTAAATATACCTCCTTTGTTCACATTCAAATTATTTATATGAATGACGAAAGATAGTGGTCCCAACACCGATTCTTGTGACACTCCACTGGTCACAGATATCAGGCTGAAAGGCAACCCTCCAGCCCCACACACTATTTTCTACCTTCGGGACAGTTCTGCATTAAAATGGCTAGTTCTCCCCGTGTTCCAAGACGTTCACGCTTGCTGAACAGTATCCCATGGAAAACCTTGCCGAACGCCTTACTGAATTCCAAGTAGATCATGTACACCACACTTCTCTCATAAAGTGAGTGAATGGCTTCCACCTTTTCCTGTATGACAAGTTTCAGGGGCTGTACTGCCTCCTCTTGCTTCCAAATATACTCTCGAATGATTAAATGATCGCCTCCTGTGTCTATGCAGCAGAGCCGGGAGGCTCAGTAGCGTCCCTGCTTTTCGTACCTCGGCAGTTACAGCACCTGGGTCTGCAAAATGAACAACAAATGGAGCAGAGGCTGCAGACAGGGGAGCTCTGAAACCACGGAGTAAGTGTTTGTCTGGGGATAGGGATCTGCAATATCCAACCCGTGTTTTTCAGGAACAGCTTCCCAAGCAATACTTAGCCCAGGATCAAAATATAAGATGACCCTTAGGGAACAAGGACCTTTTCACAGAGCGTTGTCGCCTCCTTCAACACGATCTGCAGCTTCACACAAGGGGGAGAACGGCGCTGCCAGTGGTTGTTATGATCATAATTTCAGTCAGCTTCTAGGAACAGGCACTTTCTAGGAATGAGTAGGTGACATATCCATCATCTCATCGTATGTCGCCATCAGTGTCACCATTCGTTGACAGAGGATACATATGGTGGATGAGATGAATACAATATTTTCTCCCTCACAAGGGATTGCCGGATGTTTTCCCAGTACAGCGGGTATCGCGATGGTGCACATGGCTCGGCAGAGACCCATATCAATCGGGAGAGGCAGAGGTATTTATGCAAAACTTACTCCATTAATCCTGAAGTGTGTACACGCCCAGTGCATTATATTAATTAAGACCCACTGTCCTGGCCCACTGCAGCCAAAGCCTCTTCATTCAGAAGCAGGCAGCCACTCTCATCGTCTTCAGGTTTCCAAGTGGAAAGAGAACATGACAGCTCGGATAAACGCGATCACGTTGATAGACTTCTCAATGCACCATCCCCATCACCATTTCTCACTGCCAACAACCACAACAAAATATACTGTGTTTACTGAAAGCAATGTTGCCACTGGGAAATTCAGAGAGCAGACCATCAGGGAGACGGAGCAACATGTCTGATGTCTGAATAGGTGACAGTGAGCCCTCCAGTGCACACTGTATCACTAACTCCAATAATCGCTTTCCATTTCAGGAACATACTGTCTTCAAATCTTCCTGAAAACAAAAGGCAGGTGCTATATCATGTTACATTCCACCTGCCAAACAATAACCCATTGATGTTACTGGCTGTATCCATTCGCAGCACCTCCACTTTGTCTCGACAATATCATTTCCTTTTTATGTAAGTGTCATCAGCAAACTCAATAGCTGTACATTTTTTCCACTCCTGATCATTGAGATTGATTGTAAATAGTTATGGCCGTAGCACTCGTCACTGAGTCACTGTAGTTAATATGTGTTAAACTGACAAAAAAAATCAACAATTTATCGCTGTTCCTCACCCTGTAACCAATCCTCACCGTATTTCTTTGTAGCAGCCCTGAAAGGCTGAATGTTCCCTTCCATTTGACGTGTAACAGGTTTGACAGATTAAAAGATCTACTCCAATTGTTGAGTAACAGCGTCGAATAACTGGAACGACTCATTCTGCTCCTGTTTGAAACTCTTGACGTGTTGAAGAGCCTGTTTCAGTGTAGGTGCAGTTTTGATTGATGTACAACCTTTTTCGAACAATCAATGAACAACCCACTCCTGACGTTATGTTGGAGTAAGGCCACTGATGCTGCAGCTGCTGATAGACCATCGTGGCTCATGGATGTGCAGTTTCCAATTGTTCGGTCGGCTGGATGTATGTCTTACGTCAAAGGATGTAGTGCCACATTACACAGAGGGCGTTACCTTCAAAATGAGGCTGAGAATTTCCTTCCACCAGGACTCTATGCTGATTACTCTGACCGATACTTTTCTGGATAGCGCGCTCTGTGACATGTGGGTTAATGCGCATGTTTCCGTCTTCATGGTTCCACTGTCATTTCCCACAGTCTGGCTGCTGTGTACTGAGGCTTCGCCCTGCTCAGTCAGCCGTGAGCCTGTGGAGACACTCTTGGTGATGGACATTGAAGTACCTCACCCAGAGTACGTTCTGTGCCCTTGTGACTGTCAGTGCTTCCTCCCATTTGTTTTCAACATCGAGGGGATCTGAGTTATAACGGCGGTGTTGTGTGGATGGCACACTACCAGGAGATTTACTTGTCCATCTCTAACCTGTTCCTATGAGATTTCCCGTGTTCTGTAATCAACCTTGGGGAATTCCAGGATAACTCCTTTCCTGATTGCACCCTCCCGTGCCACCACTACTGTTGAGTTTGTCCTGCCAGTGGGATAGGATATAACCGCGGATGGTGGTTGGGGCTTCATGAAACATTAACAATCAAGTTTGAATCTGTGTGTATGAAGGTATCATCGAATACAGGTTACAATGTGTCAGGGAATAATGGGTTAAAAAGCTGAATGAAAGGCACTCGACCTGAATTTCTTCTATATTCTCAAAACAGACTGAGGAAATTACTGAATACATTGAGGGAAATGGATACGATTTAATGGCATCAGAAAGACATGGCTACAGGGTCACCAATATTGGGAACTGAATAGCAGAACATTTTATATCCGAGAGTGTTAGACAGAACTGAAAACGAGATGGGGGAGAATAGCTGAATATGTGTTGACATCTACACAGACATTAAAGACGATCTTGCATCACGTTTTTGAGCTTTATCTTTGTCTTATTCATTTTGTGAACAAAGCACCAGTTGAGTTGTTTGGCGGAAGGATTCCCACCGTGAGCCTGAGTGGGTCTCACCAAAGTTAGTGGGTAGAAGGGTCTTTCTGATGAAGGTCTTTATGACTCTATCAAATTCTGTACCCGACATTCCCTGGAACATTCTATACCGGCCAATCCGCGGAATAATACATTGCCCACATTTCTTGGAACATTCTGTACCCGACATTCCCTTCAAATTTATTTACTCAACATTTCCTGGAGCATTCTATACCCGAAATTACCCAGAATATTACTTCCCTGATTTTACTTGTCAACGGCCGGACGTCAGCGAATTGAGTGAAAGATACGATCCTGAGGGAAGAGATCCCATCCCAGGGACATAAAGACACTATTCCGAAGTCCCCTCAAGCAGTTAAAGGGGTGAATACGTTTTCTCTGCATTTACATGTCTTCACGACACATGATCGACCACAATTTACACGAAAAGTCAGAAATTTCCAAACTCCGTTTGTTTTCATGGAACTGGGAGGGAATCCTTCAGGAGAGCAACGTTTACACACGAGGTATTAGGAACTTGAAAGAAGTGAACTGTGTCTGTTCTCAACTGATCGAATGTGTTGAGAATTGTTGTAAAAACTGTCTGTTCTTATGAATGTGTCTCTCTGTGTTTGGGGAGGGAGGGTTTCTTGTGTTTTGTGACACTTTTTTCATTTATTCAGACCATCCATTTATTATTTCCTTTCGAATTATTTTAATAAATCCATGAATACTGTAACACGTCTAAACATCTCACTGGGCCCTCTGTCAAACTGGTCAATTTCGCTCCAGTCTAATGTACAATTTGTTTGTTTTCCTTTCACAGTTAATATAGTGACTGTCTACGTTCTGCTTTATAAAGATTGTGGATTGTCTCCATGCGTCACACGTTACCTGGAGGCGATGGCAGTGGCAGATCTACTGGTCATTATCCTCGACCTGATCCTGAGACACATTCCCATTGTTTATATGGAACAGTTTTCTTTTCTGAGGAACATTCCCGTGTGTAATATCCACGCCGTCCTGCTTTATACAGCCACTGACTGCTCTGTCTGGTTCACCGTCACTTTCACCTTTGATCGGTTCGTGGCCATTTGTTGCCAGAAGCTGAAAAGTAAATTTTGCAGTGAGAAAACGGCGGCTGTGGTTCTGGGAGCAGTGACTGTGCTGAGCTGTTTAAAGAACATTTTTTGGTATTTTATGCTTACAGCACGGTATGGGCTATCCAACGCCCCCTGGTTTTGTGATGTAACACTCGCTGTTTATTTCTCCCGTAACTGGGCCACAATCGAGTTCCTCCACCACATTCTAACCCCAGCTCTCCCATTTCTCCTGATTCTGCTGCTCAATGTTTTCACAGTCAGACACATTTTAGTGACCAGCAGAGCCCGCACGAGACTCCGGGCTCATGCCAATGGGGCAGCTCAGTCTGACACAGAAATGAGAAATCGAAAAAAATCTCTCGTTTTACTGTTTGTCATCTCGGCTAATTTCATCTTGTTATGGTCAATGTTAATGGTGTTTTCTATATGGAATCGGATGGATTATATTGGGTATCAGTCTGTTTATCTACATCCCTTTGTGCGAGAATTGGGCTTCATGTTGCAGCTCCTCAGTTGCTGCACAAACACGGCGATTTATGCCGTGACCCAGACTAAGTTCAGACAGCAGGTGAAGAATGTTCTGAAATATCCCTTTATCAAAATCCATCAGTCAATTAAGTTCACACATTAATCAATCCATCTGAGATTTTTAAATTTCAGTATAATGTTTCAGCGAGAAAGCTGCCTATCGCTATGGTAACACACTGCTTGTAGTGCTGGTTTGTCCAAGCTTATCCCAGTAGGGACTTCGGAAACACATTTCATTGCTTCTCACAGTTCAGGGGTCAATGAGAAAAGGGACCATCCCATTGACTGAATCGATCACTTCAATTTGTAAACAATAAAGTTGTATATTAAAAAGTGCCGAGCAGCAGAGTGTATGGTATGTTTGTTTGTCTTTGCGTTGAGGAAGCTGATGTGAGCAGAGACAGACTCAGCCCCAAGTCCTGGTCCTCAGGGACGGGGACGGTATCGGGCCTGAGCTCAGAAATTGGTTTTAAATCACTCTATCCTGGCTTTCAACCCTGTGTCCCCTAATTCGATCTGGACACTGTACGATTCATCTGTCTGTCTTTTTCTTCCTCCCTACGTATCTCTCTCCTAATGTCACACTGTCCCTCTGTCTCTCTCTCCTACTCCTATTTACTAATTATATTTCATTCTCCCTCCCCTTCCCATTTTCTTTCACTCTCTTTCCGTCATGTACTCCCTCCCTCCAAATCTCATCGCTTCCTCGAGTCCTGTCTCACCTGTCTTTGCAAGTGGAGCAGAGGAAGTGTGCGGATATTCAGGCCGATCCTACACGAACAGAGATTGGTGCGGCGCTTTAGACGAAAGGTATTTTAACAACATCAGGCTTGGGCCAATAGCCATTGTTAGGGGACACAGTAGGTTTGAGCGAGTGAGCATTGGTGGGAGAGACCGAGTGAATGAGTGAGACCGGAGGGCTGGGAATAAGCCATCCCTGGAGAAACAGTGAGTTAACGAGTGAGGTTGGGAGGATGGAATCGAACGAGAGAGATCCACAGGGAACGAGTAATAAAGAGATAGCCAACCTGGTGGAGGAAGAGTGCGAGTGAATGAACGGAGCGAGGAGGAAGGAAGGGCGGTAGTGAGCCTGGATGTGAAACAATGAGCAAACAAGTGATGCCGGAATGGAAGGGGTAAAGAGATAGTGCCTGAGAGTGCTAACAAACAAGCGAACATCATTCCCGAGAGTGAGGTAGGAAGCGACTCTGTGTGGAATAGAGAGAGCAAACTCGTGAGACCGGGTTGGGACGGAATGGGCAAGCCTATCTGGGAGAGAGAAAGCAAACGGGTGAGGCGGTGATGGAGGAACAAAAAAAGCCTGGGTGAGAGAGAGTGAGCAAACGAGCAATGTGGAGAGTGAGGAAACGAGTGAGCTTGGATGGGCGAGCGCGAGCAAGGCTGGTGGGAGAAACAGCGAGTGAATCAACGGGACCAGAATGAGGTCGTAGCTATTCTGGATGTGAGACAGCGAGCAATCAAGTAAAGCAGGAAGGACGGATCAAGCAAGAAAGCGTTGTAGAGTGCTAACAGACAAGAGATGGGGAGGGAGGGAGAGAGAGATCGAACCTGCCTGGAAGAGAGCAAAAGAGCATGCGAGATGGGGCGGACGGGAGATAGCGAGCTTGTATGGAAGAGAGCGATTGAACGAGTGGGACCCGGAGGGCGGGAGAGAGCGAACATGGAGGGAGGGAAGTAAGAGAGCCTGGGTGGAAGTAAGTGAGTGGAAGAGGTGAACCAGGAAGGAAATAGGTATATAAACAGGGGGGGAAAAAATGAGCAAACGAGTGAGATCAGGAGAGTGGGAGGCAGTGAGCCTGGCTGGAAGAGAGCGAGTGAAAAATGAGACCAGGAAAACGAGAGGGAATGAGACTGGGTTGGAAAGGCCGAGTGGATGAGCCCAAGAGGAAGGAAAACAGCAAGAATGGGTGGGGGAGAGCGAGTGAACAAGTGTCACTTGGAGTGAGTTAGAGAACAAGCGGGATTGGCAGGGAGGGACCGAGCGTGGGGTGGTTGAGAGACAGCGAGTCTGGGGCTGGTATAAAGGCCGTACAAATGAAATCAAGAGGAAAGGCTGGAGCGAGCCTGTGTGGGGTAATTCAACAAAAGAGTGAGACCGCGATGGAAGAAACAAGCAACAGTGTCTGGGGGATCGTGAGAGAACAGGCGAGAAAAAGAGGGAGAAAGCTTGCGAAGCTGGGTGGAACAGAGCGAGCAAATAAGTGAGACTGGAAGGAAGGGAGGATGAGAGCCTGAGTGGGAGAGAGCGAAGGAATGGACTTGAATAGGATGGAGGAAGCAAGCGAGGCTGTGTAGAAGAGAGTGAGTGAACGAACGAGATTAGGACAGAGTGAGAGATAGAAGATGTGGTGAAGAGTAAGTAAACAGCAAGACCAGGAGGGATGGAGGAAGCGAACCTGGGTGGAAGAGAGAGAGCGAAGCAGTGTGATCTTGAGGGAGGGAGGGAGCTTTCCTGTATGGGAGAAAGCGAGTTAATGAGTCAGATGGGGAGGCAGGGAGTGAACATGCCTGGGTGGGAGACACCGAGCAAGGGAGAGTCGGAGGGAGGGAGGGAACGAACCTTGTTGGGAGAGAGTGATCGAGCCAGTGAGATGGGGAGCGAGGAAGCGAGTGAGCCTGAGTGGGAGGGTACGAGTGATCGAGTGAGATCGAGAGGGAGGGAGTAAGTGACAATTGGTGAGAGAGAGCGAGCAAATGAGTGTGACCGGGAGGGAGGGATTGCATCTTAGAGACAGGAGGGAGAGAACAAAAAAGCCTGGTGAGAGAGAATGAGGAGTGAAGTAAGACTGGGTTGGAGTGAGTGACTGACCAAATCAGACCAGGAGGTTAATAGCATTTGAACTTGTTTAGGAGAGAGTGAGCGAATGAATGGAATGGGGAGAAATTGAGCGAGTGAGCCTGACTGGAAGACAGTGAGTGAACAATAGATATCCGGACGATGGGAGCAAGCATGCCTGGGTGGGAGAGAGTGAGCAATCGACTGAGACTGGGAGGTACGCAGCGAGCAACTGGAAGAAAACCGGAGGGAGAGAGTGAATGAGCCTGGGTGGGAGATAATGACTGAGACGAGGAGGGAGGGATCGATCGAAAGGGAGAGTCTGATAGGAAGAGAGTGAGCAAGCCTCTGTGGGAGAGAGTAAGCGAACATGTGGGAGCAGCTGGGAGGGAGAGAGAGTGCCTTGGCGACTGTGAGGATGCAAACGAGTCATACCAGGAGGGAGGATGGTGCAAGCCTGATTGAGAGAGAGCAAGTGAACGGGTGAGACGGGGAGAGAGGGAGGGAGGGAGCCTGTGTGGGATAATGCCAGCAAATAGGCGAGACCATAAGGGAGAGAGCGAGCGAGCCTGGGTGAGAGACAACCAGTGAGACTGTGTGGGAGGGAGCAAGTTATTCTTGGTAGGCGTCACCAGTTGAACAAATCAGACCAGGAGGAAGGGAGTGTGCGAGCCAGTTTGGGAGAGAGTGAACGAGAGTGTGTGATGTGGAGGAAGGGAGGGAACGAGCCTGCATGAGAGATAATGAGTAAACAAGCGAGACCAGGAGGGAGAGAGCGAAATTAGTTTGAAGAGAGCGAGCGAACGTGTCACATCAGGAGGCAGGGTTCGAATCTGGGTGGGAGAGAGCGAACGAGCGAGTGAAACAAGGATGGATGGAGGGAGGGAGAGTGTGAGCGAGACCGCGAATTATCAAGAGGGCCTAGGTTGGAGAGACTGAGCTAACGAGTGACATTGGAAGGGAGGGAGGGAGCGGGAATTTCAGGTTGTTTCCTCCCCCAGGGGCATTTTGGTCCGAATCAACTTTGCCAGGGCTGGCACACAGCGTTTGCAATCGCGAAGGCGTTGATATATATAATTTCACTTGCCAGCTGGATTGTGTTTCAGTCTGGTTCTGGCCATTCAATAGGAAACTATCGTTATCCTCATGTGTGAATATAAATTCCGAACGTACCTCATACTTTTTTTTCTGAATTATGTCAGTGAAATCAGAAGAAATACATAGCAAAAACATAGGATAAAACAAAAGTGAGTAAGCTTTTCGATTACTTTTCACTCGTGGGCTGTATACCATTTCTGTCAGAGAGATGATCACTTATTTCAACTTTATAACGCAAGCCATTCGTGTTCAGGTCACGAGAGAATTTTGCTGTCTGCACATCTGTATCATGCTTTGAACATAATGAGCAAATTGGGCCAGTTTGTTCTTGTCGTCGGGGCATGCTTCATTCACATTACTCTGATTCGCGTGGTGGCCCCTAGTTTAGGATGGTTCAGGCCACACATCCGCAATATACCGGCTTTGAAGACTGGACGTTTCATTTTCAAAATAAGGAAAAGTTTCTAATGAAATGGTTTGCTGGTGAGAATCAGAAAGTGTAAGGGGCTGAGTGGGTATCCTGGAATAAAACCCACTTCAGTGTCATCCCCATCCTCAAATAGGATAGGTGTGCCAGACAAAGGCTCACGATTTTGAGGAATATCTGAATTCATTTTTTAAAGTGTTGTTGCTTTCACGCTTATGCACATTCCTCAGCCGTAGTGGCCATCCACTGTTTCTCCAGTTCCCTTTCGTTTTCATCTGGCCATTTGCACTCAGATTTTAACTTCTCCCAGCTTTGGCGAGTTCCATCTGGTGTACAAACCTTTATTATCCTATCACATGCTGAATTCCTTGAACTGGCAAGGAAGGTTTTTTTTTTCGTTTACTATCCGCTTTATCTTTCACTTTTTTAAAATTAATAATTAATCAATGCAGCCATGCTTCATGGTAACCCCGAGACAATGACACAGGTCAATACCAATGTGAAAAGGTATAAAACCAATCAACCTGCTAATGATTTCTGGTTTTGTGATTCAGGGCTAATACAATTGGGTATTTAAAAATAATAATTAGGTGTAACTCAGAGGTGGAAACTGAGCCAGTGAATAATACATTTCTGAAGTGATCAACAAAAAGTGGAAAATCATTTATTAAAACTATTACAATTACTTGGTTCTGTTCCCATAATTTCAAACCCAGATAAGGCAGCTTAAGCGGTTTTGACCAGTCATTGCACATTTACAATGTTAAAAAGCTGTGAAATGACTGCAGCTGCATGAAGGCGTCTTGTACACTCACGTGGCAACAAAATACTTCTCTTGCACAAATAATAGTCGAATCCAAAGACAGAGATATTAAAAATATGGTATTAAGTTTTGATAGTGATTTTCATAACACAATGTTCAAACAAAACGTCAATTCTCAGTGACGGAGAGGAATTGATATAGAACAAGGCTACAAATGGCACTCCATAATCACGAATGAGATGCAACAGGCTTAAGATTGAGTGGAGACATACGAGTCCGAAACAAACAAACAAAAAATTCTGCCAGTATCATTTTCTGAAAACAATATTGGTCGATTGGGATATTTTAGATCTATCGTTATACTTTCAGCTCCATGTTTTTTAAGTAAACTAAATTCTATAACGCTCATGTAATTCCTCCACTCAATGAACAAATCTTAAAGTTTAAGGTGATTTTTCTCAATGTTACTTCTGGATTATTATCTATGAAAAAAGAGCAGGCCCCTGCTGACGCCAGGGTTTGCAGTGCTACTGCGTTTACTGCATTTAGTCAAATCTTTGATTGATCCAATGAGATCAAAAATGGGTGAACTTCAAATTTGGCAGTCGCTTGACACAAATTGGGTTTTTAGAGCAGGTTCATACCAGTGTCTAATCGGAAAGTCGTCGCCCTCTATATTGAAATAATTCAAATTTAAATAAGGTTGGCTTTCATGCAAACATAAACTGTGACCATTTAGAAATTAACAGTACAGCGATCACGGTCTGTAAGAAGGAATGGTGGGCTAATATTTCAATAATATTACTTTATCTGCCATTTTTATATTTCATAATCACCCATGGTTAGTGAAGAAAAACGTTAAAAAGATACCGCCTTAAATTCCCAAAGTGCAAATTAAATTCAAAACACTCCTGAATCTCGAGCTCCAGTAAATAAATCACAAACATTCAATCACCAACAAACAAATGTGCATTCTAACTAGAGCGCAAAGGGTTAAACATTCGGCAAGCTGCAGGGAATCAACGCTGAGTCAGTCTTTCTGTCTCTCTGTCTCTCGCATACACACAAGAACGTTTTCCAACGTTTATTCCATTCTTCAAAGGCTTAAATGCAGTTCCCCCCATCCTCATGTATCCTGGGCAATGCATTGCTCAGCCAGTCCAGATCCTGGGACCCCAGTAAATATATTGCGATTGTCTGACACACTCCCAACTATCTTATGAACGAAAGCATCATTCTTTTTACATGTGGGAGCTCTTTGTCCCTGCTATCATCCTCATCCAGGGAGTTCCCTTCGGATCCTGATCCTGATTCCATCTCCATTTCATCCGACCAGTCTCCTGCTGATCGCCTTATGGTCCTCCTCTGAACACGTTGTTATACTTCATTTTGCCACTTCTATGGGTCACTTTTCCTCTGACACCATTCAACACTCTGTTTATCGTTGAGAAACTCCTCATACTGTTTCTGTTCGTGTACTGTCCGAAGTAACCTGAGTTCTTCTTCCAATTACTCCCTTTGTGTTTATGTTTTTTTTTCCACTGACTCTCGTAATATCTTACACTCCTTCTGCCATTCCTTGATTAACCCCTTCACTTCCTCCTTTCTGTGGTGCAGTTTATCCTTATCATTCCCGTCCTTAATTCCTGCAATCGAGGTTTCTTTTTGGGACTGTTGTGTATATTCAGAACAGCATAATTAAGTCCAGATTGGGTAGAGTGAGTTCTGTATGGGGTCATTTATTCTGTTCTTTGTGTTTGATTGTGTAATTTTGGGAATACATTTGTCTACTTAAATATCTAGACTTCAACCTCGCTGACTTACTCAATGTAATTTTTACTGTACACTTGACGAAACAAATTTCAAAGTAATGGCCTGGGGCTGCCGACTAAAGAATGTTTCGAATGGTCTGGACTAGTCCATAACTCTTCCTAGGGCTCCTCCCTGAGCGTGGTAGATGCTAGAGTTATTATTTCAGGTTTTGGTTCGGTTGGGTAGATAGGGCTTGGGATAGTAATGGCTCTTTTAGTCCCCAGAATTTATCTGTATATGGATGTGGTGATAACAACGAGTTGGAAGAATTAACAGAGAAGCTGCAATTGAAACTGCCTGCTTTTGTGAGGAAACGAGAGATAATTACAGCAGCACCATAGCATTAAACTTGCTAGAGCAACCAACAGAATCTATAGATTTGGCAAGAATTCAATTGTAAATGTAACTGTTTGAGTCAGAGATGAGAGATAAGGAAAAAGGGGTAGAAAGAAAACAAGTTCAGTTACAGTTAAAAACAGAAGGAAGGGAATAAGAGAGAGCAGCAGCAGAACAGAGAGAAAAAGAGACCAGCTGAACGAGGGGAGAAGAGAGAACAGAGAAAGAAGTAGACAGAGCTTTTGGACATCAAAAACTGATACTTAAAAGGAAAGTCAGCTTAAACGGCTGGAGGTTAAGGCTAATGGTAGGCTGACTGAGGAAAAGAGTGAGAATGAGCAAACCCCTAGTAGTCAGAAGGCTCGTAAGTAAGTGTTCAGGTATGTTCACGCGTGGTCTAAATTTGATGAGAAGGACGTGCGTGCCATTTTCACTTCAATTTAAAAGATGGCTAAACAAATGTAGTGGCCGTGGCAATGTGGGTTTTGTTGATCCAAAAGAGATTTGCATGTAGGGTTAGTGATGTAATCGCAGAACTATGAGAAGATGTATCTGGGGATTATAAAGAGATGAAAAAAGCCATTTTAAGTGCAGATACGTTTGTACCAGAAGCCGGTAGGCAAAGTTTCAATAGGGACCCAGGTCAAACATGCACTGTGTTTGAAAGAGTTAAACAGAGTAGTTTCAATAGATGGATAAGAGATTTAAAGATCCATAATGACCTGAGAATAGTAATTCTTTTGGAGGAATTAAAATTATTTACTGTCTGAAGTAGTGTGAACTCATGGGAAACAGCACAAATTTATAACAGCAAGATTAGCAGCTGAAGAGGTTGATGATTATGACCTGGTCCATAAAACTCGGTTTCGCAAACAGAAACATCTTCAGCCAATGCGAGATAGTAATTGGGGCAAAGAGACATTCTCACATGGAAAGGGTAAGGTAGGTATCAGTGAAAATCATAATGATTACTTACCACAGGGTAAGAAAGAATGCCTTGAGGGGGACAAATAAGTTAGAAATCTCCGGTGTTTTCATTGTAATAAAGTGGACCACACGAAATCGCAGTATTAGTGGGCTCGGAAAAAGTCTGATGTAGAAAAACCAGACAAGCCTGGAAGTTTTGTATGACTGGCAACAAGAGGCACAAGAGAAGTTAGACAACTGCCTCAGAGTGTACAAAACGATCAGAGGTCGATTAAGGAGGAAATGATAGATCCACTTTTAAATACACATGCAAGCTTAAAGTTTATTCACATAGGCTCGGAATCATAGGTAAGGAGGTTATAATATTAAGGAATACAGGATACCCCAGTCTGCAATGCTGAAAGATGAGGAGATATGTTCTCCTGAGTAATTCTTTCCAGAAAATGTGCTGGTAACATTAATTCATGGTGAGACAAAAAGTGCTCAGTTATATAAAGTGAGGCTTGAGATTCGAGAGAAGTGTGAAGAATTTATGGTTGCAGTATTGGAAATACTGTCAGATACAGGAATACAACTTGTCCTTGCAAAATGATATAACTGATGCACCGGCCGGCGTGCTGCCTACTCTAGTTGCAAAACCTGTGCAGGCGCAGGGAATTGAAGACATGGAAAATGTTTATCCATGAATTTTCATTGATTGTGTGTTTACAAGATCACAGACGAACAAGCTGAAGCAGATGGTTTCAAAAGGCACAAATAAGCAAGCTGACATAGCTTTACCGAGAGACTTTTGACCAGACAAGTGGGACAGAGAAAGAGCAAATAGCTCTGCTAAGTTGATTGAATTACAGCAGAAAGATGAAGTTACAACCTTTATATTAAAAAGCATATGCAGAGAACGAAAGTGAATGCTTCCTGTGTGTTATTACTTAACAACTGATGACTTACCGAGGAAATGGAGACAATGAACCATTCAAGCAGATGAGAAATGGGTAGATATTTGTCAAATAGTGTTGCCTTTAGTCATAGGGAGGAAGTGCTGCAAGTGACGCATGACCTACCACTTGGAGATCATTTAGGGGTATGGAAAACACGGCTAAAATACAAAGACATTTTTACTGGCCTGGACTACGTAAGGATGTCGTTGAATTTTGCTAGAAGTGTCATACATGTCAGCTAATCGGAAAACTTAAGTCAATAATAAAACTGTCTCCGTTAATACCAATTCCAAATTTGAGGAATCTTTCACAAGTGTCCTGTTTGATTGCGTAGGTTCTGCACCTTGAAAAAGAAGTGAGAACAAGTATGTATTAACAATATTGGATGTTTAGACTAGATTTCCAGAGGCAATTACATTATACAATATCGCAGCAAAAACAGCTGCAGAAGAATTACTTTTTAACAAGATCCGAATAGATAGCATTTAAAAGTATAACAGCATAGAATGAAACAAGAAGCGAATATGAAATCACAAATTTTGCAATTCGGGATAAGGTATTGGTGCCCCGTCCAGTTACAGGTGAGCCTTTAAAAACAAGGTTTAATGGAACTTATCAAATCGAAACGAAATTAAAGTGAGGTGAATTACTTGATAAGGACTCCAGACAGGACGAAATCTCTCATAATGTGCCATGTGAATATACTCAAAAGGTATTTTGACATGGAAGGAAATCAAGAAGAGAATATGTTAATTGCAACAGCATAGAAGGAAAAACCAAGTTAAGTGGATACTGAATTTGGCATTCCGCAAATCAAATTGGGTACTGAGGAAGTTGACAAAAATGAAGATAAATTATTGAGTTAACTTCACAAAAAGATCGGAATGACCTGAAAGAGTAATTACTATCACATGAGGAGATACTCAGAAATAAACTGGAAAGTATTAAGCTAATTGTGCATGTTGTGCATGTATGGGATGCTTTTACGATGAAGTAACATCCTTATCGACGTAACCCTCTAAAGTTGGTACATGTTCAGAAGGAGATAGAGCACATGCTCCAAGATGCATACTAGAAGTGAGTTACAGTGACTTGAGCTCACACATCGTCTTGGTGGCACAACCAGATGTATCTGAGGGTTATGTGTGAGGTATCGCAAAGTGAACACCGTTACAAAGACTGATGCCTATCTAATTCCATGGTAGGAGGATAGTATCGAAAACTTGTGACAAGCAACTTACATTTCTCAGTTGGATTTACTCAGAGGATACTGGTAAATATCTCTGTCAGAGAGACCAAAGGAAATTTTGACTATTGCAACACCATATGGACTTTCTCAGTTGAGTCATGCAATTTATTATGAGAAACACTCCAGCCACATTTGAGAGACTGGGTAATAAGTTCATTGGCAGATTACCTAACTGTGTGGTGTATATTGATAACCTGGTGATTTTTAGTCAGTTATGGAAGGAGCATCGACAGAATTTATCAGACATGTTCGATCGACTTTAGAAGGCAGTTAAACTTAACTGTTGGTGAAATTAGCCCAATAAAGCAGAGATCACAAAACACAGAGCAAAGAAAAATTAACAAACCGTTTATTAACACAGTGATGTCGTGGAAAAGAGAAGAACTGCGCTGAAACAGCACAGACAGTCTGTTCATGTAGACGAAACACCCTTCCACGAGCTGAGAATCAACCTGTTCAATGATGATAATTAAAATAGGGAAAATGCAATGGTCTTAATCAATGAATCCAGTTAGTGTTGGTCGCAATACAGTTATCAGAATATCTTGAATATAGATATAATGCAGCACCCTGGCAGCATCGATCAGTTCTTAACGGGATCAGGAGATCTCAGTGCTATTAGAGGGTAGATGAGAATATCCCTTTTAAAGCAATAAGGTGTTTAATTGCTTCTCTCCTGTGAGCAAGGTAATCTGATGCCACTCTATCTGACCTATCCTTTGTGTGGCTTTGGTATCATTGGGTTACGAGACTGCCCTTAACCTTTGGTACAGCTGTGATGATCGATTCCAAGAAGATTATTGTTAGGTTCTCTTTCGAGGTGTATTCGTTGGGCTGAGAGTGACTCTGGACATGTCTGGTTTGCCGTGTCAGCCTGCTTTGTCAATGCTGAGGCATTCCGGGAGTTTATACCATGGTTGGGACATGCTTGATTTTCTGGGGTCTGTGTGGCCATGCTGTGGGTAGGCAGGGTAGCAGACTTTTTCGCCACAGTTCCCCCTTTTCTAAGGGACGGAATGAGAAGAGGGCAAAGTAGCCAGTTCGAGGGGAATTGTCGCTTGGGGAAGGGGATTGTTCGTTATTATAGACATCGTCCTCGGTGTCTGAGCACAACTCAGAAGAGGTTTCTTGGGGGAGGGATGATCCCCCATTTGTTCTGTACTAGCGGAATGGTGACGGGGGCAGAGGGCAATAGTATGGAACACAAGGGTGAACAGCAGAGTCGGATGTCCATGGCCAGTACTACACTCCGTGCAATGATAGCAAGGATGGCAATCAGTGCCTGTAGCAGGGATGTACCCCATGAGTGCAGTCAGGCGGTTTCCCAGTCCTATAAGTCCCAATGCTATTCCTGCTCATGCTAGAGAGAAGGCATCTGCTGGATATACTGGTCCAGGTCCGTGATGTCCTCGCGGGGATCAGGGATTTAAGTGCAGCAGTCAGCAACAATGAGGGCGCATGTGCCCCCTTTTGCAGCGAGCAGGGAGTCAAAGGTCATCCTATTTTTCAGGGTAACAGTGCGAATGGGAGTATCCTCCGCATTCAGCTGTGTGAGCACACCAACTATGAAATTTGCCAACTCCTCTAATATGGTGGTGAGTCTGTGGACTTGCATGTGCAACCGCACGGGTCCAGGGAGATGCCTTCACTGAGAGAGCTGCATCAAGGGCATCAAAGGCTCGTTTGCAACAAGTGGGGGCTTTGGGAATTTAGGGGTCTGGGAGTGATAGATTAATGGTATCACGCACCTGACATACCAACTGCCACCCCAGGACAGCAAAAGACAAAGGTAGGCATTGTGGGCACGGATAAAACAGGTGCCTTTGTAGGTACAGAATTTTCAAGTCTGGATCCTGTCCAGATGGTGAGGAAGGTGGTATTCTGGGTGATCCTTTTGAGGACCTGTTGATTTGTTATGCTGCCTTGTGCTGCGGATCGACATGCTGAGTGAGTTAGAGGAAGGGAGTGAGTGCACAGACTCCAGCCAGCCTCCCTTCCAGATGGATGTGTGCTTTATAAATAGATGGATCCTGTCGGTGTCCACTGTTCGGTGGTGTCAGCAATGTGTAGGGCTGGGGATTAATCAGAGACGTTGTAAAACCACCCTGTAAATTTTCCAGGTGGTACGCCGCAGATTACCAGCGGGATGGGCTATTGAATGTTACCGGGGATCGCGAATCTGGGGACGACATCCCTCAGGAGGCATTTTACCACTATGTATGCATCATTCTTTCTTGTGGGAAACGTTTCCTCCCGTTTAGAGAACATGTCGATGATGACAAGGATGTATTTGTAACCCTGTTTTGGGAGCATGTGAGCAACGTGAATCTACAAGTGGCTAAAAGTCCCCAAATAACTGGTAGTCAGTCACACCTGGCAACAGACTTTTATGCATTATTGTGCAGGCATACGAGGCATTGTGACAGCATGGCTTATGCAGGGGCAGCAAATACCAGTGCAAACCAGGATTGTGTGACAGCATGTAACGTGCCCCTCTTGTCTGCGTGTCCAGCGCTGTGGGCTGCTAGGACGAGTATATGCAGGTGGGCTCTTCGACAAATGATATGGTCGTCGGGGTGTCCAAGCAGCTGTAGAGAATGTGACTGACACAATTCTGACCCAACTGTCCTGTATTTGCGGTAGAGCAGCCTGTTCGTCAGTTCACACTGCTTCCTTGGGGTCAGGGAATACAGATGCCTTCGATATTCTGGTGGCATGTAGGACGGAAGTGGTGGGGTGCAGTGCAGCTTTTCGGGCTGCTGTGTCTGCTGAGGCATTCCCGACGGTCACAGGGACAGTGGCAGTGATATAAGCAGCACACTTTGAAATCGCTGGGGCTAAGGGTAACATGACTCTTTCGAGGAGGTTGGAGATTAGCGCAGCGTGTTGCAGTGGCCTCCCTGCTGAAGTGATTAGCCCTCTCTGTTTAAGAGTGTGCCAAAGTCGTGAAGGATACCACAGGTATAATTGGAGTCAGTGTAAATGTTGGTTGTGTGACCTTTTGCTATGATGCAAGCCCGAATTTGCCTGAACAGCTCTACAGGCTGTGCAGCTTTGCCATTTGGTAACGCAGCATATTCCAGGATAGTGGAAGAGGTGCAGAAGGTCAGTGATCCAGTGCCTGCAGTAATTCGCCATCCCCAGGAAATCCTGCAGTCATGTTCTTGTGGCTGTAGGGGGAAACTAACTGGTGGCTACGATTCTAGCTCTCGTTAGTGCCCTGAGGCCACATAAGAGTTGGTATACCAAGTACGTATTTTATACTGGCAGAGTTGCATCTTTTTTTTTCCAGTGAAACCCTGTATCTATCTTTTGTTCGACAGCAGCGCAACGCCACAGTGTCCTGCATGCATGTTTCAGCGCAGGTGGAGGCCAGTAACAAATGGTCCACATATTCGGGGAAGGTGCTGCTGCACGGCAGGTATCGAGTGAAGGTGGTACTGCAACAATATAGACTGCGGTGCTCTCTGTGGAACACTGGGACAGCCATTGTATATAAAAGCGAAAAGGTACCGGCTCTTGGGGACAATTTAATGGAGAAAAAGCATGAGCAGAGGTCGATTACAGAAAAAATGGTTGGCTGAAACAGGGCTGCTGGTGAGTATGGCGTTACTGTCCAAGACCACTGGGGAGAAATGACGAACAATTGCATTTACAGCCCTCAGATCCTGGACAAAACCCCACTTTTCTGGCCACTTGGGTTTTGGATGTGCTGGATGGGTGCATTACAGGAACTTGTTGTAGCAACTAGGGCACCCTGTTGTAAGAGGGAGTCACTCACCGGCTTGATCCCCTCTACTGCTGCTGGCGTCAGATGGTATTGCCGTATAAACGGCAAGATGGCGTCCAGCTTGAGTGTGGGAGGGTGTAGTGGGAGGAACTCACCTGGCCTGCATGGTGGGGGTGCTGTGCCTACAGTGACGTGGGAGGATCAGCTAGCAACAGAGGGCTTCGTAGGAGAGTAGCTCCCAGGTTTTGCGTGTTAAAAGCGGGCTGGAGTTGCAGGAGCTCAGAAAACACAAAACACAATCTGCCCAAGTTGCACAACCCCTAACAGGGCAACGGGGGCCTATCTGAGGGACGTGAAGTGAAGGGGTCGCTGTCGTAAAAGTATCATCATGAGGCCTAAATGATGCTGGCAATCGATTTATACAAGGTCTGGCCGGCACAGAAAGGCGGCTGGGCTAGAGATGAAACTAATGGGAACATCAGGGACAGTGGAAGGTCCAAAACTGAAGTAAATGATTTGGGAAAGTCGCCCCATTCTGGGCACTCCAGAAACCCCTAAGTTGTGTACGGTTTTGTAACTCGGGAACAATTCTGCAGAGAGAGATTCAGGCCAGTTGGTGCCCAGAAAAGAAATGATACGTCCCCAAACCTCCACATCCATCACAGGATTTTTGAACGGGCAGTTGGAGAAGCGTATTGCGACCCATTTCAAAACTTCATCGCGCTGCAGCACAAATTTGTTTCTGGGGCATGGGGAAAGGGATCAGTCATGGGTTAGGCAGTCTGCCAAAGTTAGGTGGCCTGCTGTCGTCCTGTAGGGGGTGGGGGAGGATGGAGGAACCTGGGCGCCCCTGCCTGTGTGTTGACCAGCATTGTTTTTTCTAGTGTGCCGATTACCATAGTTCCAGCACGATCCTTCATGAAATCCCTTAGGTCTCTGTACTGGCCTTGTGGTGTCTTTACGGCAGTCCAACTGTGCACTGCGGAGAACGCCTGCGTCTGTTTTGGCATTGTCAACAGCCCATTACTCTCTAAGTTACTTCGTATGGTCAAGGAGAGCCCCAGGTATGCCAAGTGAGAGTATGCAGAACATATGTAGGCAGCACGCAGTTCAATAGGATCTGCACAGCCATCTTTTCATTTTCTGCGAATGGAATGCCCGCCAAGGAGTTCCACACCTCAATAAAGCAGGCAATGAAATCGGGCAAGTGCTCGTCTGCTCTCGTCGTTACAGCACCAAAGTCGGCTTGCTGTCTTGCCCTGGCCTTCATTGCATCTTTTTTGACGGGGCTATCCAGCAATTTCTCCCGGTCAGCAGTGGTATCCCAGGGTTGTGTGGGAATTTCAATAGCAAGGCGAATTGTCGCCCAGTGGGTTCGTTATGCGAGCTGCCATAGGATCTGCACATTTTGGGCAGACAGTTGTCAATGGTGCAAATTTGGAATAGACAATTGTAGACTGGGAATGGGTGCTTCAACGGGTCTTGCAGCATGCATGGGTCCCCACTGCATGAGTCCTGGTCTAATCGAGGGGAGTAGAGCCAATCATGATACGTGTAAACTGGCAGCCGGTGCCCTGGATTTTCTGGGCAGCTTCCACGCTACTTCTGAGTTTGGGGCTACCATTCGTGCTGGGCAGCTATGATGGTTCTGACCGAGTGGCGTCTGCTGTTAATTGCTGCAAGCTTCTAGTGGGTTTGTGCGGTGAGAAATGTCCCTCCCCACTTCATTGACAGTGGGTCTTGCTGTGCAGCTGTTAGGGGACGTTTTGGAGAAACGGCGTGCGGCCGTGTCCAATGATATTAGGATCTCCAATATTGCAGCGGTCTTTTTCCTTCGGGGGCTGATGCAGTTTGGCATTTTCCCAAAAATGTTCAAGACACTGCAGCATGTAAAGAGTGTCCTGGAGGGCTCCCCGAGCCATCCCGTATTGGTAATGGCCCAGTAATCAATCGTATCCAATTTAAAGGTTCCTCCACATGGACAATTCCCTCGGGACCAGGTGTAAAGGTTTCCTGTGCAGGGGATGCATAATGGCTGTCACCTGTCTCTTTTAGCACGGTGTCTACCGGTGAAGCAGGTGTAACAAGATCAACTCCAACCTTCGTCTTGAATTTCATACCATGGCTTCTTTGCATCTTCTTGCTCATCTTCGGACCAGGCCGGTCTCAAAACGTATTTGGGGTCACGCAGCTCCCGCAGCTGGCACCTTCCGGCAGAGGGAGTATATCTGTGCCCCATGGCGTCTTGGTCATCCTGGGTTGAGTGCGAAGTGTTGTACTTTGGCTTTCGAGGAAAAAAGAACAGAGCGAGGGCTCATTGAACACACAAGCAGCGAGTGATTGACACGTTAAAGGGTAATCGAGCATGTCCTCACTGAACACAACGTAAACAAACATTTTACGGATGGATGAACACATTCGGACAAGACACCTGAAATTCACAAGTCAAGCACTTAGTAACAGCAAAGCAACAGACACACACAAAACAAACACTCAGAAACCACAGAATAGAAAACAATGAACAGATAGGTCCCCTGCCAATTTCAATTCAAGCTGAGGATCTCTCAGTATTAAAGCAAAATTTTAATCGGCAATTTCGCCTTCTATCTTGCCAGACATCCGTTCGCTGACCGTGTTTCCCCTGGCTGGATCAGCTTGTTGGCACAAGCCCTGGCTCATGTTGGATCACACATCTGCCAAATTAGTTAAAATTTAGTTGATCAATTTAGGATCTTAATCGAATACCTCCTCAGAACAAGTCAGTGGTTTCTGAAAGCTAAATTGTTGCAGTTGTTGGATTTGAATTGTGGCTAACTTCCTGAGTCATCCAACCTTTCACTCGGTCTGACCCGCTGTGGCAGAGCTAGCCGCCAGGTGTGAATTGGGATAACTTTAAAATGTCATTTTCACTTAACCTGTTGAGAGAAAAGGGGCTACCGACGACGCCAAATGTTTTGGACAAATATGGCAGGCTGTCTAGATCTAAGTCAGGACTGCATATGCTGGAGATCAGAGTATAGATGAGAGTGGAGCTCGGAAAGCACACCATGTCAGGCAGCATTCGAGGAGGAAGAAAATCGACGTTTCGGGCAAAATAACTTTGTTAGTAATGAAGGCAGAGAGCCTCCGGGGTGAAGAGATAAACGCAAGGGGTCGTGGGTCTGGGGAGAAGGTAGCCAAGTGTATAATAGGTGGATGGGGATGGGGTTGAAGGAGGCAGGTCAGAGAGAAGAGTCGAGTGGATAGGTGGGAAGAAAGATTGGCAGGCCGGACAGTTCATGAGGATGGTGCTGAGCTGGAAGGTTGGAGCTGGGGTAAGGTAGGGGGAGGGGAAATGAGGAAACTGGTGAAGTGCACATTGATACCCCAGAGTTAAAGTGTTCCGAAGTGGAAGATGAGTCCTTCTTCCTCCAGGCGTCGGGTAGTGAGGGAGTGGCGGTAGAGGAGGCCCAGGACCTGGAGGTCCTCGGCAGAGTGAGAGGGGGAGTTGACACGTTGGGACACGGGGCGGTGGGGTTGTTTGGAGCGGGTGTCCCGGAGATGTTCCCGAAAGCGCTCTGTGAGAAGGTGTCCAATTTCACCAATGTAAAGGAGACTAGGTTGGGAGCAACAGATACTCTAAATGACATTGGTGCAGGTAACAATTTGATGGATGAGGAAGGCTCCCTTGTGACCTTGGATGGAAATGAGGGGGGAGGTGTGGGCGCAGGCTTTGCAATTCCTGCGGTGGCACAGGAAGGTGCCAGGAGGGGAGGGTGGGTTTTTGGGGGCGTGGTCCTAACCAGATCATCATGGAGTGAACCGTCTTTGCGGAATGTCGAAAGGGGTGGCGTCTCTGTAGGTCACCGGAACTCTTCCTGGAGTTAAAAATTAAGCCATTTTTTATAATAAAGTTGCACAATGAGGTTGAATAAAATGGGGAAATTGCAATGTATTTGAAAATTAAATAATCCAATTACAATGATGCTAATTACAAAGCAGCTATCAGAAGAATGTTCTGATTGCCGATGCAATGTAAATTTCCATCAGCATCAAACAGTTCTTGATGAGATCAGTAGGTTCCAGCTCTCTTCGAGGGTAGGTGAGATTTTCTATTTTGAAGGAGTAATGTGTTTCCATTGTTTCTCTCCTGTGAACGAGGTATTTGGGTGACTCGCCTCTGACCTGCATTTTCTGTGGTTTTGGTATGACTGGGGTACGAGACTGCTCTTTGAGTTTTGGCTCAGCTGTGTTGATCCGGTCCAGGAAGCTTATTGCGGGTTTGTTAAAGGGAGTGTATTCTCTGGTCTGCGAGCGACTATGATCATATCTGGTTATCCTTGTCAGACGCTTTGGTCAATGCTGAAGCATTCTCGGTATTTCTTGTCTGGTTTGGACAGGCTTGATTATCTGTTCTGTGTGGGCAAGTATGGGTAGGCAGGGTGAAAGATCTTTTCCCGCATCTAGGGTATAAGACGGGGATGGAATTGAAAACGTGAGAGAAAACCTGCCAACAAGCTGGTTGAAAGAAGTCTCTCGTTAAAGTACATTTTCGATCAGTAACATGTGATACAGAAATTCCTAACAAGTGGAAAAGAAGACATAGCAAGTTCCGAAGACAAGAACATACGCCGCTTGGTTTTGAGATGAGAAGTGTTGTTTCGTAAATCCTAATTAGGAGTTTTATCAGACTAGTATTTGGAAGGGAAGGTAAAAGATAGACTAGTGAACGAAATTGCAGATAGTGGTTAGGTAATTATTCTCTGCTATATTTTAAGAAATAAGGTTGTTATGATTTACTTTACATAGTTCTTGGCCACTCGAATTTTTACAGATTACTGCATGGGACTAATCTTTTCTGTGTTGCTGGTTTTAAATTAAGCAGGAGAGCCTGCCCCGTATAAGTGATGGCAAAAGAAAGTTCTGCATTTGTAACACCAATGGGCCATATCAGCTTAAGGTGATGCCTGTGGAATGAAAATCACGTCCGCCACACTCCAAATATTCAATAACAGAGTTGTGGTTCGGTTACAAACGGTATAGTCTGTCTGGGCGAAGCAGTGATTTTTATTAATCCGAGGAAGATTACATGATGCAGTTGACAGAGCTCTTTGAACGAGTTTGAGAAGAAAAACTGGTGACAAACAAAAATAAAACGGAATTTGCAAAATCAGAAGTGACGTTATTGGGACATTACATCGGTCATGGAAGACTAACCTCACGAATGCAAAGACGAAGTTTATCGAGCAATTCCCACCACCAACCTCGAGCTAAGAGGTGATTTGATTCTTCGAACTCTCCGGATTCTTTCGGAAGTTTCTTCCATAATTCAGCAATGTGGTGGCACGATTAAACAATTTGCTGGTGAATAACACGGCGTTTCGGTGGAAAGAACTATGCCAGGAGGCATTCGACGATTTGAAATCGAAATTAAACAACAACCAGATTTAGCGACACCAAACGTTTCAACACCTTTTAAAGTCGCTACTGATGCTACTGACATTGGAGTTGGAGCTGCCCTGTGGATGGGATTGAACTGCCAGCTGGTTACTTTTTGAAGAAGATCAACAGCCACCAGTGGAAATACTCCTCAGTCGAAAAGGAACTATTGAGTTTGGTATCGCCTCACAGCATTTCAATGAAAATGTCACTAACAATATGTTGAAGGCCACAATACACTGACATTTCTGGAACATTTTCAATATCAGAATATGAGTCTATATCGTTGTAGTTTAATGCTACAGACATTTAGTTTAAAAACAATACACATGTTGTGGGTCAGAAGAATGTCATTACGGCGGATATAACTGATAAAGTTGAGATGAGATTTGTCTTTATTTAGTCTTTTATATGTATATAGACATGTATATTGGAAGAAGTTAATGTGGACTTATATTAAATTTATCTGTATGTCAGGGTAACGTGTTTAAAATAGTTGTGAAAATAAATGAAAAGCCTCATTTCATTCCGATATTTCTTTTTTTGTCTCAACAATGGATGTATTATGAAGATGTGGTATAACTTTAAATGAGTTATAAGCCGGAGAACTACCGGCTCCAGCACTAAATGTACCCCAAAGAGTAACAATGTAACACTGAGGCAAATTACTTAATTAGTTCGCTGCTTGGAGACTAAAACTAATTCGAATTTGGCCAAACAGTTTAAATTATACCAGATATATATCAAACTCGAATAATATTTGAAGTGAATATATTGGAAATCTTGAAAGCCAATGACACAATTCGATGCTCTGGGATATTATAACAGGGAAAATTGAACAGTTGAGAGGAAATGCCATGTCCAAGCATGTAAGATCTGCTTGAAAATAGCTCTCTCTTAAAAGGACCTTTTCCATTTGTAATCTGTGATGCAGACATTCCTAACAAGGAGTAAAGAAGAGCTTTAAAATGTGTTGCTGGAAAAGTACAGCAGGTCAGGCAGCATCAAAGGAACAGGAGAATCGACGTTTCGGGCATAAGTCCTTCTTCAGGAAGAAGGGCTTATGCCCGAAACGTCGATTCACCTGTTCCTTTGATGCTGCCTGACCTGCTGCGCTTTACCAATAACACATTTTTAAGCTCTGATCTCCAACATTTGCAGACCTCACTTTCTCCAAGGAGTAAAGAAGACACAGGAAGATCCGGAGACAAGAATTTTGAACCGGGCCACCTGTGCAAGGAAAGCAAACGCTTTTACTATAGGATCAGAGCACGATAGCAACACTCTTAAACAGAATGGCCATCGGTGCTGTACACATATGCGTGTGTGACTCAGTATGTTTTACTAAATTCAACGGTACTTATTAGAGATGCACAAAAGGCAGTTTCTGCACATATTAATAAAAAGCAAACGGCAAGCTCCCACGCCCGCCCACACAAGATGTCAAAGATTTGCGAAGTAAATGTGAATGTTCTTTGGTCTCAATGTGAAAAGCTGTCTCAGCTGTGTCACATTCACGTCACTTGTTGCTGACTGAATCAGAAAGAAGGAGTATCACCATATCTGTATCTGTCTCGCTTTGTTATCCCGCTTCCCAACTCCCAGAAGCCTTTTACATTTTCCTGCTCTTCTGTGACGAAATGGAAAGAGACTGGATGCAATGTCATTAATAGCCTGTCTGTCATTTCCTCAGCTTCTGTTCCAAACTGGCTTAGGTATCAGGGTACGTATTAATATTAGTCACTCCATGCCAGCGCACGTCAAAGGTTCATCTGAGATTGTGACTTCTTTCATTGCTGTTGCTAACTGATTGAAGTCGCTAACATGCAAACTACTCCAAAACATGACTCAAGACTTCTAGTGATGATTGTCGAACGTTGAAAAGCCGCAGACAGCATCCAAATGAGACCTTTCAGAGACTACTTCGGGATAGATTTGAGGGAGAGTCTACATTAGGATTCTGCAGTGCACTGTGACACCAGCAATTCAGCCTCTCCCTTGAATTAAAACAGCCGCCTGTGCAAGGTAAGCAAACACAGTACAGCTGTTAGGGAAGGATCAGAGCACGGTAACTACTCTCTTTAACGGAATGGTCGTGGGTGGTATACACATCTGCGCATATTCAGAACCAGTTTGGAGATAACAATGTTTCACACAGTACTTAATTGAAATTGCATTCCTTTTCAACACTACAACAGGTATGGGCGAACAAATTCAAAGCTCGGGTTGCTGATGAGCGAAACAAGGAAGAAAACTCCGTTCATATCAATCTAAACAACTGCCGTCGGAAAAAAGGCTGCTGCTGCCCGTTTCAAACAGGGAACGTTCGCGGGTGAGGCAAATGTAATGCCCACAGCACTACAGAAACAAGCCCCGCTACCAGTTGGTACTCAGAGTCGTCTCGCACTGAAATTTGCAACTGTTAAACACTTCACTTTCTGTTTCCCGTCGCTCATTGTTGTCCAACGTAGTTGGCAGCATTGAAAGATTAAGAAAATCACGTGGAATTGGTCGCAAACGATAGACATGGATGTTGTTAGCGTGGCAAGATTTGCACTGTAGTGCAACGTTCTCTGCAGCGTCGTGCGCAGGCGTGACATTCTGGAATGTGTATAAACTGATTACGTAAGCGTTTATTTTTCTCAGGGTGGAGCAAATTGAAAACTAGATACGATTGGATTCAAGTGAGGGGGTAAAATTTAAAAGGACCCTGAGGCAAATTTCCCACGCAGAAGGTTGTGCATGTATGGAATGAGCTACCAGAGGAAGTAGCAGAGGCTGGTTCTCTCAAAAGATTTCAAAGTCACTTAGATGACTCTGTGGATAGGAAAGGTTTATAGGGATATGGACAAATCCTGGTAAATAGGACATAATTAATTTGGACAATGTGGTCAGCATGTCCGAGATACGCTGAAGAGTCTGTTTCCATGCTGTGTAGTTCAGTGACGCAATGTTGCTTAACCGACTTTAATAGATTATTTTTAGTGGCACTTGCCCTCTGTCTCAGTGGCGTAATATTTTAATCTGTTCGACTGTTCACCGGAAAGGTAGAATTGTGAAGCACTGCAGAACCGAAGGACTTCCGCACTGTTGCCCCCTGAAATAATCCTTGAAATTATCCCAGATCTTCAGTTGAGAATTGTTGCTGCCGGGAGTTACCTCACAAACCGTGTTATCCCATAATATATTGAATGAGCCGGAAAACAGACAACACATAAAGAGTAACACTAGCAAAAATGACAAAGTAAATGCGTTTTCAGTCAAATCAAATTATGAATGCTGTCTGTGAGACTGTCCGAGGGCAATGACCCACAAACTAATCGCACATCTGGCAGCAGGGCAATTCCAAACAGCTTTTCCAAACACACTGGAAGCTTAGTTCACCTCAGATTCCCAGAAAGTGCTAAAATGAGATAAAAGAAAGAACAATAAGAATGGGCTATGAAAAGTGAATTTTACCAATCACAGTCTTGATTAGATGAGCTTTCTCTTCCGATTAACAATGCGGGAGTGCGTGTGGCGTATCAGCAGCATCCGTCTCCCGGACAGAAATTAAGCAAATGAGAGAAATTTAAGAACATGTGGCATCGCAATTAATTGGAATTCTTTTCACATTCATCAGAGCACCAAATAACGACGAGTAGAGTCACTGCAGGATTTTGTTGCACAACAGCGATGAAATAACAATGTCCTTTCGTTTTCAGTGAACACATA
Source organism: Chiloscyllium plagiosum (assembly GCF_037043375.1). NCBI lineage: Eukaryota > Metazoa > Chordata > Chondrichthyes > Orectolobiformes > Hemiscylliidae > Chiloscyllium > Chiloscyllium plagiosum. Next base: position 41,633,920 of record NW_028270180.1, read on the forward strand.
ACTTGCCTGGATTATGAAGCAGCAGTGGAACTGCTGAAACAGGGGACTTTTCACGCGGAAGGCGAACGTGATCAGAAGCGCAGACGCTGACCAAATGGAGAGTCTGCACTCTCCCACAACACAGGTCGGTTTCCAAGAAGGAAATCCAACCTGTTGTGTTGAACTTAAATGGTTCAGCACGCTGCAGCATGATATGTGATCTGCACAAATGGCAGCCATGGTGCTCGCACCCAAACTGCTTAGAGACTGGAACCTAAATCCAGCACTGTAAAATGCTCGGCCACGCTACCAGCCACAGGGGTAACGCATTCTCGTATGGTTCCTTTGGTACTCCTTCAAAACAACAGAAGCAAAGTCACAGGGGAAGAGTTCCACGATCCCTATCCTGCTCGCAGTGCTGCTTGGATGTGCCCAGCACAATATCAATTTTGCAGCAGATAATTCCTTCAATCCACACAAAAATGAATGCAGAGCTAAACATACCTTCTGAGACTCGATCGAGCTACAAATGTAATGTGTGTGTGAATGAGCGTCTGAAAAATGAATACAGGTTGTGTTGGAACATGGAGACTCAAGACCTCTGCCTATGTGACTCTTGCAGCTCGAGACAAAGTGGCTCCCTGCGCATACATGTCTAACTGCAGCTAGTATCTAAAGGTACATAAATGATTTGCAACTCGATAGCAGAACTGGACCGATAAAATGATGAAGTGCTAAACAGGCTGCACAGCCGCAGATCTTTGTATCACAAGATAAGAACGATCTAATCGTTATGATCTAAGTTGTTTACCAGTTAATATCATTAGATCAAAAAAATATCAATGAAGTGATACCATGTATTGATAGGTAATTGTCTGAATAAACTATGCGATTATGCCTTATGTTCTGCTTTATGAAAAGTATAAAAATGCCTCTGTATTAAGCCAGTATGTGCTGTTCCTCCGAGGGATACGGAAGTACATAACTTCTGTGTTTCTAAACGTTCTATCCCGGGCAATATTCTAAACAAAGAGTGAAGTATTAAGATTAAGAGAGATTGCGTGTGTTTATTGACCGATCACAGAACTGAGAGACCACTCGCACCCCCTCCGGGGTTCAGAACTTCATGAGAAAGTATATTCGGTAAAGTTTTGTAAACAAAACCATGAGCTGCGTTCCATTACTGGAATTTAGATTATTGATTTGGGAAATGATATCACCCATTGCTCTAAACAGAATAACATTCGCGTAACAAGAAAATCACCAGACACCGACAAAATGTACAAGCTGAACAGGCCGTGTACCAGATCATACCATGTAGCATATTTACAGTTACCACGTTTGTTTTGCAGAATAAGCATCCCAAAGAAGGTTCTCCATCTGAAAAGCTGAGTTAGCATTCGAATCTGAGAAGGACAGATCACTTTTTGAGGCTGTTCGATCGTCGGTGCCTGTGTCATAAAGCTGTTCTCTTTTTATCTAACAGCTGTTCTTTGGATCAAGGATGAACTGTCCTTGATTTTTTTTCAGGGGGCAATAAACCGGACTCCTGTCAGATTTATTTGGTACAGTGATGAAAAGGATATTGAGAGGCCTTCAGAACAAAGTGCTCATGCTTTAGAGTGACCTGTATAAAAAAAGGGAGTGGTCAGTTCTTCAGTTTGATAGGCTGAGGGGTTTTTGTTAAGTTTAAACATGGATGTTGAACAGGGAGCTGTGTGGAAAATCTTCTCTTTTCTGTCTTTCAACATCAACCTGTAAGTACGTCTTCCACTTAAACTAGGTATTAAAGGGAGTTTGCTTATTGGGAGTGTTGTGTGTATTCCAAACAGCATAATTAAGACTAACGGGATAGGTTTCATTCTGTCGGGTTTCTTTATTCTGTTCTTTGCTTTTCATTGTGTAATTTCGTGAATAATATTTTATGTCTGCTTTTAAATCCAACAGTCAACGTAGCGACCTTACCCCAGGTAATTTTCACTGGGCACTTATGAAACAAATTACAAATTACAAAGTACTAGGGCTGCCTCTTAAGAATGTTTGAAGCGGTCTGGACTAGTTCATAACAGTTTGGGGCTCTTTACGTTATTTTAGACAGCGAGTGGTAGGTGCTAGTGCTTTTATTTTGGGTGTTTGTTTGGTTGGGTAGACAAAATTGGGTAGTAATGGCACTTTCAGTCGGCAAACGTTTTCTGGATATGGATGTGGTTACTTTTGAAGGTGTGCAAAAAGTGAGAAAGACCTAGTAACGAAATTTGCAGAGAAACTGGAAGTGGAACTATCTGCTTCTTTGAGGGAAGCACAGGTAACTACAGCAGTAGCTCACTATTTAAACCTGCTGGAGAAACCATCAGCATCTATACAGATGGCAAGTTATCAATTACAAAAGAAGTAGGCGAGAGATAAGGAAAGGGCAGAAAAATGGAACAGCTTGAGTTACCATTAAAAGCTGAACAGAAAGAAAAAGAGAGAGTTTTTGAACTTCAAAAACTCTCACTTGAAAAGGAAAGTCAACTTGAAAGGCTTGAGATAAAGGCTGAGGATATACTCATTGCGGAAGTGCTGAAAACTCATTTGAAGAGCAGACAGCAAAAACAGCAATACTCTCACATGAGAAGGCTGATGATTATGAGCTGGACCAGAAAACACGGCTTGGCTTACAGAATCTACTTCAGTCCATGAAGGGTCGAAATTGGGCAAAAAGATAACATGACGTGGAAAGGGAAAGGTGGATCTCAGTGAAGATCATATGGATAATTTAACACGGGGTAAAAAAGAGACCCTTGAAGGTGATAAGAAAGTCAAAAGGCTCCGGTGTTTTCATGGTAATAAAGTGGGCCACACAAAAGAACAATGTTGGTCGGTTCGAAAAAACTCAGATACAGGAAAGCTTGGAAGTGTTTTTGGATTGAAACAGAAAGCAAAGGGGAAGTTAGACAACTGCATCAGAGTGTACACGATGATAAGAGGTTGGGAAAGGAGGAAATACCGGATCTCCACAACAAAACATGCAAGGGTAACGTTTATTCACATAGGCCGGGGAAGTAGGTAAGAAGGTTACAATATGTGAGGACACAGGATCCTCCCAGTCTGTAGTGCTGAAGAATGAAGAGATATGCACTCCTGATAGATGATTGCCGGAAAAGGTGCTGGTAGCAGGGATTCATGGTAAGACAAAATGTGCTCAATTATGTGATGAGAGGCTAGGCAGTCCAGAGAAGAGTGGATAATTTGTAGTCGGCGGACTTGACAAGTTCTCAGCTCCCGGAATACAATTTGTCCTTGCACATTCTATGGCTGATTCACCGGAAGGCGTGCTGCCTACTCGAGTTGAAAAACCAATGGAGATACCGGAAACTGAAGACATGGAGAATGTTTACCCAAGAATTTTCCCTGGATGTGTGATCACAAGATCACAGCGGCACAAGCTGAAGCAGAATAGATCAAAAGGCCCAGCTAAAGAAGCTGGCGTAGTGTTATCTGAAACTTCCTTTCATCAGATAAGTGAAATACAGAAGGAGCAAATACGTAAACATGCCAGTATTTTAGCTCTAATAATCTGATTGAATTACAGCAGAAAGATGAGAAGTTAAAACAGTTTTCTCAAAAGGCATTTCTTGAGAAAGAAAGCGTGTGTTATCACTTAACAAATGATGTCTTAATGAAGAAATGGAGACCATCACACATTCAAAGAGATGAGAAATGGGCAGAAGTTCATCAAAATGTTTTGCCAGTGTGATACAGAAAGGAGGTACTGCGAGTGGCGCATGAGCTACCACTTGGAGGTCATTTACGGGTAACGAAAACACAGGCTAAAATACAAAGACATTTTTTACTGGCTTGGACGACCCAGAGATGTAATTGAATTTTTCCAGATGTGGCAGATATGTCAGCTAATTGGACAACCACAGGCATAAATAAAGCCTGCTGCTTTAATATCTATTCGAGCATTTGAGGAAACTTTCACAAGAGTCTTGATTGATTGCGTCGGTACCCTACCTCAAACAAAAAGTGGGAATAAGTAATTATTACAATAATGGATTTATTGGCTCGATTTCCAGAGGTAAACCCATTACGCAACATCATAGCGGAAAGGATTGCAGAATAACTACTTCATTTGTTTTTACTAGATACGAACTACCAATAGAGATTCCAGGCAAATCAAGGAACAAACTTCACATCCAGACTATTCAAGAAGGTTATGGATAATTTGGGAATAAAGTAATTCAAATCTACTGCGTGCCATCCGGTAAACCAGGGAGTGTGATAGAGATGGCATCAAACACTAAAGACCATGTTAACGTTTTATGTTCAGGATTATGCAGATGATGGGGAGAATGGAATTCGGTTTGTATTTTTTTGCGATCAGAGATGCACAGAATGAATCGACTAAGTTCAGTCCATTTGAATTAGCTCTGGGTCATGAAGTAAGAGGACTTGATTAAGTTTGTTAAAAGTCTGTTATAACTGATTAAGGAGAAATTAATAAGTCAGAGTTCAGAGACCACACATTTGAACTATGTGTCAAATTTTAGGGAACGATTAATTTGAGCTGGAGAGTAGGCTAGAAAGAATTTAAAAGTATCATGCCATATAATGAAATAAGAAGCAGATAAGAAATCACAAATTCGCAACTTTGCAATTGGCATCTGAATGTTGGTGGTACTTCCAGTAACAGGTGAGCACTTAAAAGCAAGGGTTCGTGGACCATAACAAACGAAAAGGAAATTGAGTGAGGTAAACTACTTGATAACGACTCCAGGCAGGAAAAAGTCTCACAGAGTGTGTCGTGTGGATATGCTTAAAAGGTATTTTAATTGGGAAGGAAAGCAAGAGGAGAAGGTGTTAATGATTACAGCACAGAAGGAAGAACCAACTTCAGAGGATTCTGAGTTGGATATTCCTCAAACCAAATTGGACAATGAGGAATTTGTCAAACATTGGGAGAGACTACTGAGTTACCTTCCACAGGAAAATCGAAATGACCTGAAAGAGATATTACTATGACTTTTAAAGAAATGCGGAAATAAACTGGGAAGTACTGATCTAATTTTGCAAGACATAGATATCATGGATGCTGTTCTGATTCAGTAACATCCTTTTCGGAATAACCCTCTAAAGCTGGCACAGGCTCAGAAGGAGCTAGAGCGCATGCTTTAAGATGATATAATCAAAATGCGTGAGAGTGACTGGAGCTCACCCATAGTCAGTGCAAAAGCCAGATGTTATCCAACGTTTATGTGTGGACTTGGGTGAAGTCAACGCTGTTACAAAGACTGATGCGTAGCCAATTCCACGGTTGGAGGACTGTGTTCAAAAAGTGGAAAAAGCAACTTACATTTCGAGATGGACTTGCTCAGAGGCGACAGGCAAGGACAATACTCAGAGAGAGCCAAGGCGATTTTAGGTTTGGTAACGCCAAATTGACTAGATCAGTTCAAAGTCATGCCATTTGGTATGAACAACGGTCAAGCCCAGCCATATTTCAGAGACTGACAAATAAGGTTTTTACTAGATGTATGGTGTACATTGCTGATTTGGTGGTTTTTAGTCACTCATGGAAGGAGCACGTACAGCATTTATCAGATTATTTGATCGACTTCAGAAGACATGCTTGGTGGTAAACCTGGCTAAAAGTGAATGTGCCAAAGCACAAGTCACCTTTCTTGGTTCATGTTTTTTGACATCGACAAATGGCTCCCGGGAGATGCTAAAATGAATGTAACTGGCGAATTTCCCCATACCGTCAACAATAAAAGCAGTAACACCGTTCCTGGGGTTGAGTGGATTTTGCCAAACGTTTGTGCCGAAAGTTAGCAGTGTCACTGCTCCACTCACCGAATTGTTATAAAAGGGCAAGAACTTTCAGTAGACAGAGGACTAAATACTGTGTTAACACTGCCTCAGTATTAGCCACACTGGATTGCATGAAGCCTTTCAAGGTGGCCATCGATGCAGTGATGTGGATATCGGTGCGATGCTCCTGTAGGAGGATGACGAGGGAAGAAAAAAAAACCATCAGATATTTTTCCAGGAAGTTGAACATTTATCAACAAAAATATTCAACAATGAAGAAAGAGACTTTCAACTTGGTGTTGGGGCATTACAACATTTCAGTGTTTATAGTACCAGCAATTCATCTGAGACAATCATAGAAACTGATCACAATCCATTGATATTTGTGGAAAAAAATGACAAAAATATCAGACTGTTTAGATAGAGCTTGTTGCAGACATTCAATCTCAGAATCGTGCATGTGGCACGTCGTGAAAACATGATTGCCGAGACTCAAATGAGATACGGAGGCGTTCATTGGTGGATGTGCCGTGGCCTGAATTTGCATGTGTTTGCGCATGTTTGCATGTTTATAGTCAGTATAGTGTATATGTGTGTTTAGAGTACCTACCGGGTTTTGAAGGTTTAAAAATGAAGCCTTTTTTGGTATTGGTGATTCCTTTTTTAATGGCGCAGGTGTTACAAAGCTAATCGTTTTTTACTAAGAGCTGTTCCTTGTCTCAAGGAGACTCTGTACTTTGACTTTTGTTTTTCAGAGGGGCAATAAATCGAGCCAGACTCCGATCAGTCTTGTTTCGTACAGATTTTGCGAAGCCGTTTGTTGAGATGTAAACAGATGAGACTTCCAACCAAAGTGACTATGCTTTAGAAGTGACCTGTATACTGAAAGGGGAATGGTCAGCTCTGGGATGTTCATCAGGGAACTGTGTGCAAACTCTCTCTTTCCTGACTTTCAACTTCAACCTGTAAGCCTGTGTTCCATTTATACTGGTTATTAAAAGGAGGTGCTTATTGGGACTGTTGTGTTTATTTGAAACAGCATAACTCAGTCTGAACAGGTTGAGTTCTGTAGGGATTTTTTTATTCTGTTCTTGGTGCTTAATTGTTTAATTTTAAGAATAATGTTTTGTCTGTTTTAACAACTATTCATTATGCTATCTTACTCCGGGTAATTTTCATTGCACAAACACAGAAACAAATTGCAAAGTTAGGTCGAGGGCTACCTGAATAAGTGTGTTTTGGGTGGTCTGGCTTAGGCAATAACACTGGTACAGGTTATCATTTTCCTTCAATTTCACCTGAACTGTGCATTTTCTTGTAGAGCTTTCCACACCTGGATATGAACAACCGTAACATGTCTGCCAGCTGAGTTGGAAAGCTATGAGGGAATCGATGAGAAGGACTCAGTTATTTTTTTCTCAATTCCACGGTGCTTATTGAGAGATGCAAAATCGCAGATTCTAAAGACATTGACAAAAGTTAAAATGCGATCCGACCTGCGAGTTGACAAAGTTGTGGGAACTGCATGTAATTCCTTTTTGTTCGAGACGTGTAAAGCTCTCCCGCCTGAGGTGCTATCATGTCTCTTTTAGATTTTTTTTATTGAATTAGAATCCCTACACAGTTGGAAGAGGCCCTTGCGCCCAACATGTCCAAAGCGACACTCCGAATATTATCCCACCCAGACCCATTATTGTTGATGACTGAATCAGAACGAAAGGGTTTCTCAAGAACTGCAAGTGCCTCGATTTGTTGTCTGAGGAGAGCCAACCAACGCCCGCTTAGGCTTCTGCTCTTCTTTGATATTATGAAAAGAAAGTGGATTAATTGTCATGCAGCAGCCTGCCTGTCGTTTCCTCCGTTTCAGTTCGGACTTGGCTTATATTTAAGAGCGCTCGTTAATGTTCAAGGGTCTGAGGTGGCAAGTCAAGAGGTTCTTCAGAGACTGTAAATTGATTCGTTCCTTTTGCTGAATGAATGAGCTGCTAATATATGAACTGCTACAAAACATGATGCAGGACCTCTGGTGTTAACGCTCACACGTTCAAACAGTAGACAGCATCCAAATAAGTCCTGTCAGAGATTACTTTTGATTACCTTTAACTGAGAGGATACATCAGGAATGTGTGGTGTACCAGCAAATTTGGTTTCTTCTTGTCTTTGAACCGGGACACCTTCGCATGGAAAACAAATGCAGTACCACTGTTACACAAAGGATCATGATACTGTAACTGCACCGTTAAACAGGCTGGCCATCGGTGCTGTAGACATCGGCCCATGTTCAAAACCAGGGAGGAGAGAAACATAACAAAGTTTCACAGAACAATTAATTGGAATTGCAATTCTTTTCACCACTAGAGCAGATAAGGACGAGGAACTTCAAAGCCAGGTTTACTGATGAGAGCAGGATGCAAGAAATATTTGTTCACTTCAATCCAAAAGATTTCCGTTTGGAACACAGCGAATCAGACGACCACTACAGGACGGAAACGAACCCCGCCAACTCTGGATACTCAAACTAATACAGCACTGATATTTTTAGCCATTCAACACATCATCCTTCTGATTCACGTCGATTTATTCCATCCAGCGTTATTGGCATTATTGAAAAATAAAGAGAAAGCAGTAAATTTGCTTGGGAGATACTTAGTCATAGAGTTATAGAGTCGTGCAGCATGGAAACAGACCCTTCGGTCCAACCCGTCTATGCCGACCAGATATCCCAACCAATCTAGTCCCACCTGCCACCATCCGGCCCATATCCCTCCAAACTCTTCCTATTCATAAACCCATGAAAATGCCTTTTAAATGTTGCAATTGTACAAGCCTCCACCACTTCCTCTGGCAGCTCATTCCATACACCTACCACGATCTGCTTGAAAACGTTGACCCTTAAGTACATTTTATATCTTTCCTCTCCTACCCTAAACCCATGCCCTCCAGTTCTGGAGTCCCGCACCCCAGGGAAAGATTTTGTATATTTATTCTATCCATGTCCCTCATAATTATTTAACCATCTATAAGGTCACCCTCCATCCTCCGACGCTCCAGAGAGAACAGCCCAAGCCTGGTCAGCTTTTGTTTCGCAACAAACCCAATTTAATAACACAAATCATTCATTAATGTATTATTCAAAGTGCACATCGAACTGCTATCATTTCTAAATTATTTGTAAATGGCTAAAGCTCGTATATGTCTGTGAGAAATCCAATTGCTTAATTTTATGTAAATTCATAAGAACTCAGATTGTATTTGATTCTTCAATCGTTTGCAAACTGTGAGTGTGTAATGTTTCGGTGAACAACAACTTTTGAAGCCTTGGAGTGAGAATGTATTCATTTGAAAACTGTGGTTGAATATCTAATTATGATCACCGCAAAAATGAAGCAACATATTCTCTACTTGGTATAAAATAACATGTATAGTCTTTACTTTTCTATCATAAAGCGTTGACATGAGTTTACATTTTCTTTTCATAAATATAGTAACAACATAGTTGTTCTCCGATAATGCAAACGTCGTGAAGCAACATTTTCAGATTTCACATCTTATTGTTGTCCAAATCACATTATAAAATAAATATCTCATTATTGTTCAAACGGGAAACATAACCCTTCCAACTATGACCAACATTAAAAATGGTTTCCAAAAGACCTGAATTCAGATACATTGCCACTGCACCTCACAGCTGACTATGATACTGACCATGCAACTACATCAGCGCACAGAGTTTGCAACCTGTGTCAGGGCAGTCATTCAAACATTCCTTCACAACAAACCAATTAGATTCCATTTTGGCCAGGTGGAAAACTAACACTGGTCTCATTGTCGGTGCAGGTGGTGTCCAAAGTAGAAACCAATACGTGATCAGCCCAAAATGGCTTTCAAGTTCACCTTCAGCCACAAACTGAACCAGGCAGCCAATGTGTCGACATGGATTGTCAGAAACGTACCTCACAAACCACTTATGGTAATGTAAGCTGACATACGCCCCAGATTCCAATTACCTGCACCCTGGACCAGACCCAGGACGAAAAGAAAACGAACAATTTAACAGTCTGTTTTCGCACTCTGTGAATCACAGTTCAATTTCGAAAAGCGTATCCAGTATAAGTCTCCTTCACATTCATCAGTGTCAAAATAAAATTGTGCCTCTGCGTGAAAGCGAGAGATTAATACATGGGTCAATTGACCTGCTTTTGACTGGGTTTAGATGGAGAGCTGTTCTGCAGAATGCATCTGAAGCACACAGCAGCAAATGGAAAGCTAATACTCACATTATAAACCCAAATTTGTGGATTCTGTCTGGCATCAGTCACCACACACTAGTTGTATTGACACTGTTGAATGTAACAGCATGCACCATAATTGGAAGTCCTGACCGAACGCGCTTCGTCAGCATCCTGACCTCACAGACATCACTTTCTCACTCATTCATCAATTTATGCGGAACAACAAACTGAGTGAAACAGTCTGTTCTTCACCTGCAGGCACTCGGAGAGATCACAAGATCAGCAGGGAGCAGTGGTTCCTGTCGAGATATGTCAGTATACCGTTTAAAATACTTTTTAGGTCCGGAGTTCTTCAATTTCTGGAGGCAGTTAGAGAGGTCACAAAGTTCAATATTTAGCAGTTGCTTTACCCTAAACACGACGCATGTGGAGTCTTCCACCAATCGTCTCCTTCTAACAAACAGAATCTGTGTGTTGGTTGGTAAGATGATAGGCTTTTTATTTACTTTCCTGTTTCATTTTTTTCAGTGGTGTATTTGGGAATTTAAAATAGTGGAAACGAAGGTTAGGGCAGCTGAATGTTCCTGTTGCAGTATGTGGGAGATAAGGTTTACGTGGAATGCCCCTGCTGACTTTAGTTGTGGGAAGTCAACCCAACTCCTGCTGACTTTAGTTGTGGGAAGTCAACCCAACTTCAGAAACATGAAAAGGAAGCTGGAGCTGGAGCTGGATGCAATTTGAATCAATCGGGAGGCGGAGAGCGCTATTAAAATGATTTACAGTGAGGTAGTTACTCCACAGCCACGTGATGAAGATAGTTGGTTTACCGTCCGGAGTCGGAAAGGGAACTGACAGGCAGTACAGGGATATCCTATGGTGAGTGCCACCGACAACAAGAATACCGTCTTGGATCCAGTTGGAGGCGGGGGAACGGCTTACAGGGGTAAGCAATGGTGCACAGGTGACTTTTGCAGAATCTGTGCCTGTTGCTCAGAGGAGAAGGGAGAAGAGTAGCAAAGCTTCAGTCATTAGGAACTCCATATTTAGTTGGACAGGGAGGAAGTTTTTTTGGGTACGAGAGAGACATACGATTCGTGTGTTGCCTCCAAGATGCTAGGCTTCGTGATGCCTCTGATCGTGGTTTTGGGATCATGGAGCGGGAGGGCGAGCAGTCCCAAGTTGTGCTCCACAATGGCAATAACGACATAGTTTGGAAGAAAGGAAGGAAGCTCAGGCAGGAATTCATTGAACTTGAGTGGTAGCTTAGATCTAAAACAAACAAAGTTGTCATCTCTGGTTTGTTGCGCGTCCACTTGTTAATGAATCTAGGAACAGGGTGAGGGAGAAGCTGAACACGTGACTACAGGGATGTTGCAGGATGGAGGGATTTCGATTCTTGGATAAGTGGAGCTGTTTCTGGGGAAGCAGGAACCTCTACAAACTGTATGGTCTTCACCTGAAACAGAGGTTTACCAATATCTTGAAGATTGGAAAAATGCTAAAGCCCTTTGATGTTTTTAAACTGATGCAGAAGGAAGGGGCATGGAAACCTGAATTGTAGTTCCACCGTACTGGTGGTTGAGGGTCGTGAAGTCAAGTAAAGATTTACATGGTCACGAGAGGGCATCGCCAATCAAGATATTGGTTTGGAATGTGTATGCTTCAATGCCAGGAGCATCCAAAATTGGGTGAGTGAACCTAGAATGGGTTTTTACCTGGGATATCGATGTTGCAGAAATTTCATTGGCACAGCTAGAGGAGCGATAGGAATGTTTGTTGTCGATTCCAGAATTTATATTTTACTGCAAGAGCAGAGATGATGGTAAAAGGGGATGGGGTGAGTGGGCAGTTCAATTATTAATCAATTGTCGCATTACAGCAGCTGAGATAATATATGAGAACTCATTCACTGAGGCAGTTTGTGCTGAGGTTAGAAATCGGAAAACAGAGGTCACCATATTGGAGGATTTCTGTAGGCTTCCGAATTCTTCCAGGTATGTGGAAGAAAGAATAGTAAAGACAATTCTCAATAGGAGCGAGAGTAACCATGTAGTTGTAATCGGGGACTGGGAATACTGTAGTTCAAGTCGTTCAGATGGGTCAGTTTTTGTTCGAAGTGTGCTGGAGGGTTTTCTGACAGTATGTAGACAAGCCAACAAGTGGCGATGCTGTATTGAATTTGATTCCTGGGAATGAACTTGACTAGGTGTTAGATTTGGAGGTAGGTGAGCACTTGGCCATAGTTATGATCATTCGGTTACGTTTGCATTAGAAATTACCAGGTTATTTACATACCGCAGTGAAAGAGATATAAATGGTCAAAAGGCAACTATAATGCGATTAAGTAAGATTAAGTATGCGTAGGATGGGGAGAGAAACTGCAGAGGATAGACACTTTGCAAATGTGAAATTTATTCAAGGAACAGCTAGTGCGCATTCTTGATAAGAACACACACATCACGTAAGGAATTAGGTATCGAGAGAGGGAGACATGATTTAGTAAAGAACTTGAAGTTCTTGCTCAGAGGGAAAAGTAGGCTTATGTGAGCATGAGGCATGAAGGCTCGGTTAGTGACCTTGACAGTGATATTTAGCGAGAAAAGATCTAAAGAGCGGGCGAAAAAGAGCCAGGAGGAGACATGAGAAGTTGTTGGCGCACAGATTCAAGGAAAATCCAAAGGCTTTCAATAAGGTATATCAGGAATAAAAGTTTGTGTATGTTACGACAAACTCCAATCTGAGTTAGTAATGGAAAGTTGTGTGTGGATTCTCAGGACATAGAGGAAACTCTTAACAAATGCTTCTCGTCAGTACTCATATTGGAAAAGGGCAATGTCAGTGAGAATAAGGAGATACAGGCTACTAGACTAGATGGGACTGAGGTTGCCAAAGGCGAAGATTTGGCAATTTTGGAATATTTGCAAATCGACAAGACCCCTGGGCCTGATGGGACTTACGTTAGCCTTCACTACGAAGCCAACGAGGAGATTGCAGAGACTATCGCTTGGATCTTTATGTCATCATTGTCGACATGAGTAGTGCCATATTTCTTCAAGGACAGCAAATGTATTGCCTTGTTTAAGAAGCGGAGTCAGAACTCCCAAGTAATTATAGGTCACTGAGCCTTGCTTCATTTGTGGGTAAAATATTGGAAAAGATTTTAGAGGTAGGTTTTATCATCATCAAGAACGAATAATTTGATGAGAGACAGTCTCAAGGTTTTGTGATCGTGCCTTACTTAACTTATCAATTTCTTCTAGAAGGTGAAAAATCCAGTGGACGAAGGTAAAGTGGTTGATGAGCTGTATATGGAATTCAGTAAGGCGTTTAATAAGTCTCCACACGGTGGGGCTGTGACTCAAAATATGGAGTTTCAGGATTGAAAGTGATCTAATGAATTGGATCAGAAATTGGCTAGCTGAAAGAAGACAGAGTATAGTGGTTGATTGGAAATGGTCATCCTGGAGCTCAGTGACGAGCGGTGTGCTGCAAGGATCTGTTTGGGGGCCACTGCTGATTGCCATTTTTATAAAAGGTCTGGATGAGGGCGGAGAGGGATTGGTTAGTCAATTTGTCAATGACATTAAAGTAGGCAGTTTTGTGACCAGTGTCGAACGATGTAATGGGATACGTAGAGGCATAGATTAGAGGCAGAGCTGGGCTGACAAGTTGCAAAAGGTGTTCAATGCAGAAAAGTGTGAGGTTTAGATTAGATTACTTACAGTGTGGAAACAGGCCCTTCGGCCCAACAAGTCCACACCGCCCCGCCGAAGCGGAACCCACCCATAACCCTACCTTTACCACTTACCTAACGCTACGGGCAATTTAGCATGGCCAATTCACATCTTTGGACTGTGGGAAGAAACCGGAGCACCCGCAGGAAACCCACACAGACACGGGGAGAATGTGCAAACTCCACACTGTCAGTCGCCTGAGGCGGGAATTGAACGCGGGTCTCTGGCGCTGTGAGGCAGCAGTGCTAACCACTGTGCCACTGTGCCGCCCACCCGTAATTCACTTCGGAAGAAGTAATAGGAATGCAGAGTACTAGGCTAATGGTAAAGTTCTTTGATGTCTCGGTGTCCAGGTGCAGAAATCCGTGCAAGTTTCCAACCAGCTTGATAGGATTGTTTAGAAGGCTTACGGTGTGATCATTTATTGGTAGTGGGATTTGTTTCGGAGACACAAGTTCATGCTTCAGCTGTACAAGACACAGGGAAGGCCGCGCCTAAAGTATTGCATGCAATTCTGGTCACCACAATATAGGTAGGATGTGAAAACTTTGGAAAAGTTTCACTGGAGATTTATTGGGATGTTGCCTGATATGGAAGGAAGTTCTTATGAAGGAAGGCTGAGGGAACTGAGGTTGTTTTGTTTGGAAAGAAGAAGATTGAGGGATGACATATTGACATGTAAAAGATAATCAGAGGATGAGATAGGGTGGACAGTCAGACACTTTTTCCTCGGATGGTGAAAGCCAATGCGAGGGAACATAGTTTTGCGTTGAGGGTTGATAGATCTGGACAGATATCAGGGTTTTTTTTTATTCACTTCGTGTAGTAGTGGCGTGAAACAGTAGTAGACTCGCTGACTTTACGGGAATTTGTAAATGCGCATTGGATATTAATGATAAGGATAAGGATATTAAGGATGCATAAGGATATTAATGGAACGGTGCAGGTTTGATGGATACCAGATTCATGTCACAGGCCGCGCAACATAAAGGGCCAAAGGGACTGTTCTCCGCTGGAACATTCTATGTTGAATCTTCTCTGTTCAACTTGTCCCACTCCATAAAATCCTGTTCAACCCATTGACTGATTGTTATTTTTATTTCAGGGATCCATATGGGGCTGACTTTCTGGGCAAGTACGATTCCCAATATCCTGTGGATCACAGAATGGAAATCATAAGAAGGCACTGACGATTTCCTGTGAGAAAACGATCTGCCAAGAGGCAGGTTTGAACTGCGAGGGGGGAGACTAACCATTGTTCACAAAGCGTTAGCACAAGCTGTGTCCCTGCAAAGAACAGCAGCATCACTAGGATCACGTGCACTTAT